>NC_138211.1:16525623-16905623 GCF_964194415.1 Vipera berus | reverse complement strand
GCTTCTGGAGAGGAAATTAAGACCCGTGGCTGGCTGTTGAAATGCTTAGATGGTGTGCAGACTGGGTGGCCTGTGGGATGATGCTTTTTTAATATGCTCAACCGCTTAGCGGCAGCTTTTCACCTGTAGCGCACATTCTTAATGTTTGCTCTACGCCTGTGGGAAATGACCTTCTAACACCCCAGCAGAAGCCCTTCAGTTTGGGAGAGTGAAAGGATCAACTTGAGACCTCCAGCAAGGGTTGCCAACTGTTTGTCTTGTTGGAGGGACACATGGATTCTAGACTTACTGCTTTCTCTGAGAGAGTTGTCTCTCGGCCACCCATCGGTTCATTAGCAAGAACCCTAAGATATTCTGATGGGACTGAAACAAGCTGTAAAATGAACGTTGCCCTATTTCAGGGGTCTTCAAACTTGGCAACTTTAAGACTTGTGGACTTCAACTCCCAGAATCCCAGAGTTGAAGTCCACAAGTCTTAAAGTTGCCAAGTTTGAAGACTCCTGATCTGGAGGAAGTGCCTCTTACACCCAATTTTATGTATATTTCCTTTGGAAATGAATCCCACAATGTCCAAGCCAAATAAAATTATTTAGAGCAGGGGTCTTCAAAGTTGGCCCTTTTATGACTTGTGGACTTCAACTCCCAGAATTCCTCAGCCAGCCAGCCAGTTCAAGTCCACAAGTCTTAAAGACCCCCTGCCCGATTTGAACCCTCAATCCAATCCAACGAAGCACAAGTGGTCACATTCACATAATGCACAATATCCAGACCAATAAACCACATTCTGGCTGAAAGGGACGATCTGCTTCATTCAGCAGGCAAAGAGAATGGTGGCTTCTATGCCACACAGCCTCAATAGGAGAGTCTGCAGGGGTGACCTGCCTGAGCGGGGGTTGGACTAGAACACCTCTAAGTTCCCTTCTGAAGATGAAGACGAAGATGACATTCAAGATATCGGCTGTGGGGTCAGGTTTGACTCCTGCAACTGAATAAGCCCATCCATGCAACTTTCTTGACTTAGTTCAGTTTTGTGACCGCCCCTTTTTTTCAACTACTCATTTAGTACAATGCTTTTCAAACCTCAACAACTTTAAGAGGGGAAGACTTCAACTCCCAGAATTCCCTAGCCTGCATGAGAATGCTGAGATTGCGAAATACTGGTCTAGTAGGTTGGGCAAACCCAGCTGAAAAAGATTTTGCAATCACACCTCCACCTGGCCCAAACACAGCCACTTTTACAGTAAGTAAGGCCTAAAGGTTCATTTTCTTCTTTAGCTTTCTTTTGGTTAATTTTTATTGGTTTGGTTTTATCTGTGATATTTTACCAAGCATCTGGTACAGACTGTGATGTTGGAATAAGTTAAAAGGTGCTTTGAATGTTATAATACAAACCTTGTACCTGATTAGGGTAGTCTGTAGGCCAGAGCATGGTCAAAATAATCAATAGTAGCCACAATGACGCAGTTTTTAATGTCTGGAGCTTCTGAACTTTTTAAAAACATACTTGCAGATCCCTGAAATGAATGCCAGTCACATAATTTGCATTGTGACATCACCACACAGTTTGCAATTCTCCTGTATGCCCCCTTCCATGAGTGTTCATGCTTATTTATTTAGCATATGATGGGAATATGACAAAAGAGAAGTAAACATATACACACAGTCCATGTAATTTTAACTTCTATGGGAATATGGCAGTGGCCTCATAACTAGATGTCCGGTTCAGTTATCCCGCTACTCAGCTATCTGGTGTTGCTTTGTGCAGATATTCTAGGGAATGCCTGTTGTGGACAATCTTTCATAATATGTTTAATTGTTTGCATATCAGCAGCGCAATCACAATAAGGAGAATCTTTCCATCCCCACTGATACAGGGCAGAGGCATTCCTTGCAGCATCACACTTAATTCTGTTCACTTTCAACCAGACAGAATGAGGCAGGTCAAAACCAAGCGGTTTGGTAGAGGGATCACTAATGGTCAGGCCACAAGAAGGTAACGTGGACCCTTCCTCTCTCCAGCCATTCTTGGGGATAAACTAGTTAGATGTTAAGAATGGCTGTTTTCCATGCGGGTCTATGGGATTTCAGTCTTGTGATGGGCTGTGCGTTGTCCTGGCCAAAAGAGAGGAATTGTTGTTCAGCATCCTTGACCATAATGGTCTTGCTCCCTTGGAAGATTATATTGGAGGATTTTGCTTCTACTTGGAGTTCTTGAAGTGCATGCTCTTGCTCCTGTAAGCTGCTTTGGGAAGCAATCTAGCCTTACAGGCAGCTGTAAAATAGAAAATCTTATGAATCGACCATAGGAAAGAAAGGGAGGGCTTGAAAGATGTGGTTAACTTGCTTCAGAAATGCTGCGAGATGTGAGTTTCTGAGTTTATTTTGTTGTTCTCTACATTGCCCAATACTGGAACTCAAAGCATTCCATTTGGAGAAAGGACAAAAGCTGGGAGGTTGCTGGGAACAGGAATAATTCCCCACAGGGCTTCAGTGTGTGTGTATATGTGTGTATGTGCAATTTCTCCATTGGTTGTGTAAACGAATACAGGTGGCCCATGACTTACGACCATTCCTCCAGTAATTGTTCAAAGTTACAACGGCACTGAAAAAAAACGACTTATGACTGTTTTCCAGGCTTACGGCTGTTGCACATTCTCACGGTCCTTTGAACAAAATTTGGGTGCAGCATCCCTGGGGTCTGGTACTCAAAAATTTGGTGACTTGGGCCCTGGCTTGTCTTTATGGCATCATCTTTTGCATCCCTGTGACAAGCAAAGTCAAGAGGGAACCAACTTCATTTAACAACCCTGTTATTAACAACTGCAGTGATTCACTTAGTAACTGTGGGAAGAAAGGTCATCAATGGGGCTAACCTCACTTAACAACCGTCTTGCTTAGTAATGGAAATTTTTGGCCCAGTTACGGTTGTACGTCAAGGATGACCTTTATTTTGTTTTTCATAAAGGGACTTTCTCCCCCCCCCCCCCCCAAACAGTTCAATTTTCCTGCTTATAAAGGAAAGTTTCCCTGTTGGTGGGATCTAGATGCCATTTCTACATTCTGAGCAGTAATGAATATTTTTGGAGGGTTTTTTTTTGCAAGTTTGCCTCTTTGTGGCCCATGTGGGTATTGCACAATTCAAACCCTGCTGCGTTTGGAGGAAAAAAGAAATATTTTGACTCGGTGGGTGCCTTACAAAGAGATTGCTTTGAAGAAGTTTTATCAGTTGATCTACAAAGGATTTACTTTAAAGCTTTAGCGTATTTCTTTTCACGATATTTTACGGAACAGTTCTATTTATTTTGTTTGTATTTGGAAGAATATTCTAACCGGGCTTTCTGAACAGGGAGGCAACATATTATTAATCGGATAAGCCAGAAAGTTTGCAATTACTAAATACATTGTGTTCCTATTAAAAAAAACAACAACACCCCGCAACTTAAGTTGGTGATATGACTTTCTCTACCCTTGTCTGCGTTGGATGAAAAGGGGATCGTTCTACTCAGGCTGATTAAGATCATTGGAATGGATGGGACCCAGAACGTTACATCATTCTGAATTTTGTGTGGAATGCATTCTCTATGTCCAGGTGTGTATTTGGTCAAAGTGAAAGGGTTTCTTGATAGATGGTGCTGATTTTGTTACAGGGCAGAGTAGATAATCTGGACTTAGGTTTAGCTCCACTGTTTCTGGCTCCAGACTCTATCAGATATGTTACTACACCTGCCTCTTATCTTAGTCAGTTGGAGTCAGTAAACCATTGGCTGTCCTGTACGGCAAATGTAAAGAGACACTATTGTCTGAAAGACTCTGCTCCTGTGGCTCAGGAGAGGTGGAGACCATTGGACACATACTCTTTCGATGTTCCTTCCATAGAGCAATTTGGAAAAACCATATCTTCCCCATAATTCAGTGGTGGCGAACCTATGGCATGCATGCCAGAGGCGGCACTTGGAGCCCCAGCCCCGCCTCCCCTCGCAGCTCCCTCCTCCCGAGCAGCCCCCCTGGAGGAGAGTCGGCCCCCCAAGCGCAGCCCATGTGGAACAGCATAGCCAACGACATGGCAGCTGGGCAGCAGGAACAAGACTCCACCCTCATGCCCCATCACGCGCAGTTGATGCTGTGGGGCGCGGGCAGAGGGCATGGCCACCATGGTGCTGCTGGGCTGCCTGGGCGATCTGCGGCAGGCTGTGGAGGCGGTGAGGCCCTATGGGTGGATGGAGCGGGGACGGGCTGGGGGCAGGGCGGGGCAGAGTAGAGGAAGGCTGGGGGGCGGCGGCGGTTTTAGGGCACTCGGTCTCTAAAAGGTTCGCCATCACTGCCATAATTGATAGGTACCCTGGTCGTTCGGAAAGTACTTATCTCCAGTGGCTGCTTAAGGACGAGCAGGCCGTGATCACGGGGCAGGTGGCTAGATTCTGCGCAGCAGCACTGGGGATTCGCCAGAAACATACATAAATATTTTTTAGATCTTGTTAACAATCTTTTATAATGAATTTTATGACGTGTTTTTATTCAGTACTAGACCATACTCAATGTATTTTTATTGCCAGGTCAGTATGGCTCAGTCTCTCTGAAGGCAGATAGGTTTTGTTATACTGTCTGTAAAACTAGGCAGACTTTGGACACTCATCGATTGCATCATTAATTGTAATATATTGCTATGTCTTCTTGTGTTCTCTTTAGTTCTGTTTTATTGGAATGTTTAATTTCATGTTTTGGCCTATGGCTGTATAAACGGATTGACTGAATCTAGTGTGCTCCCTACCTACTAGACTCAACTTCATTGCAGTTCATGTTGGTGGGACTGAAAAAGCACAACATTTGTACAAGGAACTGGGATGCTTATTCTTGTCCCAAAGATTGACCACATATGGCCAACCTAAAATTTTATTTATTTAGTTAGTTATCTATTTGTATCCCATCTTTATTAATTTTACAAATAACTCATGGTGGCGAACATGCACCTTCCTCCTTCTCTTTTTTCTGACAACAACAGCCCTGGGAGGAGAGTTGGCTAAGACTGACTGTCCCAAGGTCACTCAGACGGCTTTCATGGCTAAGAAGGGACTAGAACTGCTCTCTTGCCTGGTGTCTTAACCAGAATGTTAGGAATTAGGTTCATGACCACATCTAGCATAAAGTAGATGACTTGGTCTAGCAAGTACTAGATTGTCTGTTTAACATGGTCCTGGATCTAATTTGCAACCCTTCCTAGACCCAAAGGCTGAAAATGTTGACTGGAAGAATCACTGTAGCTGCTAACAAAGTGGTAATCTTACACTCTGGGTTTGTTGGTGGCAGGAGAGTTTTGGTACCTAGAAGAAATGCTTGACTCTACTGAAACAAACAAGAAGAGCTTGGTGTAGCCACTTGTATCCATGTTTAATGGCTATGGAGATTGTTAAAAAAATAATCTTCATCAGAGTCCAGTCCAAGCTGGGAATAAACAAAATGGAGACTGCTTTAGAAAAAAGGTTGTAGTTTATTGAAGAGGAGACCCAGACAGAAAGATGGCTCTGGAAAAACTGACCGCATGTAGCAGGGAATGGTGGGTTTTTATAACTTCTTGGGCTTTTGTTTGGAGTTGTTTCTGTGGTATGAACTTTGACCTGAATCTGAATGTGCCTTTCTGGTATTCTGATGGTGGTGGGTTAGTCCTATTATGTCCCATGGGTCATATCCTGCTTTCCTGGGGCTGTGGCTGATGACTATTGGATTTTTTTTGGTGTGAGGGGTTGTTGATTCTAGGGATCTTTGTCTTTCTAATCCAAGCTTCCTGGCTCCAATTTTTCTGACAAGATTATCACATCTGCATTTCTGCAGACCTGGCTTTTGTTTGGGGCAGAGAGACGTTGGGGGGTGGGTGGGTTGGTTTGGTTTCTGCCTTTATCCTTTGGGGAAATAGATTTTGCCTTTTTAATATTTCCCAAAATATTTCTTTTTCTGGATTCTTCCCACAAGATTGAGGAAACCTAAGCTTTTCAGTTCAATGGCCATTTCAAGTTTAAAGGTATCTTAATTGGAATTACAGAAAAATATCTGAACTAAAAAAAATTGGAAGCAGGAGCCATGTGCTCAGGACCAGGATTTGTAAAGTTGCATACTTATGCATGCTCAACCAGAAACACAATCCTTTGCACAATACCTTTGTCTTCGACTTCACACAGTTGAAGTGGTTGAACGTAAGCTAGAAAGCAGAGGAGAAATGTCTAAGCAGTTTTTAAATAAATTCTATTAACAATACATGTTCGTAATGTCCTTACTAATTACTGTAGCCTCTAAATCAGGCAAGGGACGTGGTGGCTCAGTGGGTTAGGATGCTGAGCTTGTCGATCAGAAGGTTGGTAGTTTGGCGAGTCGAATCCCGAGTGCCGTGTAGCAGAGTGAGCGCCTGTTACTCGTCCCAGCTTCTGCCAACCTAGCAGTTCGAAAGCACGTAAAAATGCAAGTAGAAAAATAGGGACCACTACGGTGGGAAGGTAACAGCGTTCTGTGTGCCTTTGGCATCTAGTCATGCCGGTCACATGACCACAGAGACATCCTCGGACAAGCGCTGGCTCTTCGGCTTTGAAACGGAGATGAGCACCGGCCCCTAGAGTCGGAAACGACTAGCACGCATGTGCGGGGGAACCTTTACCTTTTACCTAAATCAGGCATGCTGGCTGAGGAATTCTGGGAGTTGAAGTCCACAAGTCATAAAAAGGCCACCTTTGAAGACCCCTGCTCTAAATAATTTTATTGGGCTTGGACATTGTGGGGTTCATTTCCAAAGGAAATATGCACAGAATTGGGTGTAAGAGGCACTTCCTCCAGATCAGGGGTCTTCAAACTTGGCAACTTTAAGACTCGTGGACTTCAACTCCCAGAATTCCTCAGCCAGCCATGCTGGCTGAGGAATTCTGGGAATTGAAGTCCACGAGTCTTAAATCAGCCAGGTTTGAAGAGGCCTGTATTAAAGAGAGTGCGATTGATAGAAATAAAATATAACAGAGATACAAATGGAAAATCGTGCCTGCTTTATTTTCTTCCTTTAAAGTTCCGGAAAGGAAGCCAGAACTTTAAAAGGAAAATATCCTTCAGTGAAGTGGCCCATGTTGGCCAGCAGATGGAGACAGAAAGCTGGACATCCTGAGCTCTCTGCTATTTCTCTGTGGGAAACTGAGATTTTTCCCATGGGGTGAATGGACTCTTAAAAATGAGTGAGAGTTGCAACTTTGGACACAAGATTTACATCTGGATTCACAAGACACACAGAACCTAACCAGGAAGCCATATTCTGGCTTATCACAATGCCATTTCTTCTACGATGCTTGGTTGACCACAGATTACTCAACCTCTTTTTAGCCTAGTCCAGCGGGGTAGGCAACCTTGGCTCTTTTATAAGAATTCTGGGAGCTGAATTCCACGAGTCATAAAAGAGCCAAGGTTGCCTACCCCTGGACTAGTCTGCTGTTTGAATAAGCTGTTGGTGTGATCAGGTGCTTCCTGTGCGCCATTTGTGTATTTAAGAATGTGCCTACATTAAAGTTTAATCAATTAATGCCTTTCTTGGAGAAGTTCAAAGCAACACACATGGTTTCCTTCACTTATTTTATCCTTTTAGCAATGTTGTGAGGGAGACCGAAGTCACCCAGAAAACTTTGTGGCTGAGGGAGAATTTGACCTAATCATAATCATAATAGTAAAGTTGGAAGGGACCTTGGAGGTCATCCAGTGCAACCCCCTGCTCAGGCAGGAAACCCTGTACCATTTCAGACAAATGGCTGTCCAGTCTCTTCTAAAAAACTTCCAGTGTTGGAGCATTCACAGCTTCTGGAGGCAGGTTGTTCCACTGGTTAATTGTTCTAACTGTCAGGAAGTTTCTCCTTAGTTCTAGGTTGCTTCTCTCTTTGATTAGTTTCCAGAAGTTGCTTCTTGTCCTGCTTTCAGGTGCTTTGGAAAATAGCTTACTACTATTGAGCAAGGTACCCCCTATACTATACCTGTACATTTGGTTTTTCTTGCCTAAATGTAGAACCTTACTTTTTTTAGTTCTAATTTTTAGTTCTAATTTGGAATTCAGACTGGGCTCCCTCACTTCATCAACTCAACTTTATCCAATTATGTGGATGTGTCTGTGGTTGTATAACCAGGGAACGTAGTAGGAAATTCCTCAGCAAATACAACTGGATTTGTGCCTCAGAATTATCATGTAGGATGGCTGGACAGTGTGCTTCAGTGTACAGGTAGCTGTTGATTTACAACCATTTGTTTAATGACTGAAATTACTGAAAAAATGGATTCAAAACTGGTCTTTGCACTTACAACTGTCACAACTTCCCCATGGTCACATGATCAAAATTTGGACAATTGGCAACTGACTTGTACATATGACGGTTGCAGCTGTCCCGAGGTCACATGATCCCCTTTTGCGACCTTCTGACAAGCAAAGCCAGGTTCACTTAACAACCAGGTTACTAACTTAAAAACTGCAGTTATTCACTTAACAACTGTGGGAAGAAATGTTGTAAAACAGGGCATAACTTACTTAACACCTATGTTGCTTAGCAACAAAAACGTTGGGCTGAATTGTGTTTGCAAATTGAGGAGTACTCAATGCCATTGTGACTCTGACATTCTTTTTAAGAATTTAATCCTGGCTGCTTAATTTTATTTTTATGGGTTTGGGTTTTTTTTTTTTGAGGGAAATTGACTCACTTCTGATGGAAGTGAGGATACTGGAGGATTTGGGGAATCTGGTCTGACTCATGAATTGTGTTGTGATGGTTTGGGGAAAAAGGAATTTGTAGTCAGATTGGTTTCCATCTATTATATTTTCTTGTTAAAAGTAAAATACACTTAATAGCGACGAAGAATTGGTGCCTTTGAACGGTGGTGCTGATGTAAATTATTGCGTAAACCGTGGACCGCCGGTGTTAAATCATATAAAACCAGACACCTCACTAAGATCATAAGACTGTGTCTGATTTACTTTGGCCATGTCATGCATGCAAATTCATTGGAGAAGGCAATGATGGTAGGAATAGTTGGTGGAACAAGAAGGGCAAGCAAAGAGCTCACTAACTTGATAACATCAAATCCAATGCATCCAACAATTGAAAGAAGTTGTGCTTGACAGGGTTGCAGGGAGATCGCTTCCTATAAAGTTGCTAAGGAGTTGGACATGACTAAATGGTTGAAACAACAACACTAAATAACCACTGTGCAGGTTAGCATCTTGTTGATATTCCTGACTTATTCCTCTAGAACAGGAGTCTTCAAACCTGGCCCTTTGATGACTTGTGGACTTCAACTCCCAGAATTCCTCAGCCAGGCACGCGTCCACAAGTCATCAAAGGGCCATGTTTGAAGACCCCTGTTCTAGAAGTTCCCCTCCCTCTCTGAAATATTAACAATGTCACATTGTACCAGGGTATCGTAAGAAATGGAACTCCACAGACAGGAACTAATAACGATTGATTCCTTATCTATATAATCCCTTTGTCCCCCCAATGTCTCTCTAACTTCATTTAAAATGGGGGGGGAAAAATGTATATTTATTACTTGGTTTCCTTTTGATAAAACTGTTTGAAGTGAAGGCGGGCATTTTTCTTCTCCTTAAAAAAAGGAAAAAAAGTCTTCTGCAAAACATCAGGAATATATAACATGTGTTTGTGCCTCAGTGTGTTTTCCTTTTGTTTTTTTAATTAGAGGCATTTATTTAATTTTGAACAAAAATGACTTGGTGAGGAATTACGACCTAAACTATGTAGACTCCAAAGAGCAAGGAAATTGCTTAATTTCTCCCTGACGTCCTTTGTGGGGTGCCTGAGCTGTGATTCCTGACATGATAGGATCTAAATAAAACACAACTTGGAAGCAAGAGCAGACTGGAGGAAAAGCATCATTCATTAGGAATGATTAGATTCTATAGATTTCCATGCCTCCCCGCCTCCCCATTCCCTTCTACTGGGTACATGTTGGGAATAAGCTGCATTCTCCATCTCAGCTTCGTACCTTGAAGAAGTATGTCAAACATGAGCAGATGATTTGACATTCCACAGGAAACAAGTCAGGGTCTTTAATGACATTATGAAAGAATTTGATGAATGATTCATTCCAAAGGTTTGTGGTTTTGATAAAATACTACTAAAATGGGAACATTTTCTAAATTTGTGTATTACGGTAAAGGGGTTTTAAAAAAGAAAGAAAAAAGACCATCTGTGGGCTATTTATAGCTCAGGGTGACCAGACTTATGTGGTTAACACTGCCTGGTCATCTCTATGGTTCATCACCAGTGTTGCAAAGTTATTTTCTAGTCCAACCTCCTGCTATAAGCAGGAAAGACTATACTATTTCGGACAAATCGTTGTCCAATCTCTTCTTAAAAACCTACAATGTTAGGGCACCTACAACTTCTGGAAGCAAATCGTTCCACTAATTAATTGTTCTAACTCAGGCACACTGGCTGTGGAATTCTGGGAGTTGAAGTCCACAAGTCCTAAAAGGGCCAAGTTTGAAGACCCCTGTTCTAACTGTTAGGAAATTCCTCCTTAGTTCTAGGTTGCTTCTCTCCTTGATTAGTTTACATCTGCTGCTTCTTGTCCTGCCTTCAGGTGCTTTGGAGAATACCCCCCACTTTTTTGTGGCAGCCACTCAAATATTGGAAGACTGCTATCCTATCTCCCCTAGTTTTTCTTTTCATTAAACTAGACATACCCGATTCTTGCAACTTTTCTTCATATGTTTTAGCCTTCGGGCTCTAGACAAATTTTAATTTCTTTACTTATTTATTATTGATATGACTGCCCATCTGAAGCAACTCTGGGTGGTTTGAAACAATATTCCTACTTGTACTCTGCTATGTGTGAATTTAATGGCCCAAAATAATATTTCCTTTTTTAAAAAAAAATCCAACCACTTGAAGTCAAATGTGGAAAGGTGATTGGAAGTTTGAAAGCTGAGGATGGCTGGTATTTGTGCACTGAATAGATAGTTGGACTCTCTGGTCTAAATGACTCCTCCCAACTTTTAAGATTCTATCACAGAACATCATTAAAGTCGTCGTTTGCAAAATACCACAAACCTTTGGCTGGCAAAGATAATGACACTATTGTTGTTGTTGTTAGCTGCGAAGTCATATCCGACCCATCGCGACCCCATGGACAACGTTTTTCCAGGCCTTCCTGTCCTCTACCATCTTCCGGAGTCCATTTAGGCTTATGCCTGCTGCTTCAGTGACTCCATCCAGCCACCTCATTCTCTGTCGTCCCCTTCTTCTCTTGCCCTCAACCTTTCCCAGCATTAGGCTCTTCTCCAGTGAGTCCTTCCTTCTCATTAGGGGGCCAAAGTATTTGAGTTTTAGCTTCAGGATCTGGCCTTCTAAAGAGCAGTCAGGGTTGATCTCCTCTAGGACTGACCGGTTTGATCGCCTTGCAGTCCAAGGAACTCGCAGGAGTCTTCTCCAGCACCATAGTTCAAAGGACTCAATTCTTTGGCGCTCAGCCTTTTTTATGGTCCAACTTTCTCAGCCATACATTGCAACTGGGAAGACCATAGCCTTGACTATACGGACATTTGTTGACAGGGTGATGTCTCTGCTTTTTAGTGTGCTGTCTAGATTTGTCATGGCTTTCCTCCCGAGGAGCAAGCGTCTTTTAATTTCTTGGCTACAGTCCCCATCTGCAGTGATCTTGGAGCCCAGGAAAATAAAATCTGTCACTACCTCCATTTCTTCCCCATCTATTTGCCAGGAATTGAGAAGGCCAGATGCCATGATCTCGGCTTTCTTAATGTTAAGTTTCAACCCAAGTTTTGCACTCTCCTTCTTCACCCGCAACAAGAGGCTCTTTAGTTCTTCTATAATGACATTAGCTTGGGTTATAAGGTGAAATGCCCCAACCTTCAGGTCTTAGAAACTGTAAAAGAACCACTTAGTGCTTTTCTATGGAAATTCTCTCTCTCTCTCTTGCTCTCTCTCTCTTTTAAAGGTTTTTTTTTCATGCAATCCAGTAGTACTTATCCAACAAGCGTGTTGTCTGAGTTTATCATTCACTAATACAAATTTAATTCCTAATCCTTTATCCTTTTCTCCAGCCATTGATAAAATAAGTCCCAAGATTGAAAGCTTGTCTATGGAGATTCTCAATGGTTGTCCCAAAAGGTGCTTTTCAAAAGACAGCTGGGCTTCGGGGGGTTTTTTCCTTGAAAATGTTTCGCTTCTCATAGAATATAAAATAACAGAACTGGAAGGGACCTTTGGAGGTCTTTGAGTCCAACCCCCTGTTTGAGCAAGAGACCTATATCCTTTCAGACATGTGGCTGTCCAGGCAATTCTTAAAAGCCTCCAGCAATGGGTTTTTTTTCCATGCAAGAAGCTTCTTCAGAACTTAAGAGAGTCCCGTTGCCTTTTGAAAAGCACCTTTTGGGACCATGTAGTGATTGTTTATAAAAGTCGAGAAAGACCTGTTAACACTGGACTGGATGAACTTAGAATCTGATATCAAAGGGGAAAGATGTATCCTAAGCTTTATTTTAGCTTCGGTTCCTTCAAACAGAAGCATTCTAATGCCTCGTGCAGTCTACCCCTCTCTCCTCCAGACTAATAAAAATCTCCATTAATCACTTTTCCTCAGCTTCGTTAACAAATGCCTTAACCAAATGTTTATAATTTTCCATGTTTGTATTTTTCCATGGTTTGCATTTTTCCATGTTTTGGCAATATTGCATTTTTGGGTGGTCAACAACTATTGCATTGTAATTGTGGGGTAGGGAGGCGTGTAACAACAAAGGCAGAAAAAGAAATGTCATCTGCCTGTGTGCGTATATATAAAAAATGTTTGGAAGTCTATTCCTCTATTACTAATCTTGCTCTTAGGTCTATGTAAGGCTTACAACATCCATTCTGCCCCTTACTTTTTTTTTCCTCCTGCAAAGGCAAAATAATAGACATGTTTGAAGATCTCATCCACTTTGGAGATGTTGGGGGGCCACAAGAAAAATGCTGCTGGGCCCTACTTTGTGTACCCTTACGTTAAACCTTTGTGTGGTATGCTTATTTCTGGCATAGTGTGATGTATTGAGCTCACTCTTTACGGCTTAGCATTGCATGCAAACTAAGGTACTGTATTATGACTTGTTGAACCAGCTGAGGTCTTAAAGAAATCTTGGCTGACTATTTTGTGTAAACAAAGCCCGTGAACAAAATAGGTGGTTGGTTGCTGAAGGCATTCTTGTGCCTGAAAGGCAGTTGTTCTGAGAGCTGTCCAAGGTTCTGCCTGGACCTGAATTTACTCAGGAGCACCATCTGGCCACAGGATGCTGGTCAGCACTGCAAAGGGGGAGGTGTGAAGTGTAACACTGTTGCTGTGGTCAGTTTAAAATGGGTGGTTAGGCAGACTTGCTATTGATCCTGCTGTTCTTTAGCTATTGAGTAAAAGGGCAGGTAACCCACAAATTCTTTTTCCCTTTCACAATGGCAGTCATTATGTAACCCCCCCCCCCGACTTCTCCTTTCATTTGGATCACAAATGTCTTAGAAAACCAATTGACAAGATTTCTTTGAGATTTCTTCCCCCGCTTCCCGCATATCATTATCCCCAAACAGTGTCCACAGCCTGGAGTTCTGGATTGCCAATCTGAAGACTTGACTGGGGACCTTGGACCCAACGTGGACATCAAGCACCTTAGGAGTTGTTGTTTAGTCACTAAGTCATGTCTGGCTTTTTGTGACCCCATGCACCATCACTTCCCAGAGTTTTCTCAAATTCACGTTTGTTGTGTCGATGACACTATCTAGCCATCTCATCCTCTGCCACCCCCTTCTCCCTTCGCGTTCAATCTTTCCCAATATCAGAGTCTTTTCCAGTGAGTATCTGAGGAGAATGGGAGGCAATTAGCATATCACTGAAGTTTCATTGTAGCATAGAGTGCAGATTAAAGGGGTAAGCCAAATATTTTCTGGGAGTTAATTATAGTGAATATGGAAAGAGTCATTTCCGCATGAAGATATGCACAACTCATGGCTGCTGCATAGGCTTGCCTTTTGTTGTGAGCTCAGATGAATATTCTGAACCAAGTCCCCAAAAATGGATAAGTAATTGAGTTTATAGCTATCACTGCCAGTAGGTGGAGCCCTTTCTTTCACTTACCTTTTTTTCTTTCTCCAAACTTTGATGCTGGTGTTTAGAAATAGCATAGAATATCAGCAGATAGGCTAGAAATATAATCTAGGGCTAGATATTTGTTGTAGCTAAAATGAATTAAAAATGGTCCTAACCGGACATGGAGGTAGTTATTATTTCTTCTGCTACACAGTGACAATGTGAAAAACCTTTGTGGATTCCGCCCCCCCCCCCCCCAGCAATGAATAGCTACATCCAAACATGTGCAAGACAATGGCTGGGTGCACAAAACACATTTAAACTGGGTTATTAAATTTACTTTCTACTTTTGCAAAAGGCAAGTGGAGCTGCAAACTAGAAATGGAGAACAGGAAAGTGAACCAAGGTTAAAGCAAATGTAGAACGACATATTAATGCATTTGATAAATCTGCAACACACCTCATTAAGCAGGTTGCACTGCCAGTCGTTTCAATGCAATGTTGCTAGGAAGTAGAGGAATCTTCAAAAATGCAATAAATATTATACACACACAAACACACACTCACACCCCTTTACGGTAAAAGGACGATTTCACTGTCTCTTGCTCTTCCAAGGAAATCATGTGCCTACTCCCTTAGAAAAAAGGCTAAAATTCTGGGATAGAACTGATGTTTTCCATGCAAAAAAATTTGGTGCCTACCATGTCCAAAGAGAATTCAGAAAGAATCCAATCAAAAACTGCTGCATTAGCTGGTTTTCTGACAAGGAACAAAGTGGGCTTTTCTGCGACTTGGAATTAAGCCCATCAATGATCTAACTTGGAAGAACATGGAGCAATAGTCAGTTTGAACTTCATCTAATTCCGATCTTCACGTACTGATAGTCCCGGTTAATATAAGGCAGTTTTCTTTGTTCCCTGCCTAGTGTCATCATCAGCCACTCTTTTCATCACTATGTTAAAAGCCACCTATATTTTTTTTTTTGAGGTGGGGAGTGGACGTGGGGAAAGTCTTCACCTAGAAAGAGTCATAGATTGCTGTATGTGTCTCTTTCTTTTCTTCTCTTTTAAATGAAATAAATAAAAACCTTCCTACTTTTTTGAACACATTTATTTATATTTCACATTTCTGAACCGCTCATCTCCCTGAAAGAGTAGATTCTGGGCAGGGTACGATAAAACATCAAAACATAAAACAGTACAGTGTATAAAATTAAAATGTTAGAGTTAAAATTTTAGAATTAAATCGTCAAAGAAATGTAGATTTTTTTTTTCAAGGAGGCAAGCATCATGAAACTCTGTTCAAAATTACTTGACAAAGACAAAGGGAGTGGTCTCATGTCTCCAACCGTCCTCACTTCTGAAGAAGCTTCTTGGATGAAAGTGAAACATTTTCAAGGAAAAAAAAACAAAGTCCAGTTGCTTTTTGGAAAAGCACTTTTGGGACAACCATGACCTGGATGACTGAGTATCTCCATAGACGCTTGTCTCCTGGAGTTGTGGGTGCTCCATTGCTGGAGGTGTTCAAGAAAAGATTGGATAGCCATTTGTCTGGATTTGATAAATTTTTTGCCTTAGGTAGGGGATTGGATTAGAACAGGGGCCCCCGACCTGTGGGCCATGGCCCACTAATGGGCTGCGGCCACTTGACGCATGCACACATGTGCATGCATTCACCCCACACACACACTCGTGCTAGCGCCGCCCTGAGCATCCCACTGGCACTAGCACCGTCTTGAGTATCCTGCTGGCGCTAGCCCCACCCCATCCCTGAATGTCCCACTGGCACTAGCGCCTACCCGAGCATCCCTCCGGTGCTAGCGCTGCCCTCTTTGCAGCACTCACGCCTGTGCAGCTCAGTTTGCATGTATGCATGTGCTCATGTGCAGCTGTTTGTGTGTGCACATGTGCTTGCGTGCGGCTGTGTGTGTGCATGTGCTCATGCATGGCCCATTTGTATGCATGTGCACGGGGATCATTTTTGCACGTGCATGCGTGCGGCCCATTTGTGCACCTGTACGTAGCGGTCCTACCTCCCTTTCTGGGCCACCAAATGAAAAAGGTTGGAGACGTCTGGATTAGAAGACCTTTTAGGTTCCTTCTAGTCCAGGGGTAGGCGACCTCGACTCTTTTATGACTCATGGACTTCAACTCCCAAAATTCCTCAGTCAGAGTGAGGAATTCTGGGAGTTGAAGTCCATGAGTCATAAAAGAGCCGAGGTTGCTTACCCCTGTTCTAGTCCTATGGACACTATGATACTTTGAACCAGTGGTTTGATTTTCCAGGCTTTGTAGACGGTTCTTTGCAGCTGAGTCCAACCTTTAAAAAGTCTGGCCCAAAGACTGGAGCAATTGGAGATCTATGTATGCACTACAATAATAGAAAGCAACTTTCAGTGTGGACCTAAAAATGAATGTGTTTATTTTTGTACTCACAATGCAGTCCGACGACGCAAGTGTCTATTCAAGGGTCAGTTCCACTGAACTGAATGGGGCATTTTCTCAGAGAAGCCACAGCTAGGATTTATAGCACTATGTTCACAGAGGCCACCCAACAACATTGTTGTTTGGGCAATAATCGAAACAGAATGGTGAAATGCTATCTCAGAATATATCAGGAGAATGGCAGCCCAGCATTTCTGCAGAGAAAATAAAGACAGATTACTAAAAACAAGTATCTTATAAATAGTGGTTCATTCGCAGCCTGAAATTACTCAGCAAAGGATGTGCAGCTGTCTCCATTGACCCAGAATAGGATCATTTATTTATTTACAGCATTGTAATACTGACTTATAATATGTTATCCTGTCAGGGTCAAGAATCAGAACCCTGAAAGCTGATCTTCTAGCCCAGTAATTCAACCGTGAGGTCTTTCCCATCATTTGCTTTCTGATTTTTAAGTGGAAGTGCAGACATGACCCTGGATTTTCACCGTACAAAGCCTATGGCATGCTTTACCACTCATCTAGGGCTACCAGATCTGGGCTGCAGAAATCTGCAAAACCACCAGAGGGCAACAAAGAGACATAAACAATTTTTACTCTTTGCTGCCTTCTAGCAGTTATCTGTGTTTTGCAGCCCTGAAGCGTGGCTGTGTATTCATCCATGGTACCTCTCAATAGTTGGATTCACATATCGCACTAAACATGACAACGGCATTAACAAAACATTGTTGCTATATATACAAAATCACAAGGGGTGGTATCCTTCTTAGCCAAATCTATTTTTTTTCCTATTTTTTTCCATGTCTAGATCAAACTTTAAACTGCCAGAATGAAACCACCTTCTTGGCTTTGTCATTGGCCAAAAAATAAGTCATTATCGGTAGATATTTCTGATAGTAGCCGACATACCAGCAGATGGGTTGAGCTTTATGTCTCTCCACATTCACACATCATGTTGTTACCCACTAAAAGCCTCCACTTGAGCATACTGGTTTTACATTTAGGCACTCCAAATCTAATCTACTAGGACAGGATTGGGGAAAGGAAGAGAAGGGGGGGCATTATTAGTCCCATATATAGAGGCTTCCCTCCTCCCAAAGTATTTGACATCCTTTTTTTGAAAGGTTTTTCTTTTTCTTTTGCAAAAAACATGTTCTTATTTATTTATTTCCCGCCTTTATTTTTATTTTTTATTTTTTATTTTTTGCAAATAACTCATATTCACTATTTCGCTGGGCCACTGATTTCAGTAGATTAGAATTAACAGGAGGAAAATACTCAATTGATATGAAATGCTATGATTAAAAAAATAGATGATGCATTGCCAACGGACGCAGCAAGGTCACCCTGGTGTCCTCTTTGTATGATAGAATGACCGCTTGCTCAATGCCCAGCCAGCCTGTCTGAGTGGAGACAGATCAAGCCAGCAGGTTCATGAGGAGGAAGGTGGTTAATTGCAAGTCAGTAAGTAGTTCACTCCATGGGTCTTCCTGCACAGATCCCAAAATTCTGGATCCTTGCTGATCAATCAGATTGAACTGAATTGTATCGATTCAATTTACACACCGCCTGACTCTGAACCGACTCTGGATGGTGCACAACAAAACCAAATAGAACAAAAATACAGTAATACACACACACACACACACGTGTGTGTGTGTGTGTGTGTGTATGTAGATCTAAAGAAACATGATTACCAACTTAATCCGAAGAGAGACACCCACAAAAACCCAAGACAGAGAACAAGAAAATGGCAAAGCCCTCCTCCCATACTTAAAAGGGACCACAGACAGAATCAGCAAGATCCTCCAAAAACACAACATCAAAACAGCATTCTACACAGACAGAAAAATATCCACCATCCTAAGAAACCCCAAAGACATAATTGGGTTAGAAAACCAAGGAGTATACGAAATCCCATGCACCACCTGCCCCACCACATACATCGGACAGACCAACAGAAGAATAAGTGCACGCATTGAAGAGCACAGGAACTCACTCAGAAAGGGAGAACAAACTTCATCCCTGTTCCAACACTTTAAAGCCACGGGACATGAAATTGATTTAAAAAAACCCAAAACTATCGCCAAAATTGAACATTTTAACAACAGAATAATCAGAGAAGCCATTGAGATAGAAAAACGCCCCCACAGCATGAACAAACGAGATGATACCTCTCACCTACCAGCCATTTGGAAACCCGCCTTGATTGACAGACGAGTCCCAACCACCAAGAATGATACCAGACCTAAACTCATGATAACATCACATGACATCACCACCACACAACCATTCAAAAAGCAAATCCGAACCCACAACGTTAACGACACACAACCACAAAACAGAAACCTAACTACAGCTGCAACATCAGCCACTTTAAACCCCTCCAAACCACACAATAAGCAAACTGACACCCACTATAAAAACATGGCACCACCACAAACACGGAGCCGAACGAAAACAGCACAACTCACCAGTTCAGGTCTAAGGCTGGCAGCTGAGACCAGCCCATCCACTCAAAACACATCCAATCAGAACACAGCCCCCATTCAAAACACACTCCCACCCAACCAGAACACAGCTAACCCCCCACCCAATCAGAGCACACCTCCACCCACAGAACACACCATCTTCTGGAGTCCATTTAAGCTCACGCCTACTGCTTCAGTGACTCCATCCAGCCACCTCATTCTCTGTCGTCCCCTTCTTCTCTTGCCCTCGACCTTTCCCAGCATTAGGCTCTTCTCCAGTGAGTCCTTCCTTCTCATGAGGTGGCCAAAGGATTTGAGCTTCAACTTCAGGATCTGGCCTTCTAAAGAGCAGTCAGGGTTGATCTCCTCTAGGACTGACCGGTTTGATCGCCTTACAGTCCAAGGGACTCGCAGGAGTCTTCTCCAGCACCAGAGTTCAAAGGCCTCAATTCTTTGGCGCTCAGCCTTTCTTATGGTCCAACTATATATATAAAATCCTATGTTGCTGTTAAAACCGGAGGAACTTGCTTGTTTGATTAAAAGGAAAACTGGCAACTTTATTTACTAAGGAACATGTGGCAGACCCATCCATTGTTTTGCCCGCCATTCACCTCCCTTTCCCCACTGTGTGGAGGAACCATGGACTGGCCTTAAGTCCCAGGGTTTAATTAAGGATATTAATTAATTAAGGATAGGATATGGCCCCCTCCTTTTTAGCCCTGGCTCTGCCCAACTTGTCTTCTTTTGTGTGAGAGATGATTACAGTATTCTGATTCCCTCCCTCCCTCCCTCCCTCCCTGCCTCCTTCCTTCCTTTCCTCTCCTGGTCAACGGAGAACAGAACCGCTCAGGTTTCCATTATTATTCAGAGCCGGCTATTGACACACAAGGACATTGTGAAGAGTGCCGGAGGCTAATCTGGGTCACGTCACCTTAGGACAAGCTGCACTACTTGGAGCAGAAGCAGAAAATTGCTGATCTTCTGCCGCTCTCCACAACCCTCCGTCTGGAGAGAGGACACTTCATTTTCTTGTTTATTCAGCACGAGACGAAACTCATTTACTTGACATATTTCGTACTTGCACTCCCGGATGGCTGTTTAGCCAGTTAAATTTCTACTATTTCATTCCTGGCTGTCTTAAATTCATTGCTTTAATGGACTGCAGATAGTCCCTGAATTACAATAGGTCATTTAGTGACCATTTGAAGTTACAATGGCACTGAAAAAGGAGACTTATGACCATTTTTCACATTTATGACCATTGCAGCATCCCCGTGATCCATATGATTTACATTTGGATGCTTGACAACTGGTTCATAGTTATGATGGTTGCAGCGTCCCGGGGTGTGTGTGTCATGTGACCATGTTTTGAAGCCTTCTGACAAGCGAAGTCGAGGGGGGAGCCAGATTCACTTAACAACCATATTTCTAACTTAACAGCTGCATTGATTCACTTAACAAATGTGGCAAGAAGATGGGGTAAAACTCACTTAACAAATTTCTCACCTAGCAACATAAATTCAGGGCTCAATTGATGTCGTAAGTCGAGAACCACCTGTCCATATTTTTCACTGAAGTCTTACTATGCCTAGCACTGAAAATGGGGCTGATTTTATCAGGAAATTTTTAGACTTATAGGCTGATGGAGTTGTTTGGAATTTTAAGAGCAAGCTGTGGACAGATTCTTAATATTAGTATGGCTGTTAACCAACTTCTATTTATCAGAAGGCAACTGAGGTGGTGGCTTAAAATTATCTTGTTTACTTCCTTGTAATTATCTTATCATTATCTTCTTTACACTTGGAATACGGTAACCAGTTTTGGTCACCACGATGTAAAACAGATGGTGAGACTCTAGAAAGAGTACAGAGAAGAGCAACAAAGATGATTGGGGGACTGGAGGCTAAAACATATAGGGAACGGTTGCTGGAATTGGGTAAGTCTAGTCTAGTGAAGAGAAGGACGAGGGATGACATGATAGCAGTGTTCCAGTATCTCAGGGGCTGCCACAAAGAAGAGGGAGCCAAGCTATTCTTTAAAGCACCTGAGGGCAGGACAAGAAGCAACGGATGGAAACTAAGCAAAGAGAGAAGGAACCTAGAACTAAGGAGAAATTTAATCAGTGGAACAACCTGCCTCTAGAAGTTGTGGATGCTCCAACCCTGGAAGTTTTTAAGAAGAGACTGGACAGCCATTTGTCTGAAATGGTATAGGGTTTCCTGCATGATCAGGGGGTGGGACTAGATGACCTCCAAGGTCCCTTCCATCCTCCTCCTCCTCCTCCTCCTCATTGTTATTATTATTATTATTATTATTATTATTATTATTATTATTATTATTATTATTATTATTATTAACCTCCTTGTAACATCTGTTATCATTTTCTGCCCATTTTCTAACCAAGTGAGTACATTTCCTAAACAAACAAACAAAAAAACAAAAACCCCAACAGTAACTATGGCAAACTATCAATTTAATTATCCAAATCTGTCTCTGATGTTTTACTCTGCAGCGCGCCTGTTTTGTTTTTGCTTTCTCTTTCTATACATAACATGTATAGGCTATTTTTAGAAGTCATCTAGGGCAAGAAACATGATGGACACCAAGATGAGTTTGTTCAGACTGGGTCCCTAGAATGCCATAATATGTCAACTAACAAATTTTAGCTAATAAATAGGACAAAATAATGCGAATTGTTCATTCTTTTCTTGAGTCTCTGGAGCATTGCTAGTCAAAGCAGAAGACATTGTGACACGAGATAGAAGGATAATTTTTGATCTTATATAAGGAGCATTCAGAATATTGCTAAAGGCAGCAGAGAGGAAAGGAATGGATGAAGGAGGAGAGCAAATTCTGTTTCCCTTTTAAAAGAATGTGCAGTTTTGCCCAATTATCTTTACCAGTTACTTCATTTTTCACATTAAATTGTAGTGTAATTCTCTTGTAGTCCAAGTACTCATAAAAGTATTACCTACGGATTACCTACGGCAACACCTGCGACCGGCGTCAACGTCCCTCCGTCCAGTGCGCTCCCACAGAGAGGGCCTCCTCAGGGTGCCGCCGATCAAAGAATGCCGATTGGCGACCCCCAGGGGGAGAGCGTTCTCTGTGGGCGCGCCAGACCTTTGGAACAGCTTACCGGTTGAGCTCCGGATGGCCCCCGACCTTCGCTCCTTCCGGCGCGATCTTAAAACATTCTTTTTCGAACAAGCTGGCCTGGTCTGACGGGGTGGGGTTGGGTTTTTTAAAATTAGTTTTTAACTTAATATGTATTGATTTTATGGGCATGATGTTTAATTGGTTTTTAATGGTTTTTTAATTTTTGTATCTGATTTTTATTGTGTATTGCCCTGTTCACCGCCCTGAGTCCTTCGGGAGAAGGGCGGTATAGAAATCAAATTATTAAATTAAATTAAATTAAATTAAATTAAAAGGAGAATGCATTTGTTTTAGAATCAGATTGTAGACAGCAATGCTTGATGAACTAGAGGTAACATCCATTCATCCATCCTCCATCTGTCTGTCTGTCTGTCTGTCTACATCCATCCATCCATCCATCCATCTCATCTCAAAAGCATTAATGTCTACATAGTATATATACTTCCACCCACTCCTAAATCTTGTCTTCCTCAAAATCACAACCTATATGAGATTGCCATGGAAAACTTCAGCCGAGCCACTGACCACTTACTTGCCTGCTCCTGATTTCCCCTGCAGTCCTCTTAGCACCAAGGGCAGCAAAAACATTTTGTGATAATTGGATCACACAGGAACAGGCAGATTTCCTCAAATGCCCTGTGACCACCAAATATTTTCAGTTTAGACACTAGGACATCTTCTCACTGGCATATGCTCTGAAGAGTCACTGAACCTTGAAGAAACTGCACTTTTCAGTTTAACCGGAACAGAGGCAACTCTGGGAAATCAAGAAGACGCAGCGGGTGGAAGGAGACAGATGGACAGATAACTAATCATAATGGGAATCCATTCTGGGTTTCATCAAACAACATGAGCGACACGAGCTCTTGCTCTTAGTCCATCGATCACTTGTTTCTGATTTAGAAAATAATCCTGAAGTATTCAATATGGTAGAGTCTTAGTGGGTGTAACTAGAATTAATAATCTTTATTACTTAATTGCGTTTGATTTAATGTTACCGCATGTAAGATGGCCATTGACTTTGTTCATCTTTAAAAGGAGAGTGAGAACATATACAGACATCTGGATACAGAGACAATTCATGTCTTCATTCCAGTTGTTGGTGGAGACAACCTCAGAGGAGTGTTATTGTTTTTATAACTACCCATGACATTTAGCTGGTCACTGAGTGAATGACATTGGCCTTGTGGTCTTATCCAGGTGGGCTTTTCTTAGAGTTTTATTCCAATGCTCAGCAAATAAAATTTATATTCCAATATGTAATGACTGCAAGATGTCTTCACTCCACTACTAGTCCCTGTTGTAAATAGGGAAACAAAGATAAAGGGAGACTGTATGATGGGTTTGAAGATGCTGCCGAGTTTGCATCTTTTGTGGTTCAACACTTTCAACCACAGAGTTCCTCCAGTGTCTTTGCTATTTAACTTTTTCGGGTTTTTTTACCCGATTTCTCTGAAGACATCAACTAGATTTCTTCTGCCTTTATTGTCTGAAAGTGAGAAAAGATAGATGGATTTGGCATGCAAGGAGTATGAGGGGATTTCACCTCTCTTGGTTTCACAAAGCCTTCTGGATTCCCTTGGAAGGTTCTCCCTTTTTAATCCCCTCAAGACCTCAATCACAAGATTTTGATGGCAGTCTGCCACAACTAGTTAGAAAAAGAATACACCCATTGAGCTCCATTCAGTCTTGCGCTGAAAAAGTAGTCTCTCTCTCTCTCTCTCTCTCTTTTTGTTTTCACAATGCCTAATTCACTCAAGTGGTACTGAAGGTGCCTTTTGTTGCTTTGTGGGGGAGATCTGAAGTATGATATCTTGGTCTAGAATGGTAAAAAACAACACTGTGTAGTAGATCAGCCAAAAGATGCTGTAGACCAGGGGTGTCAAACTCAATTTCATTGAGGGCCGCATCAGCATTGCGGTTGCCCTCAGGGGGCCGGGTGGGTATGGCCAGGGTGGGCATGGCCTACTGGGTGGGCGTGGCTAGAGTGCGTATGGCCTACTGGGTGGGCGTGGCCAGCTCTACATCGTTCGCAACAAGGGTGCCTATGGGGGCCTGGGCAGGAGTGGGACATATCTGAGTGTCTCTGGTAGATGGAGGGTCTCTGGGCCAGGGCCAAGGCAGTGGGGGCCGTTCCCTCACTGTTTCCAGGATGGTTTCACGGGCCACATGTAACCACTTTGTGGGCCGGATCTGGCCCCTGGGCCTTGTGTTTGACATGTCTGCTGTAGACAGATCTGTTAGTTTTGCTAAGGTGAAGTGAAAGGAGACACCAAGTGTGTAAACATGTAAAATTATAGTTACTCATCACCACACCTTTGGGGGCTGGGGTAAAAATAAAATTCTTCTTCACCATGTCTGTGGAAGTTGTCATCCAGGTCATGGTTGTCCCAAAGGTGCCTTTGGTTGGTTTGAAAGAAGGGTCAAAGAGGCCATCTACATTAAGATTGAATAGCCCTCTCGCAAGAGAGGGGGAGGGATACAATATCACCTATCTCCTATTTACAACACAGCAGTTCCAGGAAGGTTCCACACCCTTTTGCACTATTCAAGTGACCCTGAGGGCACAAATAAACCTCCAAGCGGCCTCAACGACTCTCAGAAAGAGTGCTAATGACCAGATGACTGCAAGGAATATAAATCCTTCCATTCTCCACCATTCAGCCAGAACTGAAAAAAGCTTCTTGGGTGAGAAGCGAAACATCTTCACGCAAAAACAAAGTCCAGTTGCCTTTTGAAAAGGCACCTTCGGGTCTCCTTCACCATGGTGCAAAGGAAACCAAACATCTGAAGCTTCTGTTTCTTTAAGGAGAGAAACTTCCATTGATACCAACAGTTCTTCATTTTGCGAAGATTTGAGATGTATCTCGAGGTTGAGAACTACATACATCTCAAGGTTAAGGTGTATCATTTTGTTCATGACCTCTTCTATATCACTTGGGAGTTGGGTCCTGCGTCCTGTGACTGCTGCTATTAGTATTTATTTATTTATTTTTTAAAAAGTGCCTATTTGTTTATTATTAATTTTTGCCCTACTTTTTAGACAGCGTCTTCCAAAATAAGACAAATCAGCCAAAACAAACCAAAGAAAAGGCCCATTATCAAACATATGAACCAAGAAGACAAGAGACACAATGAGAAGGGAGTAAAAGGAGAGAAATTCTCAAGGGCAGAAAAAATATCTCTATACTTCCAATGAAGAATCTCAAGACTCTGATAAGCATGTAGAAAAAATTCACAGGCACTCGAACTATTTCTCACCGAAAAGTGCCTAGGGGTTCCCTGTCCTCCCATCTGTTTCCATGGGCCATCACAGCTTTCTCATCAACTCCCTGCCCAGAATCAACACTTTTTACATTAGTTTTCTGTCAAGGAGAGTCTTAGACAAGGTGTTCTTGAGCATGCAAGGAGATAAATTAGATTTTTTCCAATCTTCCTCCAAGGTAAATTAGGATGAATCTTTGTGGCTGTGGAAGGGGAAGGGAACTGCAACCACGGAGGTAGTGAAGGGCTAAGCTGTGTAAGGAGAATCTCCCCTCACAAATAAAGTGAGGGCAGTTCTAAATTAGTTATGAGCTTTTTGTTGAACAGGGAACTCAAAACCTGGTCAATCTTTGCTTATGCTGAATCTGTTCAGGTGATCCAAGAACTTAGTTTAAACGTCTGTGAAGATTCCAGCCTCCAACTCACGTCATAATAATAGCACAACCTGTAAGGGAAGATGGATGTTTCAATATAACATGCTACCAGTGGGACACTTTTGAGATGAGAAGAACCCTGCCTATTGCAGATCTAATGCGGCTATCCTAACTGAAGAAGTAGATGAAAGGTTGACCTCAGCCTTCCCAGGTAGAACTCAGAGCCAGCTAGTCAAAGGTTGGTGCCTCTCATTTTTGAACAAGTCAGATGAAGAACAAAGAGCTGAAAGGATGGAAGGAAGGAAGGAAGGAAGGAAGGAAGGAAGGAAGGAAGGAAGGAGAGTGTTAGCAGTTAAATGGAAACAGAAATGTGTATGGTTGGGAAGGAGGGGTGTAAGAGATAGCCTTGGCTTATTAAGGACATTAAAACATGACTAAGCTTCTTTACATTATTAGCCTTCTCAGAGAGCAGCTGTGTCTTATTAGTGCAACTTGAAGATCAGAGCAATCTTTTCTTTGATCTATCTTTACAATGTTGCCAGCAAATGGGGGAACATGGATGTATTGGGCAAAGGTTATTTCTCAATCATTTCACCAGCTTTGGGCCAAAACAGCTGAGAACACACTATGGTGCCCCTTAGGGCTGGGAAGATGAGAGGACAAGAGAAGAAGGGTAAGTAGATAACAATCTCAGATTGTTTTGCAGAAGAGTTAGGAGGAAGTTCAGCTCTGATTTGCTTGTGAGCGTCTGCAAGGCAGGCTTTAATATAAATATTTCAGAATGTGGATCTCATTTCTTCTCTCTAAAAAATTTCTAGTGAACCCAGCTTCCAGTCAGAAACAATGCCTTGCAAAAGATGGAGGTTTGAGGAAAAAAGAGTTCCCTTACAACTGCAGATAGTCCAGTTCATTTACTGACCGCTCACAGTTACGACAGCAGTGGAAAAAAAGTGACTTACAACCATTTTTCCCAGTTACGACTTTTGCAGCATCCCCATGATCGTGCGATCAAAATACAAATGCTTGTCGACTGGTTCATACTGTGTTTTCCTGAAAATAAGACCTAATGGGAAAATAAGCTCTAGCATGATTTTTCAGGATGCTCGTAATATAAACCCCACCCCCAAAATAAGCCCCAGTTAAGATTGTCAGCCAGACGGACACATTTAGTACCGTATTTCCCCGAAAATAAGACCTAACCAGAAAGTAAACTGTATCCCAAGGTCATGTGATCATCTTTTGTAACCTTTTCAAAGGGGAAGCCAAATTCACTTAACAACGGGGTTACTAACTTATCAACTACAGTGAGTCCCCTAAAAACTATGGCAAGAAAAGTCTTAAAATGGGTCAAAATTCACTTAACAACTGTCTCACTTAACAGAATTTTTCAGGCTCCATTGTGGCTATAAGTGGATGACCACCTCTACAATCTTGGAACCAAGAAGTTATGAATTACAATGTAATAATGCATTTGCAGCCCTAATGATGACCAGCAGTGAAGGATTAAGATCTGCAGCTCAGCAACATCCAAAGAATGGCCACAAGATTGCCGGCTATAAAACTTTATACTTAGCTAATTGTGCCAATATGGCATCCTGGCAATATACGAAGCAAAAGTGAGCTAACTTTTAAACTTGCACTCCATTTTAAGTTCTCCAGGGAGGAGGAGAAGTGTCAAAATGCCTACATTTAGCAACTTGTGGACAGAAATGCATATGTTTGTGAAAGTAAATATACAAAGTTGTTGTCTTACAGAAAACCTGGCAAAAATACATATTCTTTTCTTTGTTTTTTTTTTGGTTAGCCAACCCTGGTCCTTTTGAAGAAGGGTAGATTAGAAATATTTGTGAACTGAATAAATAGAAAGGGGACATACATTCAAAAATGTATTTACATATACACACAGCATACAACATATTCATTTCTGCATATTTATTTTAAAAATTCTCTAATGCAGAAGTAGTGTGAATGTAAGGCTGAAAATAGAAAAGAAACTGACATCGGCATATTTGCCAATAGCTAGTTGAAGGCCATATATTTTGCATACATTTTTAAAAGAAAAGGAGAAAAAAAATCCCAAGGCTTTTCAAAATCCTGCTGGGATGTCTGGTTTTGGCCATGGCAGAAGAGAACTTTGTTCCTTGTGGTTTATTTTGGTGGCAACTCACAAACTTTGGGATATTTGGAACTTAAGCCTAGTAATGTACTCTTTTCAACTTATGTTCAAAATTTTTTTTTTGTAAGCAGACCTCTGCCAGTAATAATATATTCTTCCTGGCAGCCAACTTTAAAAGAAGAAAAATGAAAAACAAAAGAAAAGAAGGAAAAAAGAGAGGGAAGGTATTTCAGAAGGAGAACAAATGATGGTCCCAGGTATTTTGGATTTTGGCCCTCATTACGGCTTGCTTCTCTCTTCACTGATAATTTGTCTGTATTATAACCTAAAGCAAGGGTAGGCAACCTTGGCTCTTTTATGACTCGTGGACTTCAACTCCCAGAATTCCTGAGCCAGCTATGCTACCCCTGACCTAAAGGAACGTGGCTATGAGCAAGGAAAAAAAAAGTCCACCCATCATGGGCATAACTTGGTGGCCTTCAGACATTTTAGAATGGGTGTTAGCTCTCTTAATTAGGATTCAACCGCAAATCATTGGAGCTCCTGATACTTCAGAGCTTGACTTACATCAGCCGTCTTTGGTGCTCTCTGAGCTTGGTTGTTTTCTTGCAGACGTTTCATTACCCAAACTAGGTAACATCATCAGTGCATTTGATTTATATCCTCAGATGGACTTGACCAGAAATCCAGACATAGAAAAGATTCTGTATAGCAGACAAGAAAGAACCATACAACAAGGTAACCAGAGGGATAGAATCACGTGAAGTGTTAATACCACTTTACAATGCCTTGGTAAGGTCACACTTGGAACACTGGATCCAGTTTTGGTCACCACAGTGTAAAAAAGATCTTGAGACTCTAGAAAGACTACAGAGAAGAGCAACAAAGATGAATGATTAGGGGGCTGGAGGTTAAAACATATAAGGAACGGCTGCTGGAATTGGGTATGTCTAGTTTAATGAAGAGAAGGATGAGGGGGGGACATGATAGCAGTGTTCCAGTATCTCAGGGGCTGCCACAAAGAAGAAGGAGTCAAGCTATTCTCCAAAGCACCTGAAAGCAGGACAAGAAGCAACGGATGGAAACCAATCAAAGAGAGAAGCAACCTAGAACAAAGGAGAAATTTCCTGAGAGTTAGAACAATTAATCAGTGGAACAAACTGCCTCCAGAGGCTGTGAATGCTCCAGCGCTGGAAGTTTTTGTGAAGAGACTGGACAGCCATTTGTCTGAAATGATATAGGGTTTCCTGCCTGAGCAGGAGTTGTACTAGATGACCTCCAAGGTCCCTTCCAACATCATCATCATCATCATCATTCTGATGGGTAGCTGCATCTGCTTAACTACTTCTCATGAAGCAATGTTCATCATCACATCATTAATTTATTCAATAGTTCTTATTGAATAGTTCAACAGTGGGCAATCTACTGGATTTCCAATATGATAATTCTTTAGATATTTGAAGATAGT
Organism: Vipera berus; assembly: GCF_964194415.1. Lineage (NCBI taxonomy): Eukaryota > Metazoa > Chordata > Lepidosauria > Squamata > Viperidae > Vipera > Vipera berus. The sequence goes on along the minus strand of NC_138211.1, from coordinate 16,876,243 downwards.
TATCATGGACCCCCTATCTGTGTGTCATGCCCCTTCAGGGTATGAATTGTCCCACATTTAGAACATACAGCATGTACTACAACCTGCCCCCAGGAATCTAAATTCTGTATTTCCCCAGTTGCAGCTTTTTACCGTTTCCACAGATTGCCAAGAACAGTGTGTTTTAAGGTTATTGTAGTCTCGATTTCACTTTTGGGACACTGTTCAGGGAAAACGTGCATTAGTTACATAAGCACAGAAAATCAAGCTGACCAGTTTTCTATAGACATTGTGAAACTGACTAGACTGGATTAAGATCTAATTTGTGAAATCTACTAGAAAGCAGGCCAAAGGCAAGGACTGTGGGAAACAGTGACTTTTGCTTCCCAACCTCAGAGAAAGATTCCTTCCTTCCTTCCTTAAAAAAAAATCAGTTGTGCATATTTAGAACATAGAATAACAGAGTTGGAAGGTACCCTGGAGGTCTTCTAGTCCAACCCCCTGCTCAAACAGGAGATCCTATACCATTTCCACAGCCTTGGTGGAGCAGTGGGCTAATGCCTCCTTAAGTAACACCAGCTGCCTGCAATTAGTGCAGGTTCGCATCCCACCAGGCTCAAGGTTGACTCAGCCTTCCATCCTTCCGAGGTAGGTAAAATGAGGACCCAGATTGTTGGGGGCAATAAGCTGACTTTGTAATAATGCCGCTTGGGGGAGGTGTGAAAGCCCTAATAAGCAGGCTTATACATAGAATGAAGGCTACTGCTACTGCTAAGTTTGTAAGCCGCCCTGAGTCTTCGGAGAAGGGCGGGATATAAATGGAATTAAAATAAAATAAATAAAAAATAAATTTCAGATAAGTGGCTGTCTAGTCTATTTCGAAAGCTTCCAGTGATGGAGCACCCATGACTTCTGAAGGTGAGCCATTCCACTGGTTTAATCACGCGCACCATTAGGAAATTGTCTCCTTCGTTTTAGGTTGCTTCTCTCCTTCAGTGGTTTCCATTCATTGTTTCTCATCTTGCCTTCTGATGCTTTGGAAAATATTTGACCCCCTCAGATATTGAAACATTGCTATCATGTCTCCCTTCGTCCTTCTTCTCATTAGACCAGACATACCCAATTCCTGCAACCATTCTTGGTATGTTTTAGCCTTCAGACCCCCTAATCACCTTTGTTGCTCTTCTTTGCACTCTTTGCAGAGTTTTAACATGTTTTTTTTATATTGGGATGACCAGAACTGGATGTAGTATTCCAAGTGTGGTCTTACTAATGCTTTGTAAAATGGTGCTAGAGCTTCACTTAATCTTAATTCTATCCCTCTGTGAATGCAGCCTAGGTTTGCACTGGGTTTTTTTTGGCTGCTGTCACACACTGTTGCCTCATATTTAAGTGATTGTCCCCTAGAACTCCAAGATTCCTCTCAGAGTTACTGGCGTTAAGCCAAGTTTCACCTAGTCTGTACCTGTACAGTTGGTTTTTCTGGTCTAGGTGTAAAAACTTTTATCTACGTTGAATTTCATTTTGTTAGATAGGGCCCAATTCAAATCTATCAAGATCTTTTTGAACCTTGAGCCTGTCTTCTGGAGTGTAGGTGATGGGAATAACTACAACAACAACACAGTTGGAAGGGATGTTGGAGGTCATCTAGTCCAACCCCCTGCTCAGGCAGGAAACTCTATACCATTTCAGACAAATGGCTGTCCAGTCTCTTCACAAAAACTTCCAGCGCTGGAGCATTCACAGCCTCTGGAGGCAGTTTGTTCCACTGATTAATTGTTCTAACTCTCAGGAAATTTCTCCTTTGTTCTAGGTTGCTTCTCTCCTTGATTAGTTTCCATCCGTTGCTTCTTGTCCTGCCTTCAGGCGCTTTGGAGAATAGCTTGACTCCTGCTTCTTTGTGGCAACCCCTGAGATATTGGAAGATTTACTATCATGTCACCCCTCGTCCTTCTCTTCATTAGATTCAAGGTGCTGGTGATGACCTATAAAGCCCTAAATGGCTTGGGTCCGCGATATCTGAGGGAACACCTGCTGCCGGCATCAAGCTCCCTTCGTCCTGTGCGCTCCCACAGGGAGGGCCTTCTCAGGGTACCGCCGGTAAAAGATTGCCGGCGGACAATACCCAGGGGGAGGGCCTTCTCTGTGGGTGTGCCTACCCTTTGGAATCAGCTGCCTGTAGAGCTTAGGACTGCCCCTGACCTTCGCTCATTCCGCCGGGACCTGAAGACCTGGCTCTTTGAGCTCTCTGGCCTGGACTGAGCATATTAATTGGGATTTTAATTGTATTTTAACTGGGGTCTTATTTCAAGGTCAATATAATCTTTTTAATTGATTTTAAGTTTTGTAATTGTTGTATCTGTTTTTTAAAATACCTTGTGAACCGCCCTGAGTCCTACGGGAGAAGGGCGGTATATAAATCAAATAAATAAATAAATAAATAAATAAATAAATAAATAAATAAATAAATAAATAAATAAACTAGACCATTGGTGGCCAACCTAGGGCACACATGCCAGAGGCGTCACTCAGAGCCCTTTCTGTGGGCATGTGTGCATTTGCCCCACCCCACCTCGCCCTGTCGCCCCCTCTTCACCAGCAGCCCTCCTGGAGGAGAGTCACCTCCGGGCGCAGCCCATGCAGAGCAGCGCAGCCAAAGACATGGTAGCCAGGCAACAGGGACAAGACTCTACTCTTGCGCCCCGTCATGTGCAGATGATGCTGCGAGGCGCGGGTGGAGGGCATGGCTGCTATGGTGCTACAGGGCCGTCTGGGAGATCTGCAGTGGGCCGCAGAGGTGGTAGGTGGCCCTGTGGGCGATCAAGTCGGGGCAGGGGTGGAGCGGGTTGGGCGAGCGGGGCGGTTTTGGGGCACTCGGTGTCTAAAAGGTTCGCCATCACTGGACTAGACCTTTGAAATGATGCTTAAAACTGTTGCAAAAGAAAAGAAGAGATTAACTTGGCAGAGGTAATCAAGAAAGACTAGCAGACCAAAGAGACAGGAAAAAATATCTCAGACCTGAGAAAGGAGGGAATGTGAGAAAGAGACTCAAAATAACCCCACCTTGATCCTCCTTAGTATAAGAGGGAGCAGAGGGAAACTGAAAAGCTTTCAAGCTTCATCTACTATACCCGATAGGAATAAAGCTACTTCAAGTATCTGTTTCTTGATCTGGCTTATCGTGAAGGGTTGATCAGGATTTTGATACTTCTGATCATTGGTCAAAAGGTTCTTAGGTTGAGATGGGAGAATTAAAGTCCAGGCCTTAGCTGGCCTTAAAGATTGTGGAAATTTCTACAAGAAACCACAAGCCTGAGGGTTGGACATGTGATCCAAACCACAGAAGGCATACATGGGTATTTTTTAATAATTTCTATACATTATCTACTGTGCGCTGGCTTCCTCTTATGTAACTAAGTAGGAATAAGAATAAGAAATCTATATGAACTTGCTTCAAATTGCATTCAGGGTTCTTCCAGTGTTAAGGGAGGATCCACCTCTGTTCAGCTGAATAAATGTGTGCTTTTAAGAGAGATAGCTTGGACTCCATCTCTTTGTTTGCACCAAGCCTGATCTCTGCCTGACAGAATGGCTAATATTGAGGCACACGCACAGAATAGAATACTGAAGTTAAAAAAAGAAAGAAAGGAAAGGAAACGAATGTACAATAGCAGTGGAAGCCTGCAAAAGCCATTCTATTCTCTGCTGAAAATATGAGGTTTTTTTTTCCTAGCTTATCTTTATTCTCTTGTAGTATCAGGATGGATGGTGCATTTTTTGGCAGGTCAAGTGCCTTCGGCGAGGTGCTTGGTGCTCTCTGAGCTTGGTAGTGGATCTTGTATTTTATTTTTATTTATTTTTTTTTGCAGATATTTAATTAACCCAACTATCTAGTCTGCATGAACCATCAAACTCAGAGAGCGCCAAGGACTCTACAATTCAAACCTGAGCTACAGATATTCTCTTCTGGTGAGCAGCAAGTGGATTCTGACAAATGATCAGCGTTGTGGGTCTTTTGCTCACAAAAGGGACTGACAACGAGCATGCCGTCTGTGGCTCCCTTTCCTCTACCTCAGGTTAAAATACATTAACTAAAATATATTCTTATTCATCTCGAGTTCTATATCTAGTCTCCCTTTTGGTTGTCTTTTCTGGATTACTTTATTTATTTATTAAATTTATTTGCCCTCCCCCATCTCACCACAATGTACATCATGACAGAGATTTTTAGATTAATCTTCAGAATCAGGTATTTTTCTGGATGTTGCAAAAGAGCCAGTGTTGCTTCTCTGTTTCCTTGCTCTAATAATCTAATGTTGCATATCTAGAAAAAACAAACTGGACCAAGTTGTTTTAAGAGCTGAGGCATGTTAGGCATATGGTGATAGCCTACATAGTTGGGTTGAAAATATATAAACTATGATGTTGTGACTTTAAGATGTTAATTGGCCAATGGGTGTGTAAGTGTTCTCATGGCCATAAGAGGGAGCTAGGAACGTAGCTTCTTTCTCTCTGAATTCTCTGCTCTATCTACTATTGCTGTTTTTGCTCTGTTTTGCTGTACTGTTGGTTTACTACTGTGGTAAACCTGAACAACTGTGTTTTTGACCTCTGGACCGGTAAGAAGACTTTGTATTTGGATTGCTACTTGGACTGTTACTATTGTGTATGACCTGGACTGTTAATTTTTGACCGTGCATTTTTCTTTTTACACCACCTCAAAAGTAAAATACTTTTTGTTTTCACAACTCAGTGTACTCTTGTAGTTACTGTGTGACTCTTACTGCTCTCAGTACCCTTCCTTTTCTGTGCAACTCCTTGGTAGCACAAGGAGACCTCTGCACAACAAATCCCTAACAAGGCACAAAAGCTTTCTGGGAATGACAGCCGACGTGTCTCTTCCTGACATCTGAACTGAGCTGTCTCATTCTACATAGTGGTAAAGACGGCAAAATTGGGCATTGCCTTAAGTCCACTGAGCGATCTTTATGTTCTTTTCTGAGTCTGTGCTGCTGTCTGACCTCCCCACCCCAAGGGAAAAGGGAAGGTCAATATAGGGAGCCCTTGACTTACAACAGTTCATTCAGTGACTGTTTCAAGTTACGACAACAGTGAAAAAAGTGACTTATGGCTGTTTTTCAAACTTATGACCATTGCAGTCTCCCCATGGTCATGTGATCAAAATTCAACTGCGTGGCAACTGACCCATAGTTATGATGGTTGCAGGTTCCCACAGGATCCCCTTTTGCGACCTTCCGACAAGCAAAGTCAATGGGGAAGCCAGATTCACTTAACAACCGTATTATTAAGTTAACAACTGCAGTGATTTATTTAACAATGATAGCAAGAAAGGTCCTAAAATGGGGCAAAATTCACTTAACAACTGTCTCACTTGACAACAGAAATTCTGGGCTTAATTGTGGTCATAGGTTTGAGGACAAGCTAAAATTATTATTCATACTAAGAGAGGGATAGCAGCCACAAGAATCATTGTAATAGTAACGACTGCGATAAAAATGATAGTGTCATTGTTGCAGTGGACATAAGTTTGGAAAGTCCGAGGGAGACTGTGAGGGACGGTGGGGTCTGGCATATTGTGGTCTATAGCAGAGGTCCCCAACTTATGGTCTGTGTTCCGGTACCGAGCCATGGCCTCTAGGCCACTGGGCCCTGGGAATAGCTGGTGAGCCCTGCCCCATTCATGGTAGCACTGCCGTGTGGGAACTAGCAGCCCCATTTGCGTATGTGCAGGGATGCTAGCACCGCCACCAGTGTCACATGGCCAGGTGCAGCCCATTTGCGCATGCATGCAAGTGGCAACACGCATGCCATGGGTGGGCACAGTCCACTTGCACACGTGCGCAGATGCTAGTGCTGCTTTTGTGCATGCCCCATTTGTGCACATGCACACGGGCCACACACATGCACATTTCCCTGCTGTTCCCTTTCCTTCTGGGCTGCCAAGCTGGAAAGATTGAGGAACTCTGGTCTGTAGGGTTGTGTAGAGTCAAACATGACTTAGTGACTGAACAACAATGACAGCAACCATAAAAATATGTATCAGTTAATAAATCATAGGCATTCTTAAGGTACCTGGCAGGAAAATAACCCTCCTTCATTCATACTCTGTGACCCACAATGGCTTCTAAATCAGCTTCTCAGTTAATTAGGAGAGTTAATTAGGAAAGAAGCTTTTAGTCTTTTCTGTCATGTATAAAACCACCCAGTGGGGCTAATGTTTGGTTCACTGTATTGAAGAAACCTTGAAAAATATTTGAGTGAAGCATCTACTATGAGATAAGTATGTAAGAAATAATAAGAATATATTCCATTTGAATTTTGCCCACACCAAACCTGTGTTTGATGCTTCTCTAGTCCTCATCTACAATCACTCTGGAAAATTTGAGATTTGGAATGACGGGAAAGGACAGGCTTCACAATGTTTGTGTTAAGGGTTTGGCCAAAGCTGTTAATTCCCCCCCCCTCTGTCTCTGCATTAATCAGATTTTCTTTCCCAAAGTTCCACTCCCCTCCTTAAGGGAAACTGCTTCTTGACCCGGTTAGTGTCCCTCAAGAGGTTTGGGTGGATCTGCTTTAAGTCCCTTCCTCTGATGGAACGATAAAGCATCTGTCATCTTGGATTCAGTCTTATCCAGGCTTAACCCTGCCATGTCCACAAGTGTACGTGTGCTGGAGTTGTTCTGCAAATGCGTCCAGGTTCAGATTACTTCTCTGAAAACTTTTTCTGAAACTTGAGCTCAGCTCTGTATTTGCACTACTGAATTGTTGCTGAGATGAAATTGGAGGAGGAAGTATTATGCACACACACAACCCCCGCTCCCCCTCCCTTCCAGTTCTTAGAGAAAAAGCAAGTTTCAAATTGATAAGAAGAAGAATTCAAACAACAGCATCTGCCTATCCCACATCTTTGGGAAGCACTTGGGAAAAAAAAGCCAATCCAGTCTAAACATCTGGCTGACTACACGATCCACCATAATATGCTCAGCTTAGCTGATTAATGTGCTTAAACTGGGGTTCAAGAGAAAAGTCAAAAGGCAGCTTTCAGCCTTTGGGATAATTTTGCAAAAGGGGCAAGGGGATAAAACCAAGAGCATAAGAGCAAACATGCTTTTCCCAGGCATGATGCTGTTGCTTTTATCATCTCTTATTTTGCACTGAATTGTGCTCTGCCAAGGATGCTTGCAAGTACAAACCAGAAAATTGATAAGAGACATTTCTCACCTGGGAGATATTGCTGCTGTAACATGAGTTCTGTGCATTGTTCTAAGTGGCATTGTAGTTTATTTGATTTTGCTTTAGCATCTTTGGTAAATTCAGCTGTTGTGCTTTAGCACAGTGGGAGATCACAGCCAGCTATGATTATTCAACAAACTGTTGTTTATTGGTGCTGTATGAAACAGGTCACATGGTTTTACCACGTGATAGCTCTGGCCAGTGGTGGGATTCCAGTATGTGAACAACCAGTTCTCTGTGTGGATGCTGCTTCCGGAAGTCCATTCTGGGCCTGGGAAACAAAAAATTAGCTACCGGTTCTGCCAAAGTCATGAGAACTGGCTGAATCCCATTACTGGCCATGATTCATTTCCTTTCAGGTTAATTACTTGTGTTCTGTCCCAAAGAACAAAAAAGTATGTCACCTTGCATGTAATTAAAGCACCGAGTCTCCTGTAGGAGCAGACTCCACATGTATTCCTAAAAACTACCTTTTACATTATAATATTAAGATCCCCATGTCCTGATCTACTTTATTCTTTTTTTTTACTTATGCATTTTCTCCAACCGATAACTCAGTTAAAGTGTAACCTAATTTAGCACACAGCCATTCTTGCTGGATTGGTTTGTTCTGGTCAAAGCTGAGATCCCACAGCCTGTTTTCAGAGTAGGGCTGTGCATGGTGCCGATTGGGTAGTTCTTCTGCCAGCCATGAAGCTGTGTTGGTCCTTCTCTGCATGGCTGTATACAGTGCTGATGGACTGGCCCATCTAACAGCCATTCATGCTGTGCCCAGTTGGCTGACTTTTGTTTCAATTACAACCCATTCTTAGAACAGCTATCAAATGTTAAAAAAAACAACCTGGGAAAATAGTGCATTAAATGAAATTCCCAATAGATGTTCTAGATTGTAACCACTTCAGGCACAAACATTTAGATCCTATTTGGTCACAAAACATAACTGCCTGAAGAGGAAAGAAGATAGACATCCTATTCAAGAAGATTATGTAAATTGCAAATGGGCATATGGATGAAACAGTGGGTGGAAACAAAAAGCAATGAATAGAAACATATCCAAGAAAGGAGCAACCTGGAATTAAGGAGAAATTTCCTAACAGTGAGGACAATTAACCACTGGAACAGCTTGCCTTCAGAAATCATGGGCGCCCCATCATTGGAGGTTTTTAAGAAGAGATTGGACAGCCACTTGTCTGAAATGGTGTAGGGTCTCCTGCTTGAATAGAGGGTTGGAGCAGAAGACCCCCAAGGTCCCTTCCAGAGCTATTCTGAATTGTACTGAATATGTTGATATCTGGTTTCTGCACTTAACTTTTGGGAAGAGGCTAAGAGACATGGTAGATGGGACAAGTTGGAAACAGGTGGGGTTTTACAAAGTAGGTAAGACAAAGAGTGTCCTTTGTCAGGGGAAAAGTATTGTTAAAACAACATTAAGTATGCTTTACACTGTTTCTTGTTTGATTCTGGTCTCAAAAGAAAATAATATCTTAGCAGTGATTTTCAGCACTCATACTAGTTAAAATCTGCACAAAAGGGAGTTTGAAGGCTGAATGTAAGTCTGGCCTTTTGTTGTCCACCCCTAATAGAAATGAGTGCACAATAGCTTATTCTTTTATTTTCTTATCTGTGCCCAACTTTAAAGTACTTGAATACATCTATAAAAAATGAATACAGCAGATCAGGACCTTGGCACTTAATATTATAGTGTAAACGATAGCTTTTGGGAAGCAAAGCAGAGTACAAGATGACAAATTCACACCTCAATCATTTTATACAATTCATTTTAAAAGCCATATGATTTTACTTTCCTTTATTTCTTTAGCCTTTGGATTGAGATAGGGTGGGGGAGTGAGAAAAAAGAAGAGAGAGGGAGAAGCAGGAAGGGTGAGGGCCAGGAAAATTTGAGCCAGTTTCTTCCTTGTTACACAACAAAGCTAAAAAAGAGCAGAATATCACTCAACTCTTTGGTGCTGAGCCACATCAAATCACCCACAATTGTCCACTTTTCCTAGTCTTAAGAGCTCGTGTTTCTTTGTTTCATTAAAATATTAATAGCCCTTGGTTTCCTTTTAACCATTTGCTCGGCAGTATTAATCATATAGAGCCAGATAAAACATGGACACACTATAAATTATAATTAAGTAGACAATGAAGCACTGGTCCATTTTACCCAGGTTTGTCTACTCCAATTTCCTAACAACTTGGGGCCACCCAAGCGTGAATCCCCCGAATTTCTGATAGACCAATCACATTTAAGAGGGTCTTTGTAGAAAAGCTCTTTCACCATGTCTGATCAAGGTTGTCCAAAGTTTCAAGCGAAACCCTATTCTAGCTCTTTGTGAAGGCGTGAAAGACTGAATTTGGAAACTATAAATTGCTTTGCTTTTGAGCTATGGCCCTCCTTGTATGCCCATTAGACTTCATATCATATATGCTGGTTGATGCAATCCCCTGGGTTTTAAGATTAAAATCCCTCTAATGACCACCTCCTTATTCCTTGTGACTGGATATACCAGGGAGTGAAAGCATACATTCTAAACTGTTGTGTTTACATTTTCCAGTGAACAGAATATCACTGACACAGGGGTTTTTCTGGAAATTGTTGCAATGCAATGCACCACCTGAGATGTTCATCTCACTCCATTATTTGAGTTATTGACCCATCTGGAAGGGCTCCTGATCTTGTGTCACCATTTTCTCTAACTCGGTTACTGAAGAGACTCAGAGCATGGTCTCCCAAACTTTGTCACTGTGAACATGACTCACAAATGTGAATAACAAGATGGGTTCTTGAACAGTAGAATGGAACTATTGTAGGACATCTTTTCCTAGCTTGTGGGAGTTCAATAATGGCTAATTTAGCAATAGTAGCAATAGCCAAATTACACTCCAAGTCCCCTAAATAAGTTTATGAAAAAAAATTATGCAGAAAACTGAGAAATGGGGTTTCTATAAGCAAAGGGGATGGTGAATATTGGTCAAATTCCAAAGATGTATTTCTGCACTGAATATGTGCCAAAGAGGACCCTGTTCTCAAACTCTGGAATCTCCTAAACAACCATGATTTGGGGGACTTTCTTACCCACCTCACACAAGTTTAATACTCTTCTTCCAGTTTTTCATTGGTTTCGTTTCTCAAAGGATGCCCCATGGTTAGTCTTTCATTTGTTTTTGATGGTTGGTGGTTACTAATCTCTGACCACACCTACTGTCCAAATACATGCTCAGAATAAATATGTTGAGTGCCTGTTGGGTGAGAAAAAGGAAGTCAAAGGAACAGCCAGGACAAAGAGAGAGGAAACAGAAGCTTTGGAGAGACAAATGCCTTGCCAGGTGTTGGAATGGATTCTGGATTAAGACCTGCTGGTCTCTCTGGAAATTGCAGGAATCTTAAATAACAGGGTTTTTGGTTTTTTTTTATTTTGAAGCAAAGGTCAAGCAATCTGTGTTTCTCAGACCGATTTAGATTTTGGTTGGACTTTTTTAAAAAACAAAACAAAAAACCATTGACATCCAGAACCTGGGAATGAATGGTCAGTTCCTATTGGTCTGTTGCAGTGGTGGGATTCAAATATGTGAACAAACGGTTCTCTGTGTGGATGCCGCTTCCTGAAATCCATTCTGGGCCTGGGCAACAAAAAATTAGCTACTGGTTCTGCTGAACTGGTGCGAACTGGCTGAATCCCACCACTGGTCTGCTGGATGGGCAATAGTTGAGAAGAAGATGGGATCAAGGATGAGCTTTCCTGAAAAAGGTGGCCTTTACCTGAACTTAAAAACTTGCCTTGCTAATGTTCTTTAGAGCAGAGGGACATTCTTTGATGTACCAAATATGGTTAGTATATGTTTAAGGGAATTCTATGCCCCATGGATAGAAATCTCAAGGATGTTCTGGGCCACCCATCCACCTCCCCTTTTTTGCTACATCTTAGACCTCCCCAAACATTTGTCAGCGTGCTTTTCAGAAACTAATCAAAGGAAGATGGGCAAAATAGATCAGACTGGCTTGGATTATTTTTTTTTGCTGCCTGGAATGGGATGATTTGACTATATGTCTAAGATGGTTTGTTCATTTAGGAAGGCAGTTTGGAACAGTAAGTGGTCCTGGATATTTCAGAGATGGAGTATATAAGCCAATTTGTGTTCCAGATTAATACCTGTCCATTACTTGCAAACACTCTAAGAATACAGGTAGTCCTAAATTTACAACCATTGGTTAAGCCAGGGGTCTTCAAACATGGCCACTTTAAGACTTGTGGACTTCAACTCCCAGAATTCCCTAGCCAGCTGTGGCTGGCTGAGGAATTCTGGGAGTTGAAGTCCACAAGTCTTAAAGTGGCCAAGTTTGAAAACACCCCTGGGTTAAGTGATCATTCAAAGTTACAATAGCTCTGGGAAAAGTGACTTATGACCAGACTTCCCACTATCGCAGCATCCTCAGGCACTTAATCAAAATTCAGACACTTGGCGTGCATTTGTGATGGTTGCAGGATCCGGTGTGTGTGTGTGTGTGTGTGTGTGTCATGTGATCACCATTGGCTGATTTGTGACAAGCGAAGTCAATGGGGAAAGCCAGATTCGCTTAAAGATTCTATTGTTCACTTTAACAGCTGCAATGATTTGCTTAAATATGGCTAGCAAGGTTGCAAAGATGGCTGCAACTCACTTCACAACTGCCTTGTTTAGCAACAGACATTCTGATCCCAACCTGGGTCCTAATTCGAGGACTACCTGCATCAGGTTGAGAACCAGTGACTTTAGAGAAGAGAGATCATTACTACAACCTCAAGTGAATTTTTAGCTGTTGTCCAATAATTCAGGCTGAATGCCAGCTTCAACTGAATGAAGGCTACTGCTAAGCTTGTAAGCCGCCCTGAGTCTTCGGAGAAGGGCGGGATATAAATGGAATTAAAATAAATAAAATAAATAAAATAAACTTGATCAAATAGAAAGGATATATGCAGTACCAGAAAATAACCCCACTTTCCAACAATTCAAAAGAGGCATTTTGTTCTCTTGCAATTTTTCATAGGACAATCAGTGCTGCAGTTTAGGAAAAAAGATATATTTTTTTTTAGTAAAAAAGAAGGCAGACACTTAACATGGGGCCAGATTTTTTTTTAATTTGCTCTCATAAGGAATCCACCACAAGCTTTATAATGTTATGCATTTTTTTTCTTACTTATAAAAATAAGCAGAGAAAATAACTTGCATCTTTTTCTCATTGCTGCAATAACTTTTAAATAATCTTTATAAGAACACCGGTGGTTATTTTCTTTTTCTTTCTAAATTTTTTTTTGCAATTTAATAAATAAATAATGACATATACCAGATATGCTCACTGTTTATTCCAGCATTTGGCCAAAAGAAAAAAAATTAAATTATAAATACATACTATATATATATATGTATCTGTATAGAAATGGCACAAAATATCTAAAGTGCGAAAAAAATCACAATTAAATCATGCAATTTTTCTTTATTATTTTTAAGATAAGCCAGCCCTCAATTTCAAGTGGGATTCATCAGTATTATAAGGCCAGATGTTTTTAAGAAGGGGTGCACTTTGATCTAGTATCACACTGAGTTGCAATCACTCTATTGCATGGACTGATCGCACACAAGAGTTCTGTTATTCATCTACCTTAAGCTTATAAAAATTGCTCAGAGCTATACCAGTTACTTATTTTAGGCTTTTGACAGATATGAAATGGAGAGTGTACAAGCTCCTCTTCCATTCAAAGTGGGAATTCCGTTTCCTCGTCATATTTGGATGAGGAAGAGGAGGAGAGAGGATTTGTGTGTTTTTTTCTTTTAATAGTATGCAAAATGTTCCATATTTGGACCGGCTAGAATTTGAAATGCTCCTTTCAAATGAGCTGTTTCGAACATTTCTGAAGTGCAACTCCTCCAAAAGGCTTGAAATGTCCTGTTTTGAACCTGAAACCATTAATTTAGGATTCAGAACGGCTTGAATCTGAACATTTTGCACACCCTTTTTAAAAAGTTCTCTCTCCCTTCCTTTACACTTTTTTTTTGCCCCCAGTAGAAACCTTGTTCCTTACAAGTGGCTAGTTCTGTTCATGCAAGTCACTTTCATGGCATGAAGAGGGGATACAATCAAGAAAAGGGGAAGAGGAGAAAGGGAAGGCAGGAGTGCCTGGAGCAAGGGTAAGGAATCTGTTACTCTCCATGGTTTTTAGATGTTAGGCACAACATACAGGTCTTCAGATCCAGCCCAGCATGGTTGGAGATGTAACTCAGTAGAATCAGGAAAGCTGTATTTTGCTAGGCTCTTGCTTTAAATCACAAGCTATAAACTCCCACAATCCCTTGCCACATTTTGATGAGATGTTGACATCTGCAACATCTTGAGAGCTCTCCTTTGCCTAAGGAGGTTGAGATGGGGATATATTTTGCTTTCCTTAAGACAATTAAGGCCCAATCAATTTGGCCATCTTAGGGATATGCAGTTGTTTCATGAACAAGCTTGGGTCTGGTCTATAGTCCAATGGCATTCGTGGGAAGAAGTCAAAAGGAGCAATATGATGGTTAGGACCTTTCACTGAGATGCCACATCCACTATCCAACCTCTTTTGACCCATTTGTTGCTACAGTGACCATTATTATAAGTACACTTTTTCCCCCCAAGGAAACCCCATTCTAAAATAAAATAAAATATCAAGTTTCAGTGCAGTTAAAATTACTCTGTGAATCAACCTATGGGATTTAAGGAATTACTATACTTGTCGATGTAAAGCAAGATCCTCTAATGCAGGGGTCTCTAAAGTTGGCAACTTTTAAGAGTAGCGGTCTTCAACTCCCAGAATTCCTCAGCCAGCATGGCAGCTGAATTCCACAAATCTTGAAGTTGCCAAGTTTGGGGACCCCTGCTCTATTGTGATATAATCTATTCGCCAAATAGATTTTCCTTCCCCCATACACATTCTCTCCCCGCCCTGTCTATAATTCCAACATGCCATTAATATTCAAGCAATGTACTGTGGAATATCAATGCTCCACACTCACAAATCAAGAAACACGCTTCGTTCCCCAATCAACCTTCATTTTAAAGCATTGTTGAAAAGACACATTCCTGAAACAAACAAAGGAATCGAATTTACCTGAAAAGCGTTAAGTTTCTATTCCACAGCATCACACCTAGACTGAGCTTGACTGCATAATATGGAGTATAAAAATCTTGCTACTGGCAATTCTTCCCTTCTTCCTTTGCTGCTTGTAAGTCTATAACCACATTTTTCTTGGGCTACATGCATTTAAATGAAGACAGCAAAGGCTGAAGTACTGCCTCGGGTGAGAAATGTATTTTTAGCAGCAAGTTAATGCTTAAAGGCGTCGTGGTAAACATTCTATTGCTTTTTAAATAGTTTTCCATGAGAAGCATATTTTCGGTATGTTCATTGTGACTATTCGCTTCTCTACAGTAAGGTAATGGTCACCTGTAGTTGCCACTTCCCTTGCTGGAGAGGTTTGCAGGGGTGTCCACAGAGGGCAGCAAAAGAAAAAGAAAGAGACAGAGGTGGACACACCATCTGAAGCCACCATCTTGATCTTTTTGACCCTTTTCCTCTGGTGGATGACCTTGCAAATTTGGAATGTACATGGATCAAGTCTCTATTGAACCTGACTGCAGTCCAAAAGATTTCTCATTAGAAGATGAACTTCACACAAGATGGACAAGATTTATTCTGAAAGTGCAATAGGTAAAGTGCCTGTTTAAATCCTTCCAGTAAAGTTTCAAAGCCAGTGCATTAGGAAAGCTAATTTTTCAGGGGAGCAGCAAAGCCTCGACTTGAACAGCCCTCTTTTAAATTCAAGCTGCTCCGGAAATACCTCTTTTCAAACTGGAGAATCAGAGAAATGCCCAGCGGAATGTATCGTCCTTATAAGTGATTTGCAAATAGAAACCTACTTGATCAGAAAGCGTGAGAGCCTAGTGTTCTGCCTGACATGCTAGCTTTCTAGATGCGCCCTCAGCTTCCCAACAGACGAGATATATTCCAGGAACAATTTCTCCAAAATTAATTTCGGCACCCAGCGTAGTCAAGCATATGGCCAGAGTCCTACCAAAGTCTTCCAGTAAAATTGGCCTACGTTCCCTGCAGTAACCTCATGCTGAAGCATTGTGAAACATGCAAGGTGGCAGGGCACAGGTAGCTTCAAAAATGTGGGTCTGTTGCCTGCCAAAACTTGCAAGAAAAGAGAAGAGATATCTCAGGAGAATCCATCAAACCTACTTTGCTAACCTCTCCTCTTACACTACAAGCTGATCCTGAGTTTTGCGATTCATCTGAAAGGCTGCTTCAGTGGGACATTAACTTTGACATTTCAAAGGTCGCACATCAAGGGATTCACAACAGACTAAGTTAGCTGAATTTGTGATTTAACAACCAACCTGACCATGAATCTGGAGGGGACCCGAGTTGAACTACTTAGTCTTGTTCCAACCCAGTGCATTGAGAGTTAAGGCAAGCCCTCACTAATTTGTTAAGCTATGAGTAGGCACGTCATATATAGTTCAGTTTTCTGAAGTTATTTTTTTTGAAGCAGTGTCCAAGAAATGTAGGCAGGAGTTTAATGTAGGCAGGGGTTATGATATAGCATCTGACAATGACCGAAGTAATTTTCTTGTCCAACCCTTTCTCTTGATTCAGGTGGCATTCCTAAACCAAATAATTTAACAGTATAGTGCCCTTAGAACTGAGTCACTTTTGTACTGATGCTTTTCAACAGAGGTGTTGTTCTCCTAAAAGTTAAGTTGTCTAGAAATCTGCAAAGTTATCAAATGGAACTATGAATTGCAAAGCTATTTGATACCATTTGAAAAAGAAGAAGTTCCCTGGAATTTTTGTCCAGTACACAATTTGTTCAGGTTCTATCACAGAGTAAGGCTCAAGGCTCTATTCTTAAGACAGTGGTCACCAGATTCTTTAAACTGACTCAGGAAAGTAATGGTATCTAAGATGGTTTCATCCGCTCTTTTAGAGACCATGCAAGAGGTATAAGCATCCCAAGAAAATACAGACACGTCTTAAGCCCTTCTGTCCACTACCATGCAAATGGTCCTCTAGTGAAGACCTTCCACTTCAAACTGTAAGAGGCTACTCTTAAAATAAAAAACTGCCCTTCTGTCCAAACAACACAAGACTTTCTTCTAGCAAAATAGTATGTCCACTGAGATATAACCAAACCTATCCCTACACATACCAATTTCTCATGCAAACACTTTGTTTTGGGCATGCCACATTCCATCATAAAGTTCTCTACCTACAGCCTCAAGAAGTGCAGTGCAAGACAATTTCACCACCCTTAGTTAGGACTAGGACTGGACAGTCGTCTCCCACCCAGTGTACTTATGATGTGTTGGATTATGTCTACAATCACTCTATAACAAGCATGCTGCTGGAAAGTGATGAGAGCCATAGCTCAACACATCAGGGGACAGCAGGATGTGGACGATAAATCTTGAACATAATTTTCTATGGCTAAGCTCTTGCCATATGTTAAAATGGAAAGTGGGGAGGAACTGTCCACAGGAAGTGAAACTCTTGCAATGCAAAGGCAGCAGCACATTTCATACAAGTTGTTGGTGTTTCAAAGTCCCAGAAGAACAACTTGGACATCACTTCATCTTACCCCACCTGCTTACAACCTCTGGACTTTGCAGAGTAGTGTAAGGGAAAAAAAAGATAAATATCTAATCTTTGGCAAAATGCCTTTTTTTTTGAGGAAGACCTGAAGGGGCAGCAAATCTAGTTGTTAGAAAAGTTCAAGACTTAGCTCTTCATTGGCTCAGTCCTCAGGCCAGCGAAAATATTGTTTCTTCACTTAATCAGAAAGGCTGAGACAACATTCCAAGCAATCCAAGATGAACTGCTCATTTGTTATAGGACCCTCTTTTACTGTCAGAATTCAAAGAGGTCAACGTTGATTAAAAATAGTCATCTCAGGAACTCTCAGAAGTGAGAAAATTAAACCTTGGAGCATTGAGATTCAGAGTCTAGATAGGACCATGATATTTGCCTATGAACCAGTACCATTCATATCAACGAGGCCTACAGAATACACATTTTTCTTTCTTCTCGCTTTGTTTTAGACTCCCCATTCTTGTCTTCCACTTAGGATAAGCAGAACTATATCTACACTGACTGACTGTCAAGTCACTTGAGCTACAGTACAAGAAAAGTTTGGTGTCTGCTGAAGTGCTCTTATGATCACTTTCAAAAAGCTTATATTCGTTTGATCTGTTGGGGGCAGATCAATGGATCCACCATTCCATGATGAAATGGAGCTTTTATATAGTCCTAACCAGAATTCTATTTTCATACAGTTTGTCTGAAAGGTGGGGTGGGACCGGGGGATGAGAAGTAAAAATTCTATAGCAGATGACCAGGGACCAATCTATACTTCCACAGAAAACATGGAGAACCAATTATTTCTGACTGTACCACTTCAGAATATGCTATGATTAATGGCAGAGGAAAAGAAGTAGACTGTCAACTATTCTTTCCCAATTAAAGGAGGTCCTCATGAAATATTTTAGACTGTTGAAAGAACTATTTAAGCATGAGTACATTTGCAGTATTAGGCTTTAAATAGGCAGTTTTCCCCACCTCAATCTTTAAGTGGTACAGTCCCAGGAACACTATGCCTTGTCCTTTTTGTTTGTTTGTTTGAATGTATAGATTGGCTCAATGTCCTTAGAAGTCAGTTACAGTACATTTCTGTTGTATTGTGAATGCAAAAGGAAAAAAAGAGCAATTTCTTAGTTTGGTACAACTGGGATTCTCTACTCATTCAGTGGCACACATTACACACTTTCTGAAGAATCACTCTTCACGTGGGCTGGTGAAGGTCCCTCCCCCCGGAGATTCCTCAAATAGATTTTTAACTTTTGAGGCTCGGCGATGCGTCTCCGATTGAAGTCTGCTCTCGGATGAATTTGGGCGCAACGATCTGTCTGCAGGAGATGGAACAGGCTGGCCATGTTTGGTCCAATTTTGGCCATCAAACTGTCTTTAATGGTCCCGACTGTTTCTTCCCCACACTCCAGCAAACTTCTCACAAGTTTGCTGTAATACCTGCATAAAGACAACATTAGTTAGTACTCCATACGATTGTCCCAGGCTCAACAGAGTTCATAGAATTCAGGACCATTCAGAAGCCAGTATGCAGAAAATCTATGGAGATTCTCAATCATCCAGGTCATGGTTGTCCCAGAGGTGCTTTTTCAAAAAGGCAACTGGAGTTTTTTCTTTCTTTGAAGAAAAAGAACTGGAGAAGCTTCTTGACTGAGAAGCGAAACATTTCAAAGGAAAAAAAAACCCCCAAGAAAGTCCAATATTGGGGCAATATTCAGGACCAGCACTCGTTATAACAGGTCAGTAGCTTAATATTTAGAGATGGAGATGAAGGTGGTTTTGTGGCTTAAGAACACTCAACCTATTTTTGCACAGCCCAAATGCAATCTTTGGTGACAATCAGGGCTTTTTTTTTCTCATAGAAGGCTCAGAACGGAGTTCCGGCACCTTTTTTGGATGAAACCTTGTACGGTAGGCAAGGCGGGTTGTATGACATGTGTGAGTTCCGGCACCTTTTTCTTTTACAAAAAAAGCACTGGTGACAATATACCTTAACCATGGCCCATGATAGGGTCAGCTCTGTCAATAGGTAGCAGAAGAAAACAGAGGAGGCTTCTAGCAGCCTCTTCAAAAATGATCAGTTTGGTAGCACCTTTTATTAAATGACAAAAGGTTTCCTTAAAAACTTTAAATTTTTGATTACCATAGGGTTACACAGCTCTCCTGAACCCCATGGGCTGCTGTTCATGAGCACCTGCCATTAAAAGCTGTTGCCACGTTACGCTATGGTAAGGCTGACTCCTTCAAGGAGTAGATGATGGAGAGAAGGTAGTAGATGGAAGAATGGTGAGGACAGAGCAGTGTTTCCCAGCCAGGCTACCCCGTATTGTTCGTGCTAGTTTACTGGTGGTAGGTCTGGTGGAGACACCCTATCTGAAAATAAAATCCATCTGTCAGCCAAGCCAGCTTCTGAACATCACCGTATCTTTTTTCTTTGGTAGTTCAACATCCTGGTGCTATGCTGTGCTTACTTCTCAATCATGCTAAGATGTTTCTGCTCACTCAAGAGTATTTTCCTCCACCTATCCATCTGCCCATAAAAGTGCAACACAAAATTCTTCTCTCATTTCAATCTTTATACAAAGCTTGTGTTTTCTGCATGGCTTTTAAAAATAACTCTTAGTCTCCAACTCTTGCGTCAGAAGCCTAAGTGAATGCTAGGGTCTAAAATAATACCATATTCTGCTTTCCTGGGATGAACACTGCTGCTACTTCTCTTCCATTTTTTTCTTCTGTCCTTTGTCAGCTTATGAAGGTATAAACCTTTGGAGCTGAATCTCTACTGCTATCCTGGTGGTGCTTTGTGATGAATGTTCTCCAACCATCAGCCATCATCAGTCCTATGAGAGCAGAGTACCAGCCAAAGCCAAAGCTTTGTTTATTCTAGTTTATTCTAGAAATGTGTACAGGTAGACTTTGACGTACGGCCACAATTGATCCCAAAATGTATGTTGATAAGGGAGAAATTGGTTAAGTGAGTTTTGCCCCATTTTAGGACTTTTCCTGCTACATTTTTTTAAGCGAATCACTGCAGTTGTTAGTAACACCGTTGTTAAGTGAATCTGCCTTCCCCATTGACTTTGCTTGTCAGAAGGTCGCAAAAGGGATCCCATGACCCCGGGGACACTGCAACCGTCATAAATATGAGTCAGTTGCCAAGTGACTGAATTTTGATCCTGTGATCACGGGGATGCTGCGATGGTCACAAATGTGAAAAATGATCATAAGTCACTTGTCCATGCCGTTGTAACTTCAAACAGTCAATAAATGAACTGTTGTAAGTCAAGGACTCTACCTGTACACTGCACTTCAAATCGGCGTTTGCAAATCAAATCCATATTTGGATACTGCAGTGAAGCAGTATTACCATTTCAATCAATTCAATTCAATTCCCTTTTGGGGAGGTCAAATTACAAGGAAATGATTTGAGGTCAGGAAAGATTTTTTAATGATAACAACTGTTTTTGGAGGTATTTCAACAGGGACTGCATAGCCAACTTTGGAAATGCCATTGTAATGGATATGTGCCTGGGCAGAAGGTTGGACTAGATCAGACATGTCAAACTCATGACGTCAGGTGACGTTGCGTGACATATCGGGACTGTTTTGCCATTGCCGGCAATGGGGTGGGCGCGGCTTCTGCGTGACGCATCTGGCCCTTTGGGCCAGCAGTTTGATGCCCCTGGACTAAATAGTCTTCTAACCTTTCTATTCTATGACCCTAAAACCACAAATGAAATACACTAAAAGCGTAGATAAACATCGGAGAACAATGTGAAAATGCCTGAAGTGAAAATGCATTGTAATATGTAATTGTAATATGAGACCTCCGGATTTGTGCAGTCCTTGGTGCTCTCTGAGCTTGGTTGTTGCACTGATGATGTATCAAGTTGGGTAATGAACCAACTGCAAGCAAACAGCCAATCTCGGAGAACACTAAGGACTCTGCACTTCAATCCTGAGCTACAGATATTCTTTTCTGTTGGGAAATGTCTGTGGAGATTCTCAGCCATTCAGGTGATGGTTGTCCCAAAGGTGACGTCTTTCAAAAGGCAACTGGACTTTTCACTTCCAATCCAAGAAGCTTCTTAAGTTCTGACTTGTATGGTGGAGAACGGAAGGATTTCTGCAGGATGATTGCAAGGAACATAAATCCTGCCATTCGCCACCATTCAATCAGAACTTCAGAAGCTCCTTGAATGAGAAGCAAAATATCTTCAAGCAAAGCAAGAAAGACCAGTTGCCTTTGGAAAGAAAGCTCCTCTGGGTCTTCTCTTGGGTACCTCCACATTTGTCCATTAAAAAGCACAAATAAATCACATCAAACTGCACTCCTCGCTGGCAACGTATTAGTCAGCTCCATCAGCCAGTTCTCCGCGCCTCCTAAGCTAAACAGTACCATCAGTCTTTCAGCCATCTCGCCCTGAAAGCAACTGGGCTGCCCCTTCTCTGACAAAGAGCTTTAATCAAGCTGAGACCCTTTTCCAGGGGTCTTCAAACTTGGCCCTTTTATGACTTGCGGACTCCAACTCCCAGAATTCCTCAGCCAGGCACGCGTGCCTGAATTCTGGGGGTTGAAGTCCGCAAGTCATAAAAGGGCCAAGTTTGAAGACCCCTGCCCTTTTCCCACCCAGCAACTGCCCGCAGTCACATCAGAATGGCAGAGCAACACAAAGAAGGCTAATCTCATGCATTGTTCTCATAGGTTTGCCTCAGAGGGTTTGGGAAGTCAGCTCCTCCGATGATCCAGACGCTGGTGTCTTAAAAATCTGAAATATTTTTTTTCCAGCCCCATAATAACCGCTCCAGACATGCAAGTCATATTTTCATTTACAGAGAGGAAATTTGCGCAAGCATGGGCCGAGAACCTGTTTTAGTGCCGCACATGTCAATTTTGGAAGGCGGATGAGAAAAGGGAAGAGGGTTTAAATCCCGTTAGATGCTCATCCACTTGGCTGTTTCACTTAGGGACTAGCAAAAGACGCACCAGAGGCCTTTATATTAAATTGGTCAAGTCAAGAATGCTCCCTCTGTCATTTTCACCTAAGGGCTGGCTGCTGGAGGTGAAAGCAACAAAAGACTTCCCGATTTTACTCATCTGGAGTCAATTAACTTGAAATGGCATAGTGTTTAAGAGACGGAGCTAAAGCTTAGGAAATTGCTTGGCCTCCGCCACAAAATCTTCCTCTTTCAATTCCTCTGAAGTATAGAGGAAATGCAGGAGACCCAGTGTGTTGTAATCGTTACGGTGGACCTACACTTCAAATCCATTCTTGGCCCGGAAAGCACACTGACTGCCATGGGGATAAAATGGAATTGAAATCTTGGAGAAAAGGAGATCTAAATTTAGATCACAACCGTAGGCAAATTCTCTGAGCTCTCAAGAGGGCTAAACAAATATAAAAGTTATAAAACGCTGATCATAATTTATATCATTTTCTTCTTCTCTCTCATCCTGGGAAATGTGGAAGAAAAGAGATGAGGAGGGCAACATGGGAAGTGGGACTCCATTACAGGGGCTATGGGGGCACTGCTGAAAGACCAAGTCTGGACAGATCTTCACAGATAGTCCTTGACTTAAGTCCACAATTGAGCCCAGCATTTCTGCTGCTGAGACATTTGTTAAGTGAGTTTTTCCTCAGTTTACGACCTTTCTTGCCACAGTCATTAAGTGAGTCATTGCAGCTATTAAGTTAGTAACATGGTTGTTAAGGGAATCTGGTTTCCCCATTGACTCTGCTTGTCAGAAGGTCACAAAAGGGGATCACATGACCCCCCCCCGGACATTGCAACTGTCATAAATATGAAACAATTGCCAAACATCCGAATTTTGATGTGTCCATGGAGATGCTGCAACAGTTTGTAAGTGTGAAAACTGCTCACTTTTGCAGTGCTGTTGTAACTTTGAATGGTGGCTAAATGAATGGTTGTAATTCGAGGACTGGATCTGCAAAGAGTCAAGTCTGACATAACAGCAGATAATCAGTATGTGTCTATGGCAGGGGTCTTCAAATTTGGCCCTTTTATGACTTTTGGACTTCAACTCCCAGAATTCCTCAGCCAGGAACATTCTTCTTCTTACTTCTAGGTTGGCTCTCTCTTTAATAAGCTTCCACCCATTACTTCTTGTCTGGTCCACTGGTGTTTTGGAGAATAAGTCAATCCCCTCTGCTCTTTGACAGCCTCTCAAGTGATGGAAAAGGGACGCGGTGGCTCAGTGGGTTAGGACGCTGAGCTTGTCGATCAGAAGGTCGGCAGTTTGGTGGGTCGAATCCTGAGTGCCACGTAACAGAGTGAGTGCCTGTTACTCGTCCCAGCTTCTGCCAACCTAGTAGTTCGAAAGCACGTAAAAAAATGCAAGTAGAAAAATAGGGACCACTACGGTGGGAAGGTAACAGCGTTCCGTGCGCCTTTGCCGTCTTGTCATGCCGGCCACATGACCACGGAGACGTCCTCGGACAAGCGCTGGCTCTTCGGCTTTGAAACGGAGATGAGCACCGGCCCCTAGAGTCGGAAATGACTAGCACGCATGTGCGGGGGAACCTTTACCTTTACCAGTACTGGAAGACAGTTATCATGTCCCTCCCCCCCATCCTTCTCTATGATAGGTTAAACATACCTAGCTCCCTCAACCATTCATCATACAATAAATGGCAATAAAGCTAAATATCCTTGTCCATAAGCAGGATTCCGTTCTACTCCATCAATAGTTCTGAATCATTCACTTTTAGTTTCACCCTCTCTAAATGCTGTGTTGTGACTCAGGGTCAGCCTGTGGGTTCGGCACCCGGCTCAGAGGTATCGGATGACTCAGATGAGGGGGAGGAGGTGTGTGTGGGTGACGAACCGGCTGATGATGGCTTGCAGGCTTGGCAGAGCTCCCAGCCGGGGACCTCCTCTCAGCTGCGTGAGCCCGATAGTGCGGAGGATGATGACCCACAGCTGGCCCTGTTCAAGGACGCCCGACGCAGGAGGCAGTCGAGCAGGACTAAGCAGAAAAAGGCTGCGGGTCTCCTCGGGAGGAGGCACAGGGAGACCACGCCCTGAGCTCTCTATAAAAGGAGTGTTTGGGGAGGGGCTGGTTGCTGAAAGCAACTTTTCCGCTTGAGACGACAAGCTCTAGTGTTTTTGTTAACTGCGTAATTAAATCTTGGCAGAAGCCTTTTAGCCTTGGACGCTTTCCAGTCTCTTCTTTTTGAATAGGGGTTTGCTAGAAGAGGGCTGGTTCAGAACATGCTGTCAGCTCCAATAATTTTCCCAGCGGAGACGTGGAAGGACGTGGAGAATCCAGAATCTGATTTTTTCCTTCCCTCAGGGATGAATGGAAAATCCTTTTGCTTCGCTGGAGATTTACCCAATTCAAATTTCCTGAATAGTCTGACCTCATACAGAAGACCATTTCCTATATTTTCTAGTGTACACTTCTTTATGGGAACCTCATCCTGGCTGTAGGATTTAAATTCAGAAAAAGTTACCATCCAGACCAAGTGTGAAGATTATCTTTTAGGTTGTTGTTGTTTTTTTTTTTAAAAAAAAATCTGTCTTGAGAATGGCAGTATTTTAGGATAAATGTCAATATATGAAGCTTAAACCTTGCTTCCTGTATCACAAATGTTTCTTTGGGCTAAACCACAGGAAGATGTGCTGACTTTTTAATGACTTCCTGTTCGAGTCTATCACCAACTTAGCCATTCTTAGTACCTTTGGAAGGGGTGTGGGAAGTGTCAACTTACTTACTAGGAAATCCTGTTGGGTTTATTTCTAGCTGCAGTAGTAGCCTTTTATTTCAGTCACTCAAAAAACCCAAACCAAAACAAAACCCCACCACGTTTTAAGAACATGCTGTGACTGTGTGGCCCATTCTTTCAATAATGTTTTCGGGAAAACTAGAATACGTCTAATGCTCGTGTTCTGTTTTGTGGTTCACAGCAGTCCCAATATTTTAATAGGCCACTCATACGGGGTCATAAAAGTCACGTCTGCAAACCTGTGACTGAGGTCTTGCTTCTTTTTTTGTATGCTGTACACATAAAAAAGGGCAACGTTTTGATGGCACAACTCCTGCCACCCTGTTAACCTTCCCTTCCCTACTACTCAGCCAGCCCAAAGCTGTCTTAGTCTCCTACCCCTCTAGTAAGTCAGGACTGACAAACCAAGATTTCCCAGCCAATGGAGCTGCTACACATTGCCTGGAGGTGTTTTCTCTGGGGTTCACACTGCAGCCTTTTTCAATTTGGCTGAGATTAAACCCAGGCCTAAATTTCACCTCCTCCTCCTGGGAGGAGGGGGCTCCGTGGTGTCCGAAGCAGAACATCCAGATTCAGTCACAGCTTTGTCCCATACAGTATTAACCTTGGGATCTCTAAAGCTTCTTCCTTCTGTTATGTATTCAAGATGGACAGTGAATAGTATTTATATGTTACTTACTGTAGGGGGTAGGTCTATACATGTGTCATATATAGTATTTTTTAAATGTGTTAGGATACAAACAAGCCAAAAATAGAATCTTGTTGGCCAAGGACTTGAACCTCCCTCGGTCAAAGTCCAACCTGGGTCATTTAAAGGAATATCAGACCTACCTGTTTGAGAATTGGTTTGGGAGTTGGACCACTTCTGTGATGGCTTCTGGGTTCATTTTTGCAATGCCACAGATGTCCAGCTTGCTATAACATTCTTCCTGCACTTCTGAAATCATACGCTGGAATGTGGAACACCGGCGAATGGCTAGGAACACCTTGGATGTGATGCCGTTGGCAATGCATTTCAGACTTTCCTTTACAAAGGCCTTCCCCTGCCACAAGGAGGACAGAAACATGTAAGAAACTAAGTTAAAACCCATGGGACAGCAACTGAGCACTGGTGATGTCACCTAGTTTGGGTAATGAAACGTCTGCAGGAAAACAATCAAGTTCAGAGAACATCAAAGATCCCTCGCATCAATTTTTGACCTGAGTTTCAAACTCCCACTATTATTCCTCAGAGTTGTCCCTGAATTCTTCCTAAGGACAGCTGGAAAAATAGTTGGACCTTAGGAATATTTACTGCCTCTAAGAGTTGTTCAACAATGGAGAAGACAGAATCAGGAGCTTCCCCTTTGGCTGAAAAGTGATGATCAGTTGGGAATGCCAGCAGGCAGGAATCTTAATCATGATTCCCAAAGTCTCTTTCAAGGCTTATATTCTACATACTTTATTTAGAGTAACAGTGCATAAAACTGATTAAATTATAAAAGCACACAAGGCTTACAACAATATGAGGCCTACACACACACACACACACACATCATATACATACACATACATACATATACATACATATATATATATATATACATATACATATACATATACACACACACACACACACACACACACACACACACACATATATATATATATATATATATATATATATATATATATATATATATATATATATATATATATATATATATATATATATATATATATATATATATAAAGGTAAAGGTAAAGGTTCCCCCGCACATGCGTGCTAGTCGTTTCCGACTCTAGGGGCCGGTGCTCATCTCCGTTTCATAGCCGAAGAGCCAGCGCTTGTCCGAGGACGTCTCCGTGGTCATGTGGCCAGCATGACTAGACACCAAAGGCGCACGGAACGCTGTTACCTTCCCACCGTAGTGGTCCCTATTTTTCTACTTGCATTTTTACGTGCTTTCGAACTGCTAGGTGGGCAGAAGCTGGGACGAGTAACAGGCGCTCACTCTGCTACGCGGCACTCGGGATTCGACCCGCCAAACTGCCGACCTTCCGATCGACAAGTTCAGCGTCCTAACCCACTGAGCCACCGCATCCCTTATATATATATGTATATATATATGTATATGTATATGTATACATTATATATGTATATGTATATGTATATGTATATGTATACATTATCCTGGGACGTGTATATTTGCCTTCATTCATCTGGGAAGAATATATATATATACATTCTTCCCAGATGAATGAAGGCAAATATACACGTCCCAGGATAATGTTGCAGGATCCAATCTGAGTTGGTCACCAGGAGAACAGATTTAGTCTTTCAAGCTTTGGGATTCATGCTGGAGCCCATCTTCTGGAACTTGTGCATACACCCACACACCCACACACACACACAAGTTGCCTGAAGATGAGCTCCAGTATGAGTCTGAAAGCTCGGAATATTAAATCTTCCCAGATGATTTGGACTTACAGCAATCACACTTCCAAGCTGGCAGGACACTGAAGTGTGAGAATTCAGTGGATCTGGAAGACACCAGGTTTGGGGAAGCTAGTTTAGGAGCTGTCAAATGCAAGGGACCAACTTTGCATTTCCCAGTAGCTTCACTTGCAAACTTCATTTGCAAGTCTAGTCCTCTATCTCAGAGGTAGGCAGACAAGGAGACTTCATCCAACAAAGAAGCTCTAGATAGTTTGCTGAAGTTCAGCAAGATTTGATAATGGGAACACAACTGAAACTTTGAGCTCCCTTTAAAAGATTTAGGAAAGACCAACCAGTATTTAATTTTCTACCTTCATTGTTCCTCATTTCCAAAATAGGCATATTTGGAGAGGCTGGATTCACTTCAGCTAGAAGCCAGAGTTTATTAATCATGATGGTTAACCAAAATCAGATAAGCTCTGCTTAACAAAATACATGAAAGTAACAGTAGCAAATACGTTTGCTACAGCTATTACTCAAACAGGGAATGAAGAAACAGTGGTTTCAACTCAAGTTGTACCAAATATCTCATGTCTATTTTAGTATCAGAAAGTCCTATGCTGAGGAATGACCATTAGTCTGAAGGCTGGTGTGTTAATGTAATATGTTTCCATTAACATCAATTGTTTGCAGCCTCCCACACCACAAGTCACAAGGGAAGGAACCTCAGATCAGTTCCAAAATCAGGACTAGTCAGGGACCCTGCAGAGAGAGGGAGAAGAGGGATGTGCACCACAAACACCCCTCTTTTTGTCAACTCACAACCCTAAAACAAGCTGAACCACCCACCACCCCCCCCACACAAATTCTGAAGACTCTGAGAATGAAGTAGAAAAATGAAAGCCCCTTTTGAGATGTTTCAGCAGAATGGAATGGACATTGCTGAAATTCTCCATGCTTCCTAATGGCATTCAAGAGCTTCTTCCAAACTTGAGCTGCAGGAAGAATCTAAGGAGTGTCTAGATTAGTCAAAAGGAATGCAATAAAGAGTGATAGTTTGGAAGTCTTTCTTCATTGCAATGTCGAGCCTGCTTCTCCACAAAAGGCTGTTAATCCCACAGCCAACGATCAGTGGCCCAGATTTCCAATAGCAGAGCAAACATGTACATGTGGCAATAAGGAAGTTGAAAACATCTCCCAGGTCTTTTATAGTGCTGCAAGTTCTACAAGGGACATCAGATCAATGTACATTCTCCTTCTATTAGGTTAATAGGGAGTGTATGTGAACCATCTTCTCCAGGATTCAGATCAATAGGAACATTTTGTACTGCTGCAACAGTTTAGAGAACTAGAGTTCTTTATCTCTAGTCAACATTTTCCTTAGTTATTTTCCAATAACTTTTACAGGCCATATGTTTTAATATAGAGTTTTATTATATTTGGTTAATTAGTATAAGATAAATATAGTATTATTGTAATAGGAGTGTTTAGATCTTTGATTTATTTCACAGTTGGAAATATATAATTGCACCCACTTCTCCCTGTTGATCCTGATTGTAATTGCTATCTGTTACTCTCTTTTTATTACTTTATATTGCTGGTCGTTGACTGAATAAATCAATACATTTCAATTTCAGTGGCCCAGGTTATCTCCTGGAGAAGGGAAGGTCCAGGTTGTTCTAACTCCTAGTCACCTGCATGAAGGGGACCCACATCAGGCACAGCTGGAACGTATATAGCTTTCCAACTAGGGACAAATTCAGTCTCTTGCCAACTCCAAAAATGGGAAAAGCACATTTGTTTCCTCTTGAAAAAGAACACTCCCTTTTCCACCCCACGAGGCACCTTCTTCCGAGGCTCTACACCAGTGGCCCCAACCTTTTGGGCACCAGGGACCAGTTCTTTGGAGAGAGGTTTTTCCATCGACTGGGGAGGGCATGGTTTTGCATGCTGCCTGCATCCCACAGATGGGGCTTCGCTTGTTTGTGCGGCTTGGTTTCTGGCATGCCACGTAATGATGCCAGTCCATGGACTGGGGGTCGGGGACCCCTGCTCTACACAGCTTGTGGGGAAATAATGCATTGACAGAAAAGAGATCCCTTGTCCCAACCTGCTCTTTGTAGAGCATCATGCTTTGAACTGAAGGCCATTGTGGGCTTTCCCAGATGATAGTCGTACAAACGTTTAGCTAGGAGAATGGAATGGAATGGAATAGAATAGAATAGAATAGAATAGAATAGAATAGAATAGAATAGAATAGAATAGAATAGAATAGAATAGAATAGAATAGAATAGAATAGAATAGAATAGAATAGAATAGAATAACTATTGTCACTTTAAATGTACACTAATCGGCACACATTAAAATGAAATTTCATGCATACAGCTCTCAAAGGGTCACCACCTCCAATACACGCTACATAAGTAGGACAAAACGAAAGAATTTTCCCCCCCATATACCCACCTATATTCTATGACACAGAAAAACAACACAGTTGAGTTTGGATGTATACATGATGAGAAAAACGAATCTTGCGAGTTTATCAGACGGATGGCATAAAGAACAAAATTGTTACAGAATCTGGTAGTCCTGCTGGAAATACTTTGAAACCCCCTCCCAGAGGGGAGCAACAGAAACAGATGAGCCCACAATCTCCATAGATAGACTACTCTATCATTGTATAGTTCTGATCAGAAATGGTTTATGACCATGTTCTCTGTAACTTCCTTCCACGGATAAGGGATGATTCAGAGTCATTCTGAATACCACTAACCCATGGGTCTTCAAACCTGGCCCTTTTATGACTTGTGGACAACAACTCCCAGAATTCCTGGGAGTTGAAGTCCACAAGTCATAAAAGGGCCAAGTTTGAAGACCCCTGCACTAACCTAACAATCTTGCTTGGAGACCTGGGGTTGCCTGACCTATAACCAAAGAGATTTTCACATCTGACCAAGCCATAAGGAGATAGGATCTGTTTCACCCCACATCACCATTATTTGCATTCCTGAACCCTTCCATCAGCCCCATTTGCTGCAGCTATCAAAACGAACTAAAAGGGAAAGGCAGCTAAAAAGCGAATTATTCTTGGGTGTGAAAATGGTCCCACATTAATAACTCTGCTTCATTCCCCCCCCCACAAGGACTTATTATGGAAAGAGAAATATTGTTAGACAACTTAATATAGACCTTAAAACAACATCTTCTGCTCTGAATTTTGATCACACAGCCCTCAGATATATTAACTAGAGGTCTGCAAAACATCCCGGGCTGCTTTAACACCAGAAGGAGCTGTTTTAACCATGGAAATGTCTGTCCCAAAGGCGCTTTTTCAAAAGGCAACTGGACTTTCTTGTTTTGTTTGAAGACCTTTCGCTTCTCAGCCAAGAAGTTTCTTCAGTTCAGAACTGAAGAAGCTTCTTGTACGAGAAGCAAAAGGTCTTCAAGGAAAACAAGAAAATCCAGTTGCCTTTTGAAAAAGCACCTATGGGACAACCATGACCTGGGTGACTGAGAATCTCCGTAGATATGGAAGTGTCTGTTTTGAATGGCTCAGACATGGTTTAGCAAAGTTCTTGTGATTGCTTTATCATTTTCACGAATTTAAACCAAGTTTCTCTATTATTTGACCCTTTTTCTTAGGTCAAAATTTCCATTAAAGCAAATCTCTAGAAGAGGGGTGTCAAACTGCCGGCCCGCGGGCCGATTGCATCATGCGGAGACCATGCTCACCCCAGCTCCGGCAATGCAAAAAAAAGTCGTGATATGTCGCAACACATCACATGACAGGGTGAGTTGGACACCTGCGCTCTAGAATATCTAGGATCATGTGGAAATAGTAATATTCGTTTCCTTTCCTGTTTTTCAAGATTTTGATACTACTGGATGTCTGTGACGAATAATAAGGTATCAAGTTTTAATATTTCAACAGTTTGTTTAGATTATCAACAAAACAAAATAAAGCCAACATGGGATGCAATAACGTCATATAAAACCCGTTTTAACTTTTAAAAGAAACAGCCCCAAAAAACCTGGACAATTATGGATAAAATAACACCCTATAGATAATATGCACCTAATTCTTTACTTTTTCTCCAAAGCATAGGGTGTACATTAGGGTCCTAAGCTTCACTGGTGTTGAATACCATCTACAAAATACTTTTGAGTTTTCCCTGATTTGGGGGAAAATTGATTTCAATGGTTTTATTTATTTATTTATTTAATTGGATTTGTATACCGCCCTTTCCCGAAGGACTCAGGGCGGTTTACAGGGAATTAAAACAAGAAATACAAAAATTAAAAACAATTAAAAAGATTATAACAGTCCCTGAAAGAGTAAAAACCCCAATTAAAATTAAAATTAAAATTAAAATTCTCAGCCTGGGCCAGAGAGCTCGAAGAGCCAGGTCTTCAGGTCCCGGCGGAATGAACGGAGGTCGGGGGCAGTCCTCAGCTCCATGGGCAGCTGGTTCCAGAGGGCAGGCGCACCCACTGAGAAGGCCCTCCCCCTGGGCATTACCCACCGGCAATCTTTTACCGGCGGCACCCTGAGAATGCCCTCCCTATGGGAGCGCACAGGACGATGGGAAGATGATGCCGGCAGCAGGTGTTCCCTTAGATAGTCCAGACCCAAGCCATTTAGGGCTTTATAGGTCATTACCAGCACCTTGAATCTCACCCGGAGGGCAACCGGAAGCCAATGCAGCTCGCGGAGTAGAGGTGTTACATGGGAGTATTGGGAAACCCCCATCACAACTCATGCGGCTGCATTCTGCACCAGCTGAAGCCTCCGAGTGGTCCTCAAGGGCAGCCACATGTAGAGAGCATTGCAGTAGTCTAAACAGGAGGTCACGAGCGCATGAGTGACTATATCATTTTCTATATCATTTGAGTAAGCATCAAGTGAAAAGGAAAGGGATTTTTAGGACAGCGACTTTGCTGTAGTGTGTAAAGGCACTGGGCTAGAAATGGGAAGGCCGAGTTTTCATCCTGCTTTGGGCCTGAAGCCAACCGGGTGACTTCTGGTCAGTCATTCTATCTCAACCCTGGGGGGCTTTTATATTTGATTTTATACATTCTTTTCAACTTATTCCTTTTATGTTCTCTGATAAGAGTGTTCCACATTTCTGAAATTACCCACTTATCCCTGTTAGAGAATGAATTTCGCCCCATTTCCAATTTAGTCCTGGCTCCAAATGCTTTTATTCTAATGGCTAGAACTGCAGTAAAAAGGAGAAAGGGATGTATTTGAAACCATGAATGAGCCACATCTCTCAAACTTATTTTTTGAGTTGGTTTCCCATTTTTGGAGTCTTGTGAACATATAGGTCTGGTAAATATGAAAGCCCTTTCATTTCCCACCCACCCCCCACCCCCGCTGTCAAACTTCATTTTCAGAATAAAAGTCAAGATGAAAAAGAAAGAGTTGAATAGATGATGGGTATGAAATTAATTTAAGGGCTCATCCTTTTCAGATGTTGAGAAGGTTTGGAAGAAATGGATTCTGACCAACTTCCAGTTGTGGGGTCCTTGGTGTTCTGTGTGTTTGGTTGTTTTCATGCAGATGTTTCATTACCCAAACTAGATAACATCATCAGAACTCTGATAATGTTATCTAGTTTGCATAATGAAATACCTGCAAAGAAAACAAAAGCTCAAGAGAGCGCCAAGGACCCCTTATTTCAATCCTCTGCATTTCTTGATTTAGTTTAGGAAACTTAATTTTCCAATTGCCCTAATTTTTATTAATAGTATATTTACACTCCACCTTTAACCAAAGTGCTAATTCTTCCAACCTTTTCAAAAATGTTGATGATCATAAAAAGATTTAATATTTTGAATTCCGAGGCCACCTTTGATTATCTTTGAAAAGAATCTCTGAAGATACTTTTTGCCACTATGTATAAATGTTGTCTAAATTCAGCTACTTTGATGCCACTCAGAAGTGTGAATTGGTCTGAAAAAAAACCCCTCATGTCTCTCTGCAATACTGCCATTGCACCCCTACCAAAGTTAATCTGTGCTTGCTAATGATATTTCGAACACTTTTCTTATTTCAGTGGCAAGACCATGATATGGAATGAAAAATAGTTGTAACTATTAGATCTTGGTGATTCTGGACAAATTCATTTAGCTCTTAAACATTTTAGACTTGTTTTTTTTAAAAAAAAGTTGTTGGTAGGTAAAAAAGTTAAGTGGTAAGATCGGGAAGCACATAGATCTTGGAAGATCATGCATGCTTCTGCAATTTAACATTACTTCTAGCAGGTAAAAATGAAGTGGTGCAAAGCTATTTCATAAATAGCAAAAAAAAAAAGTGGGGGGGAGTAATGCAGGATCCAATCTGGGTTGGTCATTGGGACCAAAGGTTTAGTCTCTTTTGAGCTTTTGGACTTGTGCTGGAGCCCATCTTCAAGGACCTTCTCTCTAGCAGTGTGTGTTCTGTTCTCTGTGTGATATTAATGTGGTGCCTGTTGTATGTGGCTTTTTAGATGCTGATTGGGGTGTGTTGATAGCTGGCTTTTTAGTTGTTGGCTGTTGTGTTTGCTTATGCTGCCCAGCTCTTGC
The DNA here is from genome assembly GCF_964194415.1 of Vipera berus. NCBI lineage: Eukaryota > Metazoa > Chordata > Lepidosauria > Squamata > Viperidae > Vipera > Vipera berus. The sequence goes on along the minus strand of NC_138211.1, from coordinate 16,842,616 downwards.
CTTCTAAGTACTTGATAAGGTGGGGTAAAATAGTTAATGGAGTAGACCAGGGGTGTCAAACTCACCATGTCATGTGATGTGTCACAATGTATTGCGACTTCCCCCCCCTTGCCAGAGCTTGAGTGGGCGCGGCTTCTGTGTGATGCATCTGGCTCATGGGCCGGCAGTTTGACACCCCTGGAGTAGACATTCTCACTCATGATCTTTATTGCTCACATGTCTTTTACCTAATGAAGTTTGCATTGGAAGAAAAAAGTACTGCTGGAAATGACAGACTGCAAATTCAACGCGCTGTGGGTTTCAGCAGGTGTTGTATAATTTTATTACAACCATTTCTACTTTCGACCGTATGATACCAGCCTTTGAAAGCATTGAGGTGGCTAGGTGTGACACCCAACTTTAAGAATTACTGCTCATCTGGAAAAAAAAAGTCCAAATTGCACTGGTGATTTTAGTAGCGCGTCTAGGTTGTTTTCTTGGCAGCCATATGAAAATGGCATCGTCTTCTATTAAGGTGGTTTTTGTTTTTTTTTAAAAATACCTTCATTTGAATCTATAGTTTTTGTAGTGTTGCATGTAAGTACCAACTGGGTCTGACCCTCTTCAGCTTCACAGACTCCGCCCCCCCATGGTTGCCCAGAGGTTGCCACCTACTGATAATAATACCTATAAAGCCTTACATGTTTTATGATTCAGGCCCATTAAATGAACCATTGCAACATCAATCAACTCATGCAGTAAGATCCATGGGAGAAGGTTCCTTCTCCCAACCAACTGATGGGTTCACAACCCACACCAAAGGACCTGGCTCATGATGAGATGATCTGAAATAGGGCCTTCAAAAAAAACAACAATGCTTTAGTGCAGCTGGTTTCAATAACTGAAGGGATGCTGGTTCATACAAAAATCTGTAGATAGGACTAGACTTTCCTATGGGTTATTGCTTTAAAATGAATGTTGCAGGATTGTTTCATCATATAATGACTCAAGAATTTCATTGGCTATGCCATTGATTCTTTCTGACCTCCCTTCCTTCAAGCAGGAAAAAAAAGATAAGGTTATTAATGCTTATTACTATTACTAAGTTATTGCTCGATCAAGTAGGGCTCCTAATCCTTTTTCTTTAAAAAAATATAAAATGCAATCAATGAAAGACTTTAGTCTTAAATGTAAGAAAGGGTCACTAAAATCTAGTTACCTCTATGTCAACCATATCACACGGGTTCCCAACATTTGAATTCTAGATATAGCAATGGCCCTAGCAACTTCTCAGTCACAGATGTGTAGACTGGCAGCCAAACTCAAAAAACTTTTACAGGTAGTCCTCAACATACCCATTCCTTTGTTTAATGACCAAAGTTATGAAAAAAGCGACTTTTAAACAGTTCTTGCACTTATGACCGTCACGGAATCCCAGCAGTCACATGATCAAAATTCATGGATTTACAATGATTGGAAGGTCCCAGGGTCATGTGATCACCCTCTGTGACCTTCCTAGATAGCTTCCGAGAAGCAAAATCAATGAGGAAAGATGGTTTCACTTAACAACCGAATGTTTCACTTAACCACAGTGATTTTCTTAACAATCACACGGCTGAAAAGATGGTAAAATTGGCTGGGACTGACTGGGCAACTGTTTCACTTAGCAGTGGACATTTTGGCTTGGTCCCAATGCTGGTTGTAAGTTGAAGACCACATACACATTATGTAGGATTTTACTCATTTGCTGCTGCTCCTCAGATTCCCCCCCCCCACAAACACACATCTAAATCTTTCTCAGTTCCGAGAAGAGATGCTAGGGATGAGGCTTAAGGTCTTTTGTGTACAAAAGAGCTGTCCTATTTTATATGCAACTGAATTTCATACATTCACAAGCCAAAGCTCTTTCCTGACCTATCAGAAAGCCTTGCTGCACATAAAAAGGATATTCAAATCTGCACCGTACCTGAGTGTCAAATTTAGCAGCGCTGTAGAGGAAAGATTTGCAGATGTCATACATGCCACCTGTGTCGCACGTAGAGTTTTCCAGACAGGCAAAAGCCCCACATCCCACCTGGAGGGCACTATTCAGGCATCGAACCACATCCGCTGCAAAGACAAGGGTGGGCAAGAAACAGAAAACAACTTAGCCCGAGCTTCTATCACAACCACAGCAGCTTTGAGCTCAGATGGGGGCTGGTTATCTGCCACATTTGCTGAGTCATGTTTTCCTTCCAGGTAGCTCTCCTCGACACAGCACCCTTAGTAAGGGATTCATTGCATTTTTTGGTCACAATATTCAACTTTCAGGGTCTCAGTGAGTCCAGTTGCTACCCTGGAAGATTTTCTTTCACGAAAAAAATTGTCTCCTTTCTACCACCGTAGAAATTGGGAGCAGTTTTGACAATCAACCATGCTCTAAGACTACCAGGGACAGGCAATTTCTGACACCACTGCTGCATGGCCATCCCTGAACAATGTTCCTCTCTTCCTATTACAATACTAGTTTCTCATATATCTGCAGCCTGTGGGGGTGGGGCAAATTCATTTCCAAAGGTTTGATGAAGGAAATGCCTTTCTTCTCCACCCATCAGGACCCAACTCTGAGGCATCAGAAGATAGAAATTCTGGGCCGAAACCATGCCCAGGTGAGCATCAGAACTGCATGTTATTCTCCAAATCAAACAGCTATTTTGGAGTCTACCAAACTGATGCAATTCTATCATTACCAACCTGCTGTACAGCATCTTAATACACCTACCCACTTTAGAGAGTTGATATTTAGTTGAGATATTTTTATATTACTTCTCCGAAGGAAATATTTCTCTCAAGGCTCTTTATAAATTCAGTACAATTTGATTCAGGGCAATTTGACCATAACACAAGTAATTTCCAATTCTAATTCAGAATCCCAGCAGTTACAAAAGCAGCATCAGATATATGAATCATTGAAATTATCTGCTTAACGCAATTACTCCAAAGGAAGAAACGGGCCAAGATGGATGAGAAAATATGGGAATTCTCATCCAATAAATCCGAAGTCCCCAAGCTACAGTTGACTGAGGCAAGCTGGAAAGATATTTCCTTATGGGGTTCCATAGTCACCAACCAAAATGGCCTTACTGTCTATGTTGGCTAACCATAAGATAATAAACATACCACCTCTTTAATAAGGTTGACCAATTTTATAAAGGGGCACTTTTGAAAATGCCCACACTGGATTGTGTACATGGAATGGGAACATAGCAGAGGCAAAGTAAGTTTACTTTTGTTGTTTGATTGATAACAATCCAACATAAGACCTCGGGTCTCTCCTCCCTCCTCCACCCCCCGCCCCCGGTATGCAAAGATTCTTATGAATTGAAGCTACTATCCTGTATGGACTGTGGAATCAACATTTTTTTATAGTTCTGCTCCACTATTCCAAAAGACATTCTATGAAGGCCATCTATGAGCATGTGCGTCTTTATCTTTTGGACTCAAATAGAAGAAATACATTAGAAAACCATCACCAAAGATGACCTTAGGAAGTCCATAAAAGTGAAGTACAGATGGAAGATTTTGTATAAAGACAATGAATGCAATGTTGCACTAGGCCAGGGGTCTTCAAACTTGGCCCTTTTATGACTTGTGGATTTCAACTCCCAGAATTCCTCAGCCAGGCTCGCTGGTTGAGGAATTCTGGGAGTTGCAGTCCACAAGTCATAAAAGGGCCAAGTTTGAAGAGCCCTGCACGAGGCCCATGGAGACCCTGATTTAAGCTTTTTCTTGGTCATGAAGCTCAGTGAATGGACTTCAGGCAACCAAGATCTTTCAGTCCAAGTTGAAGGGATGTTGTAAAATTGAGGAAGGGGAAAAGATCAGGAACATCAGACCTTGAGCCAGAGCTAGGATATACAGTATTTTGTAAGATATTTCATAAAAAAAATCCACATTATGGCAAATGAACATTAAGTAAACTTACAATCTGAAGTTAAAAAGGCATTGAACAAATGACTTATGACCATTGCAGCATCCCCAAGGTCACATGATCAAAATTCAAATTCAAAATTCAAACCAATATGTATTTATGATGGTTGCAGCATCCTGGAGTCATGTGATCACCATTTGTGACCTTCCTAGCCAGCTTCTGATAAGCGGAGTCAAAGAGGGAAACTAGACTCTCTTAAGGGCTTTGTGATACCCGTAACTGCAGTGATTTGCTTAACAACCTTGGCAAAAAAAAGGTCAAAAAAATCAGGCGTGACTCACTTAAGCACCTTGCTTTGCAGTGGAAATTCTGGTCCCAATCGTCATAAGCTGAGGACTATCTGTGTGTAAAAAAATATTTTCTTCCAGCAGATTGCCTAAATCGATGCTAATATCTCCTTTTATGCCCCCCCCTCCAAGCTGAATTTGTACTTAGCTACATGCCACTTTTAAACCATATGCCTTATATTCTACCAGATCATGTTGTAGGCATCAGGAACATATTGAAGTGTATTATTATTTTTAAAAGAAATGCTTTACTAAGGCAGGAGACCAAGGAATTTTGGGGGACAATAGCAGTATTATTTTTTTTTTAAAAAAATAACCTTTGTTTGCATTTTAGTACCTTGTAAGTGGAGTCTTTAAAACTGAGGCATTCTCTTCCAATGCTATTAGATGTGCCAAGTGGGTAAAAAAAAATCAAATCAGTAGGTACCCTGTGAATCTGCTTTCTCTTATGTTTCCATGGATTCAACTTAGAACTTTGCAATCTGCAGGTTTAATAAGCATTAGTGCTCCCATTGTTTTAGACACCCTGGAAGAACTGAGACCCTTAGGTTTCTATAGTAACCAAGTACAAAAGGAAATTGAGCAAATACTCCAGCATCAATGCTGCAGAGCCCTGCAGATCTGAAATAAAAACCATCCCCCTGGCAAGTGTCAGATTAGGGGAGTGTAGGTGCCTTGATTGAAAATTAAGATGCAAGTGATACCTTGCCATACTGGAAGCCGGAGAACCTCCCAGTATGTCTTTCATTATTATTATTATTATTATTTTAAAAAAAGCTCTTTGAAGGCAGTAGGATATATGCACATATGGAAAACTCAAGCTATGCGTGTCGGGCTGTGCAATGCAAAATAAATAAATAAATAATAAATAAATAAATTGCTGAAATGGCTCCAAAAAAGAAAAGTTAAAAGTTAAAGACGCCTCCTGGAACCGGCATCCATGCTCCTACTTACGCATGGATACCGGTTCCTTCCTTCCTTCCCCCCCCCTTTTTTTTTTAAAAAAAAAAAGGGCACTTTTTCCCGACCTGGTATTTTCTGTCTTTGGAGAAGCCAACTAATAGAATATTGGGTTGTGTTTTTTTAAAAAAAATTAATTTGCAAATAAGGAGGGGTGGTAACCTGCTTCGCTTAACTTCTGCAAAGGGCAGGGCTTAAGAGAGAATAAGGTGCGGCGAAATCTTACTCCAAACGACCCGGGATTTCGAGTCAGGCTGTCACTCGCGGAAGGATGGCATTCTCAGTAGGATGGCGCGATAAGCCTCGGTTTTGCTGCCCCCCCTCCCCGCGCGCCCCTCCCCCGACCACCACCCCCCCGAGAACCCCAGACCACAAGGGATCGCTTGCCTGCACCCTTCTCGTGACCCGAGCAGCCAAGCCAAGTCAAGTCAAGCGAGCGAGCGAGCCAGAGAGACCCAGTTCATCCCCTGGAAAGTTTTCCTTTGCGCAAGCTCCTTCTTGCGCTCGGCTTCTTGGATTTCAGAGAGGGCACTTGCGTAGGTGAACTTCCCCCCAGCGCTTCAGCGTGGCCACAGCCGCTTGCCCACTCGGGGTGGTGGTGGTGGTGGGTGGTGGTGGTGGGGTGGTTTCCCCCTTTACTTCTCCCCTTCCCCGCTCAAGGCCAAGGAGGATCTGGAGAAGTTACCTGAGTTTTGGGCTGCGAGCCTGATCTTCCTGGGGCTGACCGAGGAGTCATTCTGCTCGAGTTCATAGGATGCAGAAGCAGCAACCGCCAGCAGCAGGAGAAGCGTGGGCTTTTGGCGCATTCTCTTAAGTTTCCGCCAAGTTCGTGCGGCGTGCTCGCTCGGCTCTCTCTATCTCTCTCTCTTTCTCTCCCTCTTTCTCTCTGCCCACTTCTTCGGCTTGAGCAAAGACGCGGATTTGGCTGCTGGAGAAAAAGAGAGAGAGAGAGACCTCGCCGAATCGGCTCAACGGAAAAGAGAGCCCGTCCTTTCTTCTTCGATTCTGCCTCCTACTCGCTGCAGGTGATCAACCTGGAGCTTTTATAGCTTCTCTTATCTCCCCCCCCACCCCCACCACCACTCCTAAAAGCCCTTCCCTGACCAGGAACCAATCGGGGGACGCGGTGGGCGGCCAATGAGAAGCGATGCTCATTCAAGCACAAGGACGCCTTGGAAAGTTCATAGGAAGAAGATTTTCCAACCTATGAAGAGGATCTCCAAAGGGAATCTAAAACCGCACAGACACACGAGCAAGAGACACACGCGTGTTCATTTTCCTTTCATGGGAAAGAGAAGGTGAGAGCTTAGGGGGAATTGGGTTCACGCGACAATCTATGCCAAGGGAGACTTTGTGCCCGAGTGTCTGAATAAATGTGGATTTGCTCCGACGCATCAGAAAACAGCGTCAAGAGCATTTGTGTTCCCAATACATGAAAAAGGGTAGAGGTTTAATAGGTACTCGCTCCATACTGTAACGAAATTCGGCAATAAAAGCAGTCGCATTAACAGGCACAGATGAAGGCAGCACGTTATAAATCTTTAGGATCAGTGTTACTATGCAATTCCTTACATTCCCCACAAGTTATGTCTATACGTAGGCACATGTACATATATATGTGTGTGTGTCTCTGTGTGTGTGTGTGTGTGTGTGTGTGTGTGTATCTGTATATATGTGTGTGTTAAATATCACTCCCGCCTTGTTTCTAAGACCTAGAAGATATAGATAGATTTATAGATATTGGACTTGAGTAACAAGATTCTTAACATCAATAGTTGCCTTTGAGATGGGGCAGGTACCCCTCAAAGTATTTTGGGGGGTCTTTGGTGCTCCCGGATTTTGGTTGTTTTCGTGAAGACGGTTTATTACCCAAACTCGGTAACATCATCAGTGTTAGAGCAAATCCCATTCCTTACTATTTTTTTTATTATTTTAATTCCATTTATATCCCGCCCTTCTCCGAAGACTCAGGGCGGCTTTTGATTATCTAATTTGGGTAAGGAAATGTCTGCAAGAAAAAAAACCAAAACCAAGCTCAGAGAACACTAAGGACCCCTCGTTTCAACCCTGAGCTACAAATACTCCTTTCACTTAGGAGACTGTAGCCTGGTAGATAGATGTCCAATTTCTGATGGCTACTAAGTGATAGAATGGTTGACACAGACATGCCTTTTTAATGTTAGTATTACAAGTCCTTGAATCACTTGCCATTGTCCGTGCTGGCTGCGGTTGATGGGACTTGAGGTCCAAACCATCAGGAAGGCATTGTGTTGATTTTCTCCATTGTGGACAGTTCCCCATTGATATTCAACCCAAGATGGCCATTCATTTTCGTTAAATTATTTTTTTCCATATTGCAGTGATCTTCCAATCAACCTATGTATGTAAGTCTACAGCACTTGGAACCTAACAATGGAATGTGAGAACAGAATCCATTAAGATGCATTTTTTTTCTAGAAGATATAGTAGGATCATTCTTCTTTTGATCACACTTCTCTAGTGGCCTATGAACTGTGACTTGATTTTGCAGACATCAAGTGGAGGCAGGTACATATGAGGTGGTTTTTGCACTTCTTCCTACCAAAGGCTGATCTACATGTTGCAGCTCCTCTAGTTAGACTGCCCTAAATATTTGTGTGCAGATGCGTCTCAGTTCCACAGAGAAACCTCCCATCCACAGTACGTACTGCTGGAAACTAAACCAGAAAATCAAGGAAAGGATTTTTGTTCAGGAGTGCAATACATGTAATGGATGCAAAAGGTTCTGGACTCATTCTTTGATTAGGGCGATTGTAAAGAATCACTAGGGACGTGGTGGCTCAGTGGGTTAGGACGCTGAGCTTGTCGATCAGAAGGTCGGCAGTTTGGTGGGTCGAATCCCGAGTGCCGTGTAACAGAGTGAGCGCCTGTTACTCGTCCCAGCTTCTGCCAACCTAGCAGTTCGAAAGCACGTAAAAAGGCAAGTAGAAACATAGGGACCACTACAGTGGGAAGGTAACAGCGTTCCGTGCGCCTTTGGCGTCTAGTCATCCCAGCCATATGACCACGGAGATGTCCTCGGACAAGCACTGGCTCTTCGGCTTTGAAACGGAGATGAGCACCGGCTCCTAGAGTTGGAAACGACTAGCACGCATGTGCGGGGGAACCTTTACCTTTACCTTTAAAGAATCACTGTATGAAACCCTTAAAAGCTGCTCCAGGCAAATTAAGAAGAGAAGACATCAAAAGAATCTTCCTAGCTCAAGCTAAGAACTCACTTAGTCCATGGTAGGCAATTTAGTAATAGACAATTAATCCAGAGTAGACATAGTAGACAATTATTGGACATTCAAGAAGCCCACAACGGTCAGCAAGATAAACAAGATTGTCTTTTTTATATATAAAGTAACTTTTCATATTCTCATTATTGATGATAACCTTTCCCTGCCCATTATCCTCCATATGTTTAGGACACAAAGGCTCATCATTCCTAGCCATTTCCTGAAGATGTTTGGTAAGCGGGGTAACTAAGGAGGAATAGGCAGGTTGGGGATGCTACATTAAACAAAGTTTATGTTCAGGTGGAAAGAAACATAATGCTTATCATTGCCCTTGTTCCTCTTTCACTCTTTAGCTCTAAAAATTTGTAGCAAATTTCATTTGTAGCAGCAGGCTTTCCTAAATCAAAAATATGGATGTGCTATATCCAATATATGACTTGTATTCTTTATAATTGCAACATTCATGTGATTGTTCCAAACCAAGAGTGGAAAAGAAAGTCATAAATGGCTTGACAATACCTATATAATATGCTTTACAGTTCCCCTAAGAGACAAATTATGTAAAGCAATGATCTCCTTTTATTGCATGGATAGAATACAGCATTTAGGGGCACTGAACCAACTGTAGGGACAATGCAAGGCCAGTTGCTGATGGCTTCTTTCATTGGGGTTAGAAAGGATGATCTCAGGAGACCTTGAGGTAGACAAAGCTCTGCAAAGCAACATGGAAAGATTACTGCATTGGGCATGAAGAAGTCTGTCTAAATCATCTGACAGATTAAGAGCTGGTAAATTACAAACAAATAGACAATCAACCTCAATTAAGAGATAGGACTGGCATCTCCACCCCAGCTTTATAGAAATTCCAGGGTGGTGTCATGGAGTTAAGTGTTGCTTGTTTTCCTTGTCATGACAATTTCATAAATTATCTGGTTCAATTTAGGAAAGGAAAAGGGAAACCAATGAGGAGCCTCTCCTCCCACCACAGCAGATGACAGTGATGAATACTATCTTCCAAGATTGAACAGTAACTTTTCTATTTTGTGGCCAACACCATATTCTGCTTTTACCCTCAATTATCCTATAGATAAAAAGGTAAAGGTTCCCCCGCACATGCGTGCTAGTCGTTTCCAACTCTAGGGGCCAGTGCTCATCTCCGTTTCAAAGCCGAAGAGCCGGCACTTGTCCGAGGAGGTCTCCGTGGTCATGTGGTCGGCATGACTAGATGCCAAAGGCGCACGGAACACTGTTACCTTCCAACCGTAGTGGTCCCTATTTTTCTACTTGCATTTTTACGTGCTTTCAAACTGCTAGGTTGGCAGAAGCTGGGACGAGTAACAGGCACTCACTCTGTTACGCGGCACTCGGGATTCGACCTGCCAAACTGCCGACCATCTGATCGACAAGCTCAGCGTCCTGGAGATAAAACTACCATAATCAACACTCAGCATAATGCAATAGGAAACTCTGCTGGAGAAATGATGAAAAAAGGACATTCTCATGAGCAGACTGGTCCTCTCATTCCCTACATAAATTCAGGAATCCTCTACTTTGTTTATCTGAAGTTTAATGGAAGATTTAATAATCTAGCTTGCTTCTTAGGGCCATGGAAAAAGGGTACAACGGTCTATGGAGATTCTGAGTCATCTAGGTCATGGCTGTCCCAAAGGTGCTTTTTCAAAAGGCAACTAGACTTTGTTTTTCCTTAAAGATGTTTTGCTTCTCACCCAAGAAGCTTCTTCAGTTCAGAAGAAGAAGCTTCTTGGATGAGAATTAAAACATCTTCAAGGAAAAACAAAGTCCACTTGCCTTTTCAAAAAGCACCTTTAGGTACAAAGGTCACCTTTGGGTTCCATAGGATGATGATCCCTACCTTTTAGAGTAGTGAGTAACCATAGTTGTCCATTTGTAACCATCATGACACCAAATGACAAAAGGGTATTGCACAGTCATCTAATGTCTACTCCTTTGCGGTGGCATCGTGCTGTTCCCAACTAGATAAGAGGTAGAGTTTCTTTTTGAAGTCATGTCATATTTATCGTTTACCATCTCCTTGTTCCTCTCCTGAAGATGTCTACGGGGTGACATTAATTAAGAGACTTCTTGTAAAATTGCAAAATTGAGTCCACTGTCTCTCTAATTTCATCTCTGATCTGTACTCAAGCCATATTTTCTTACGGGCCATTTTAATAAATAAAAAGAAATGAGATGAACAAATTAAAGCATAAAATTAGATACTTCAGAACAAAGAAACTAGCAAATTAACGTGGAGATTTCTCCCTCAATCTATTTATCGGAGCCCTGGAGTTCTTGATGGATAATTTCCACATGCCATTAACAGCTGTGAAATTGGTGTCATTCTTAAAGGTTAAAATAAAAACCCAACTTCTCAGCTGAGCTGCCAAACATTTCTTTGTCAGATCCCCATCAGAGTTCTGAAACAGTAATATTCTTCCATTCTTTTATGTAAGTGTAGGGTTCTGAGATGATGGTAGCTCAGACACCACCTCCTGCATACTTTTTCCAAAACTATTTTTCTCAATTTGGGGTGGGAGTGGGGGGACTAATGGGTGTTTAATTTCTCCCTTTCTTTTCTTTTACTCTATAGAAAATTAGAGACGATCCTTTCTGAAACATTTTCCAGAGGTCCCCTCATTCTGTAGAATGAAATATTCTTTATATGTTCTTTTTCCAAACTTCAGCTCTTTATCCTATCCCTCAAGGTCATCCCCCTCATACCATCACACTTTGGATATAATGGTCTTATTTGGGGGCCTTTTTATGTCTAGTCTAATGAAAAGAAGGACTAGGGGTGACTGGATAGCAGTGCTCCAATGTCTAAGGGGTTGCCACACAGAAGAGGGGGTCAAGCTATTCTCCAAAGCACCTGAAGGCAGGACAGGAAGCAACGGATGGAAACTAACCAAAGGGAGAAGCAACCTGGAATTAAGGAGAAATTTCCTGACAGTTAGAACAATTAATCAGTGGAACAACCTGCCTCCAGAAATTGTAGGTGCTCCAACACTGGAGGCTTTTAAGAAGAGATTGGATAACAATTTGTCTGAAACAGTATAGGGTTTCCTGTCTGAGCAGGGGGTTGGACTAGAAGACCTCCAAGGTCCCTTCCAACTCTTTTATTCTGTTCTATTTTGTTCTGATGCTAACTTCACTCACTTCAAAGTGTGGTAAGTTAGCACTGATGTGTTTAGGGGCTCTTCATTCCTTCCGAACAATGCCCCCCAAATATGGATCTGAAATCACCACTGGGTGTTGATTCCTCATGCTATGTCAGTTTCATCGAATGGATTTGCTGAAAACTGCCTTCCAATTTCTCAAAAGTTGCTTCTCCTCTAAACAACAGCAACAACAAAAATCTTGTTCTCAGAATGCCTGGTTCTGATAAATCTTGGTGATCCCTTTCGATTTCGTTATCATCGGAAGTAGCAAAGAAAGCTACTTTTGAACCTGGACCCGTTTGTTTCCAGTGACTTGGTTGTTCTATGCTTCTGAAGATTTCCTAGCTTCTCCATATTTTCTAATTTAAAAATTCTTAAGAAGGGGATTTCTTGCTGTCTCCTCTTAGGGATGCATTTTTACGTGCTTTCGAACTGCTAGGTTGGCAGAAGCTGGGACGAGTAACAGGCGCTCACTCTGCTACACGACACTCGGGATTCAACCCACCAAACTGCTGACCTTCTGATCGACAAGCTCAGCATCCTAACCCACTGAGCCACCGCATCCCTATAATAACATATAGTTGTGGGCAAACTGAGAGAAGAGAATTATTTGTCGCTCGGAGTTGAACTATGGGATGCCTGGTGCTCTCTGAGCTTGGTTGCTTTCTTGCAGACATTTCATCACCAAACTAGGTAACATCATCAGGGCTAGTAAGGAAGTAGAGTTTGCTGTCATGTTATATACTAGTGGCTTGCCCTGTTAGCGTTGGTGGGATTGATGTGGTTATTCCTTCCTATGGGTGAATTCTAATGCAGGGCTTTTCAGCCAGTGGTACGGGTACCACCTGTGATACATTGGCACCTGGCAAGTGGTATGCGACCATCCTAGAAAAGTGGAAGCTCCAGGATCAGTGCCAGGATCCAGCTGGAGCTTGGCACTGATCCTGGCGCTTCTGAGCCCAGAGGAAGCGCCGATCAGCTGGAATGTTGCAGCATCTCCAGGGTCTTGTGATTTACATTCAGATGCTTGGCAAATGATTCATATTTATGATGGTCAGTGTCCCAGGGTCATGTGAAGTGACCAAAACCTGCTACAACCACCCAGCAGAGAGGGGGAATAAAAACCAAACACCCCCCACCCCACCTCCACTGCCAATCCTCAACCTCGGACAGGAGGAAGAGCGCCGCTGGGCAGACAGGCAGGAGTCTTGCTCAGCTGTGGCTTGGGGGGCACTTTTTCAGTGCCATTGTAACTTCAAACAGTCACTAAGTGAACTATTGTAAGTCGAGGACTACCTGTACTTCATCACTTTTTTCCTTTTTTTTTTGGTCATCAGGTTTTTGACACCTTGCTAGGTGACTGGTGGTACTTGGATGTTGCCATATCCTAAAAGTGGTAAAATCGGTGAAAAGGTTGAAAAGCCCTGTTCTAATGCACTTCTTTTTCTAAAATCTGCACCAAGCAGCGAGCTAAGAACCTCAACTGGACTGAGAAGTGTTGGAGGTCAGAAAGAAGATGGTGAAGATTAGTCTAATCTCTGGGGACAAGAGTGTCAAAGAACTGCAGCTAACCCATGTCACTCCAGGTTTTCTTTCTCTCTGTTAGCTGAGATAACATATAGAAATGAAAGCTAAGCTGGTTGCTCATCATCATCATAAAAATTTTGTAAAATAGAATAGAATAGAGCTGGAAGGGACCTTGGAGGTCTTCTAGTCCAGCCCCCTGCTCAAGCAGGAGAACCTATACCATCTCAGACAGATGAATGTCTAGTCTCTTCTTGAAAATCTCCAGCGATGGAGTGCCCACGATTTCTGAGGGTAAGCTGTTCCATTGACTGATTGTTCTCACTGTCAGGAAGTTTCTCCTTAATTCCAGCTTGCTTCTCTCTTTGATCAATTTCCAACCATTGTTTCTCGCCCTTCCCTCTGGTGCTTTGGTGAACAACCTGACCCCCTCTTCTTTGTGGCAGCCCCTCAGATACTGGAACACTGCTTCATGTCTTCTTTTCTTTAGACTAGCCAAACCCAAGTCCCACAGCCATTCTTTGTATGTTTTTAGTCTCCGGGCCTTTGATCATCTTAGTTGCTCTTCTCTGAATTTTTTTCCAAACTCTCAGCATCTTTTTTGTGTTAGGGTGACCAAAATTGGCTGCAGTATTCCACGTATGGTCTTGCTAGGGTTTTATAAAGTGGTGAGTCCTTCGGGAGAAGGGCGGTATATAAATCAAATAAATAAATAAATAAATAAATAAATAAATAAATAAATAAATAAATAAATAAATAAATAAATAAATAAATAAATAAACAAATAAATAAATAATACTTCGCGTGATCTTGATTCTATGCCTCTGTTTACACAACCCAGGACTGTATTAGCTTTTTTGGCTGCTGCTGCACATTGCTGGCTCATAGTCAAGTGATCGTCCACTAGGACTCCAAGGTCCCTCTCACAGCTATTGTTTTTAAGCCAGGTCTTGCCCAATCGTACCTTTGGTTTTTCCTGCGTAAATGTAAGACTTGGCTTAATTCTAAGCTAGAAATGGTTGTGGCCAGTTATGCTATATGTTATGGAAATTTGAGCTCCTTTGGAGGATGATTGGGAGATTGTAAAAGATGGAATTGTTTCCTTTGGTCTCTGCAAGACCCCTGCCATGATACCTTTAAAAAAAAAATCAATGAAAAATGTTGACTTGTCCACATGACAGTACTCTGATGGCCGCAAAACAGGTACAGGGTCCTCCTATAACCTGTAAACCCCTTAATTCTAAGTGAATCTTGAAATGTTAGTTTCTATCACAAGCAGACAATCTCATGGATATAATAAAAAATGGAAAAATGAAAGAAGAGAAAAGAGAACATCAAGCATTGAGACATGAATTCCTTTTTTGGCCAGTAGATAGGACCAAGTCTATTTTAAGGAGTTTTATTTTGCAAGGAAGAGGTGTAGGAAATAGTTTATCTGTAGCAGCTGCTTCTCCAGTAAATGCCTGCAGTTGGTCTCCCCTTTGCTCTGTCATTCTGTTGTTCTTGGAAGCTGCAAGGTTTATCCTTCCAGAAGTTCAAGCTCTCCTAAAGCGTGCTTCTTTTTGTCCTCCAGCTCCAAAGCAACATCAAAAATGGGCGGTGACTGTCCAAAAGCTGCTTTTTCCAAAAGCAACTGAACTTCCCTGGTTTTTTTCCTTGAAGATGTTTTGCTTCTCATCCAAGAAGCTTCATCAGTTCTGACTTCAGCGAAAAACAAAGAAAGTCCAGTTGCCTGTTGCAAAAAGCACCTTTGGGACAAGCATGACCTGGAGACTGAGAATCTCCGTAGACATGTGTGATGACTGCTTAAATCTTATTTTTGTCGGATTGCTTTCCTCTGTTTTCAAACCCAGATTGTTAACGAGCTGAAACAGCACCTTTCTCATATAAGAGTTTTGTGAAAATTCCAGTTTTTGCAGAAAGACAGAAACATGTTGTTGCAGTATAAGAATGGTTTTTAAAAATTACCCAAATACTAACTTCTCAAATACTTTGGGACATCATTGCTTAATTATTTTAACTAAATTAGCAATTCGCCTAGCCAACCAATTCAAAGTTTCCCCAGTCAACCTTTAAAAGTAGAAAAGAAAATCAAAAACAGATTTTTTTTCCAAAAGATCAAACACCATCATCTGAATCCTTCTCTTTCTATTCAATATGAATACGGAAGTACTCTTGAGAAAGTTAAGTGGAAGAGATAATAATAGAAGAGGTAAAATAGAATTTTTTTTCACAAGGTTATCATTAGAGGGCATGGAACTATGTAGAAGATTTCTAAGAGAACAGTCTAGCTAGAAATTGATTTTGGGACATTTTGACCAAGTTTTGAATAAATGACTTTTTTCTATGTTATATACAGGCTGGGAACTCAGCTGACATGATTCAGACAAAGCAAGAAACTGAATTTTAGTGTTCTCAGTGGGAGAACAAATACAAGGTCATTTGACTGATATCCATGGAATCTAGACAGAAATGAGAATATTTGTAGCTCAGAGTTGAAATGAGAGGTCCTTGGTGCTCTCTGAGCTTGGTAGTTCTCTTGCAGACATTTTATTATCCAACTAGGTAACATCATCATTAGTAGAAAGGAATGGGGTTACTTTCTGCTTCCACAGTTACTTTCACATCCATGAACACTGACGAGAAGTCAGAAGACATAACTAAAACTCCTTAATTTCACAACACTTAGACCAGGGGTGTCAAACTCAATTTCATTGAGGGCCGCATCAGCATTGCGGTTGCCGTCAGGGGGCTGGGTGGGTGTGGCCAGGGTGGGCGTGACCTACTGGGTGGGCGTGGCTAGACTGCGTATGGCCTACTGGGTGGGCGTGGCCAGCTCTACATCGTTCGCATCAAGGGTACCTATGGGGGCCTGGGCAGGAGTGGGACAGATCTGAGGGTCTCTGGCAGGAGGAGGGTCTCTGGGCCAGGGCCAAGGCTGTGGGGGCCGATCCCTCACTGTTTCCAGGATGGCTTCGCGGGCCGCATGAAACCACTTCGCGGGCCGAATCCGGCCCCCGGGCCTTGTGTTTGACATGTCTGACTTAGACAGAGTACGCCATAGTTTCAAGTGGGAGACAGTGAGCATCCCCAATCAGGTTAAGTTCAAAAATGCTAGTGAATTCCTGGAAGCCAGACAAATCAGCCATCCACAGGGACATGGAGATAAGTAATATCTACATATCATTCCAAAGAGACAACCCAAAAGTTAAAAGACCGCAATCCCGATAGAAGAGAATATTTACAGCTCAGAGTTTTACTGTAGGGTCCTAAGAGCTCCCTGACCTTGGTTCTTTTCTTGCGGACATTTCATCACCCAAACTAGGTAACATCATCAGTGCTGATGTTGGTGATTCGCTATCATCAGAACACTGATGATGTTACCTAGTTTGGGTAATGAAACATCCGCAAGAACACAACCAAGCTCAGAGAGCACCAAGGACCTCTCAGAGGTAACTTTAATTGGATTATTACTGCCATTGGTGCTATTCATACATATATTTATTGATTTTTTTAAAAAAAAACCTGGACTCCTGATTGCTTCAAAGACACACCCAGTCAATTTGCATGACTTGTCATTGTCTTCTTCTAGGATGATGGTTCTCAACCTGTGGTCCGTGGACCTCTGAGGAGCCATGAAATTGTCACAAGGGGGGTCCATGAAGGTTGAAGAAATGTTATGATTTAAATCTTGAGTTAAGTCTTGGGGGGGGTCTGTGGCCACAAAAGTTACTTAAAGGGGGTTCGTGGTGAAGGAAAGGTTGAAACCACTGTTCTAGGATGGTTTGTTTTCAATTCCCAGTCTGGCTTACAGCCAAACATTCCCAGTGGTATCCCATGCACGGACTATCAGTCCTGACATTGGTTCACTTTTCAATGCAGCTTCTATCAGCCAAATGACGCTATAGAGTTTTATTAATGCTAAGACATTATATTGTTAACGATGGAATTATTACAGTAGTAATAAGAATGGTCCTGATTGTTTTTGTTGGGTATAATTACAGATGCTACTGTTGTGGACACTAAGTTGATGTTGAATTTAATTACAGCAGCAAGACTTTTAATAGGTCAATATTGGAAGAAGGAGGAATTGCCGACTATAGAAGAATGGACTTTAAAGGTTTCTGACCTGGCGGAAATGGCAAAGATCTCGGCTTATTTGAAAGATCATTCGCAAGAACGTTATATTATGGAGTGGAAAAAATGGATTGAATATATCCAGAACAAATATGGGACTAAAAAGTTTCATTTAGCATTTGAATAAGTCTTCCTTTCTATTTTCTTTTTTTTCCTTTTTATATGTAATCTTTTTATATGTAATCAAAAGTTATCTGAGCTAGAGAGTGATAGATTTAAGAATTTATTGTTGGTAGCATATGGATGTTTATGATTGTTCTTTGTTTTTATACCTTGTACTTAGCTCTGGGAAGTCGGGGGGGGGAGGGGTAGGGAGGGATAGGTAGGGGTGGGGGGAGGGGGGATTGTTAAAGATAAAATGTATTCTAAAACTTTTCAATAAAAAAAAAGAATGGTCCTCGCTTCCTTCTACATTAGATAGTGCTCTTGGTCTAATGCAGGTAGTCCTTGACTTACGACCAAAACTGAGCCCAGAATTTACGTTGCTAAGTGAGAAATTTGATAAGTGAGTTTTGTCCCATTTTGTGGCTTTTCTTTGTTAAGTGAATCACTGCAGTTGTTAAATTAGTCACACGGTTGTTCAGTGAATCAGGCTTCCCCCTTGACTTTGCTTGTCAGAAGGTCACAAAAAGGGATCACATGGCCTCGGGACACCGCAACCGTCGTAAATATGAATTAGCGTCTGAATGTAAATCACATGACCATGGGGATGCTGCAACTGTCATAAGTGTGGACAATGTTGATAAGTTGCTTTTTTTAGTGCTGTTGTGACTCTGAATGGTCCCTAAACAAATTGTCATAAATCGAGGACTACCTGTATTGTCTAGTGCAAAACAGCAAGTCAGCTGGAACAAGGAAATGTCAGGATGCAGCTCCATTTGAAAAAAGTATTGTTTGGATTCAAAGAGAGAAAAGGAAAAAAGATGCCACTACAGTTTGTCCTCCTGTAGATGCAACAGTGTCCTAAACCTTCGTCACCTTTTTTTTAGCTGAAAAAAAAGACCACATAAAAATAGAAAGTTATTTTGATGCAGTAAATTCTTCTGATTTATGCACAAAGAAGCGCCCCTCCCCCACACAAACATACAAGGATTTTGGATTCCATTAGGAGAGCCCAGGCCAAGATTTGATCAGGTGTTTTGATGGAATCATAACCATAAAGGATTAAGTCTAATTGGGTCACCCTTTCAAGTCAGGGCCTTGAATGAAACGGGGAAATTCCACATCTTTTGGCCCTATTTGGACTTATAACTGCCATGAAGAATACCACAAGCCATTTCTTTATATTTTCTTCCTTTTCTATTTTTATTCACAAACATCTTTTTTCCCCCTGACTCAACTCAACCACTGTGATTCAACCATTCAAAGAAAGCAGATTAAACTTTTCAATGCAGTGTTTCAAAACAAAGCTTGGCTAGCTAGGTAAGGTAAAGGTAACGGTTCCCCCGCACATGCGTGCTAGTCGTTTCCGACTCTAGGGGCCGGTGCTCATCTCCGTTTCAAAGCCGAAGAGCCAGCGCTTAGTCCGAGGATGTCTCCGTGGTCATATGGCCGGCATGACTAGACGCCAAAGGCGCCCGGAACGCTGTTACCTTCCCACCGTAGTGGTCCCTATTTTTCTACTTGCATTTTTACGTGCTTTCAAACTGCTAGGTTGGCAGAAGCTGGGACGAGTAACAGGCGCTCACTCTGTTACGCGGCACTTGGGATTTGACCCGCCAAACTGCCGACCATCTGATCGACAAGCTCAGCGTCCTAACCCACTGAGCCACCGCGTCCCTTTTGCTGCTCTTTCTCTTGCCAGCTTAATGTGACGGACAACTTGCTTTCTTCTGTGCAGAAAGTCCCATTTCCAATCGTCCCTTGTTTTGATAAGTTAAAAAACAGTATCATTATTATAATTTATTATTAAATTTGTACACCAGGAGAACCAGTTTGATTTAGTAGTTAAGGCACCAGGAGACTGCCAGTTCCAGTCCTGCCTTAGGCATGAAAGCCGATTGGGTGCCTTTGTGCCAGTGGACCTCTCAGCCTACCACATCAGGCTTGGGTGATAACTGATTGACTGATTGTGACATCGGTCAACTCATGTCACAATCAACGGATCAACAATTGGTTGATTTAAAGCTGGGGTGTCAAACTGCCGGCCTGCGGGCTGGATGCGTCATCCCGATACCGTGCCCACCCCAGTGCCAGCAATGGAAAAAAAGTCACAATATGTCGTGACACGTCACGTGGCATCGCGAGTTTGACACCCCTGATTTAAAGCATGGATCCTGCAGTGTAGGAGAGTATGAAGAAGAAAAAAAGAATTAAAATTGTGTACTGTCCAATTCCTAACAACTGAGCAGTTCAGTATCAGAACAACAGTTGGAAGGGACTTTAGAAGTCTTTTATAGGAAATCCTATACTATTTCAGACAAATGGTTGTCCAGTCTCTTCTTAAAAACCTCCCGTGTTGAAGCATTCACAGTTTCTGGAGGCAAGTCATTCCACTGATGTTCTGTCAGGAAATTTTTCCTTAGTTCTAGATTGATTTTCTCCTTGATTAGTTTCAGATTGTTCTCCTCAGAGTGATGTGGGTTTAGCGGGACAAAAAGATTGGGTAGCGATCAGGTTTGTTGTGTTTCAAATGAAATCCAGTTTATTGTTGCTTCTATTAATCCAACTTTTTTTTTGCTTAAAAGCATCAGAGGCACCTGTCTGTTGAGCAGGGGTGGAGAATGAGAAGACATTCTCATTCAAGGATAAAAGATGCTTTCAGATTTTTTCTCTAACCATATTTGGAATCCAAAGAAGATTGATATTGTAAGTCAAAAATAGTAAAACCTCCCCAAACCAATTATGGATCAATTTATAGATTGAAAGATAAAAAGGACTAGTATAAAAAGTGGAAAGAGGGGCACATAACTAAGGCAGATTATCAGCAAATAGCCTGTGCCTGCAAAGATGAAGTGAGGAAAGCTGAGGCTCAAAATGAACTAAGGCTTGTGACCAAAGTCAAAAATAACAAAAAAAAGCTTCTTTCAACATGTAAAAAACAAGAAAAAAGTTAAGGAAATGATTGGTCCATTAGTGGGGGAAAGTGGCAAGAAGGTGACAAGCAACAGGGAGAAAGCAGAACTATTGAATTGTTTTTTTGCATCTGTCTTTACACAAAGGGAAAAAACAGTCCAACCTATCAAAAACAATACCATAAAAAACAGATTAGAAAGACAAGATAGGCAAGAAAATGGTAAGTGAGCACCTGTCCAGCCTAGACGAGTTCAAATCACCAGGACCAGATGGATTACACCCCAGAGTTCTCAAGGAGCTGGCAGACGTGATCTCAGAACCACTGAACTATATTTTTCAAAGATCCTGGAGCACTGGGGAACTACCAGAGGACTGGAAGAGAGCTGATGTAGTTCCCATCTTCAAAAAAGGGGAAAAATAGACCTAGGAAACTACAGACCTATCAGCTTGACCTCAATACCTGGGAAGATTCTGGAAAAGATAATCAAAACAACAAATCAGCATACACCTAGAGGCAAACAAAGTCATTACTAAAAGCCAACATGGGTTTGTCAAAAACAGATCATGCCAGACAAATCTTATTGCATTCTTTGACCAAGTGACAAAATTAGTGGACCAGAGGAATGCTGTGGATATAATTTACTTGGACTTCAGTAAGGCATTTGATAAAGTAGATCACTAACTTCTACTTGATAAGATAGAAAAATGTGGGTTAGACAGAATCACCACCAGATGGATTCATAGCTGGCTGACTGGCCATACTCAGCGTCTGGTCCTCAATGGAACCGCATCTACATGGAGGGAAGTATGTAGTGGGGTGCCCCAGGGCTCTGTTCTGGGCCCAGTGCTCTTCAACATCTTCATCAATGATTTGGATGAGGGGATAGATGGGGAACTTATCAAATCTGCAGACGACACCAAGCTGGCAGGAATAGTCAACACTCCAGAAGATAGGCTTAAGATACAGGAGGATCTTGACAGACTTGAACACTGGGTGCTATCTAACAAAATGAAATTCAATGGTGAAAAAAGTAAGGTTTTACATTTAGGCAAGAAAAACCAAATGTACAGGTATAGTATAGGTGGTACCTTGCTCAATAGTAGTAACTGTGAGAGGGATCTTGGAGTCCTGGTGGACAATCCCTTAAACATGAGCCAGCCATGTGCTGCAGCTGCCAAAAAAGCCAACACAATGCTAGGCTGCATTAACAGAGAGATAGAATCAAGATCACATGAAGTTTTAATACCACTTTACAATGCCTTGGTAAGGCTACACTTGGAATACTGCATCCAGTTTTGGTCACCACGATGTTAAAAAGATGTTGAGACTTTAGAAAGAGTACAGAGAAGAGCAACAAAGATCATGAGGGGACTGGAGGCTAAAACATATAAGGAATGGTTGCTGGAATTGGGTATGTCTAGTTTAATGAAGAGAAGGATGAGGGGGAACATGATAGCAGTGTTCCAATATCTCAGGGGCTGCCCCAAAGAAGAGGGAGTCAAGCTATTCTCCAAAGCACCCCAAGGCAGGACAAGAAGCAACGGATGGAAACTAATCAAGGAGAGAAGCAACCTAGAATTAAGGAGAAACTTCCTGACAGTTAGAACAATTAACCAGTGGAACAACCTGCCTCCAGAAGCGGTGAATGCTCCAAGTCTGCAAGTTTTTAAGAAGAGACTGGACAGCCATTTGTCTGAAATGGTATAGGGTTTCCTGCCTGAGCAGGGGGTTGGACTGGATGACCTCCAAGGTCCCTTTGAACATCATCATCATCGTTGTCGTCGTCGTTGTTGTTGTTGCAAAGTTTCTTTCAGGAAGAAGTCTGTGTTATAAAAGCCTTCTTGTAAAGTGGATTGCAGATAAAAATTATTATTATGATTGGTTATAGAGTTATTATTATATTGCAGTTCTGGACCATAGATACTGTCCAGGTTCTCAGCTAGTCCTTCAAACATTCCAATTGTGTAAAATCTTTTCCAGGCTATTTAACTTTTGGATCTGAGGTTGCAACTATGTTCTCTCCTCATTTTCAATTAAGAGGTAGCCTCCAGGCTACCATGC
This sequence comes from Vipera berus, assembly GCF_964194415.1. Taxonomy (NCBI): domain Eukaryota; kingdom Metazoa; phylum Chordata; class Lepidosauria; order Squamata; family Viperidae; genus Vipera; species Vipera berus. The sequence continues at coordinate 16,820,246 of NC_138211.1, read as the reverse complement.
TGCTGATTCACTGCTCTACAGTTATACAGCCAGTGGCTCATGAAGAGTTTGCATTAATCTGATTCCCTAAATAGCTCTCAGCTACATCACAGCCACAGGGGTGATTTTCCTTCCAAAAATGAAAAAGTTGATTCTTTGAGCTTCCAAAAGTCACTTGGAGGCTCATCAGAGGAATTTCATCAGAGAGTTCAAAAGGAAGGAAAAAAAACCTTGATGGTTATGCCTTGAAAATGGGCAGAAGTCCTGAGTTAAAACCCTCTGAAGGTGAAAGGATCCTTGCTAATATTAAGGATTTGGAATTCAAAGTGCAAAAATTGCTTTCAGTCTGAAAGTAAGACATATGCCAGTGCTTAAGTTACAAGGAGAAATTAGGGCCTGTTATAAAACCCCATCTTTTGGCTGCCTTCCAGCTGCTGCTGCCTTTTAAGCAAAACACAGTCTTAACAATAACTGAGACAGCAGGAGAAATTCCAGGGGTACTTTGGGACCCTTCAGCCTCAACAAAGAGTTACAATCAACTTTTGCACACATGGTACATTTGTCCAGTCCAAACTCGATTGCAATATCTTGGCTGTACGTATGGACAGTGCTGGGCAGCGATTCTGTTTTTCCATACAGTTTCTGATCATCCATGTAAAGGAGGTGGGATAGCTTGGCAGATATTTCTGATGTTTGATAGCCATGGCCAGACTCTGTGAAGAGAGAGGGAGTGACCCAAGGTCACCCAGTTGGCTTTGTGCTTAAGAACTCCTGGTTCCGGCTGCTTGCCTGACTACACCAGCTATCTCAAATACACGAACCCACAGCACCTTAGGTGAGACCAATTGGTACTTTCTGATATCTATTTATTATTATTATTATCACAATGACTCTGGGTGGCTTACAGAAGCTTTAGCTGTTTTATTTATAAGTAAACCTATACTTTCATTACCACGCATGCCTTCATTAACCACATTCCAGAAGATCGGAGCATCTTCATTCAGAACTATTGCATCTTTCCTTATTTTGAGTTTCACAAACTTACAGGATACTTACATTTCATTTCATTTGTTATGTTATGTTCTGCTGTTCGTCATTTACTCTTCTTATTTTCCTAATAATTCCCAGGATATGTCAATACATTGCTTGTACCTCCTGGTTAGTCTGAGGCATGCAGCATTGTGTTGACTTGCAAGGCTGTCTCTTCATTGCTTAATACCATAACCATGCTTGGGGTAACTGGACAAAGGGTCAAGGGATGTCTTGCACATCATTATACAATTGATGTACAAGGCTGTGTTTTCATAACAAACAAAGGCAACAAACGTAAATAATATAATTCCCACTATTTGCATCATGGTGTTTCTAGTGTCAATATGACCAAATACCAGCTAGTAGCTTATGAAATTGAGTTTTGGTTGTGCTTATAGCATACTGGCCAAAGTGTGCAAAATTGGTGTGTACTGTCTTGTCTTTACCATTAGTAGGTAATGCTACGTGTGTCCCAACTAAGGCAAGTGTACAGACTAGAGGACAGAAAAACAGAGTTGGAAGTCTTCTAGTCCAAACCCCAGCTCAAGAAGGTGACTCTTTGCCAATCTGGGCAAACGGCTGTCCAATCTCTTCTTAAAATCCTTGTAATGGAGCACCTACAATTTTTGGAGGCAAGTCATTCCACTGATGAATTGTTCTCACTGTTAGGACATTTCTCCTTAATTCAAGATTGGATGTCTCTTTGATAACTTTTCATCCTTTACTTCTTGTCCTGCCCCCAGGTGCTTGGGAGAATGGGTTAGTCCCTTTGTTCTCTGTGACAACCCCTGAAGTACTGGAAGACTGCTATCATGTCATCCCTAGTCATCCTCTTCATTAGACTCGGCATATCCAATTCCTCCAATCATTCATCATACACTTTAGCCCCCAATCCCCTAATCATCTTTGTTGCTCTTCTTTGTACTCTTTCTAACAGCCCCACCATTTTTGTACCGTGGTGATCAAAACATGATACGATATTCCAAGTGTGGTTTTACTAAAGCAGTATAAAGCATTACTAACACTTCACATGTTTTTAATACTATCCCTCTCTAGATGCAGTGTATTTTCTGTGTCTAAATAAAAAGTAAGTGGCATGTATAAAGTTTACGGGTATGGACAGGATATTGCTGGGAAAAAAATAAAATTTCAGGCAAACACTGAGGTATAAAAAATGACTTAACAGGAAGCAGATAACTGGAAAATGGGATCAATCCTTTAGCTAAAATGAAAATTCACTTTTTTCTCCTGCCTTGAGTCTGTTGATATATTCAGATTGATATCTCTGAATGATGGGACTACAATTTAAAAACCCATTTCAATAAAATAAGTAAGAATATCACGGGGCTACAAACAAAATGCTTTTCTGCTATGAGGTAATCAACTTTGATTACATCGGCAAAGTAATCAACTTTGCTAATATATTCCAGATTAGATATTCATTAGGCTTTATCACAACCCAGGCAGAGAACTTTTCTTCTCTTTTTCAACCTCTTTCTTGTCTGATGGTCTTCCTGAGAATTTGGCCAATTGAAGGAAAGGAAATTGGAGCTTCCTTATGCATTGTCATCAACCTGAAAGCAGTTGTTGCAAGCAAGGGAAACTTTTTTCTCTGGCTCAATGGCTAGAAAATCATGGAAAAAAGATTGCGGTGGGTGGTCATATAATCTTCCTTCCACCAGACCAAGGTTGTGTGCTTCCTACGGCTTTGTCCAATCAAAGTATTAAATATCACGAGTAACCGAGCTTCAAAAGGCTTTGTTGTTTTTGTTTAGACAAATCTTCTCAGGCAGGGCGCATTTCTAAAGAGGAAGATGAGTGAGAGGCCATTAGAAGAGAAACCAAGAATGTATGCCTCCTTCATGAATGCTAGGTTGGTGATAATGTTTGTTCCTGCCTTGGATGACCTGATGCAACTACCATCTTGAGAACTGGTGGGTTAACCTAGGCAGTGCAGTGTCACAGATGTGAGGACTTTCTTGGTCATCTATCAAGGTTTCTGTCTTATCCATTTTTTAGTTTTGCATGACAGTGAGAACAATGAGTCAACTGAACATTTTGCTTCCTGAAATTGTAGGTGCTCCATTGTTGGAGGTTTTCAAAAAGGATTGGCCATTTGTCTGGGATAGAATAAGGACTCTTGCTCTGGGCAGGATATTGAACTAGAAGACCTCCAAGGATCCTTCCAGATTCTGTTCTGTTTTCTGTTCTACTCTACTCTACTCTACTCTACTCTACTCTACTCTACTCTACTCTACTCTACTCTACTCTACTCTACTCTACTCTGTCCCATCCCATCCCATCCCATCCCATCCCATCCCATCCCATCCCATCCCATCCCATTCTTTGCCTAGAACTGGAACAAACTGCTAAAGGCAGGAATAAGACCTTCAGATGTGAGTTAAAACAGAGATCTCCAACCTTTCTGGGTTTGCAGCCCGAAGGGATGGACAGCAGCTTCCAAATTGGTGTGTGTGTGTGTGTGTGTGCGCGCAAGCAAACTGCACCACATGCACTGGTGTTGCACTAGCGGCCCCGTTCATGCCTGTGGTATGCACTGGTGCCATGTGCATACACGAATGGCCATGTACCCCTCACAGTGGCTAGCAGCCCCATTCGTGCATGTGCAAATGGGCTGCACAACTTGCCTGGTGCTAGTGGCCCTGTTCATGCATGCACAAATGCTAGTGGCCCGCCTGATGCCAGCAGCCCCGTTTGCACCTGTGTGCACATGCAAATGGGGCCGCAGGTGTGAGAGGGAATGCATGCCCACCAGCCAGCCATTTCCATGGCCTGCTGGTCCGGTCCTGGGCCGTGGCCCATAGGTTGGAAATCCCTGAGTTAGAAGATCTAAATATGACCATTAGATGCCAGCAAGACCTCCTTACTGACCTCTAATGGTTGTCCACTTTATTGGTAGACCTGATTTGGCCTATCAATCAAATATGCATATATTTTTTCATAACTTCTTTGCTGATGGACAGTGATCACCAGCATGTGCGATTATTGCTTTCCTGCCTGTGGTTTTTATAATGAAGGTTTATAAATGCATATTTGCCTGATGGATACATTGTCTCTGCTGCCCTATTTAATTTACAAGATTATATCAGAGTAGAATGCAGCTCTTCTGCATTATATGAAACAATTATGCTGTTAACATTCCTTGTATATGGACAGTGTTTGCATATAGAGAAGCTGTCCAGATGCCCTTACTCTGGCTGGGATCATGCCTTGCACTAAGCTGTGGCTTGGTTAACCAAGACTTGTTGAATAAATCATTCTGGGTTGGAATCAACTCACCAGAAAGGCTGACACTATGAGACTAAGTAAGTGAGCCACCTTAAAACTTAATGTATTGTAGGAGCTTCTGTATCCTCATGAAGGTACTTAGGCACTTGAGGGGAAAAGAATAGAGGCTGTGAATTCTTGGTATTTCTAGTCTGAAAAGGATGGTGTGCAGAAGAAGTGAAAATGTATTGTGTCTGAGCCAGGACAGCTGAACAATGAAGAGGACAGGCTTGGGTTGATTAAGATAAGTTATATAATTAAACATCTGGAGGGTACATACGGGTAGTTGCCTGCTCCCTGCCTGTTTGGAACTATCTCTATGAGCGTAAATCCTTTCATTTTGTCTTCTCTGCTTACTCTTAAAGTAAATGCACAGCCAGATAATCCTAAGGAGCATATATATTTGGAGTTTCTACAGCCACAGAACATATTTTTTTGATTGATGGTGGACCAACATTTCTTAGGAAAATGAAAATTGCCATTAATACTAGGAGGGCCTTAATTTCTTAAGGTCCCTCTCTATTTACATCTCTTCAACTCCTGATGTTACTCTTCTCCTCTAACCATTAGTCATCACTTCTTTCAAGAATCAAAGACTGATTTGAAGAATTTTCACCCCCACATCTACCTTTCACATCCCAGTTAAAAATTATTCCGGGCCCTTGGCTTGAAACCCCAACACAACTGTTACGTTGCAGGTGTACATGGGTTCAACATAGTCTGTAGCATCTGCTAATGATCTGTAGATCCTTTGTCTCCTTCAAGAAGAGCCAACCACTTCAACCCTTTCAGCTGTCAGATCATCTAAGGTGACACATTAGAAAATGCACATCCACCTCTAGACTTTGGCAGCCAAAACACTGATCTAAGAGTGAAGACAAGAATGTGGAAATCTACTGTTGCCTTTTGCCAGCAGTCAAGTTGGCTTCTATGGAAAAGAGCATTCAGGTCTGCCACCAGAAATGACCTCTGTGGTTTGGGCTTTGGTGTCCTACCAGCAAGAGTTGACACTGAATGATTAAAAGGCCAGCTGTGTGTCTCCTTTGAGCCAAGAGATCAAATGTTTTTTGTCAGCATTTCTGTGGCTAGTCACTATGTGCCATATTGCCTCAGGTCTATGTTTCCTGGAAAATTGTTACTTTGCTCCAGATTTTCATTATTCTCCTCCTCCTCCTCCTCCTCCTCCTCCTCCTCCTCCTCCTCCTCCTCCCTCCCTCCCTCCCCTCCCCTTCCCTTCCTCCCCTCCCCTCCCTTCCCTTCCCCTCCCCTCCCCTCCTTCCTTCCTTCCTTCCTTCCTTCCTTCCTTCCTTCCTTCCTTCCTTCCTTCTTCTCCTTCCTTCCTTTCCTCCTCCTCCTCCTCCTCTGTCTAGATCAAACTTTACACTAGAAGAATGAAGCCACCTTATTGGCTTTGTTATTGGCCAAAAATAAACCATTATCAGTATACCATTCTAGACAAATACCTGTCCAATCTCTTAAAAACATCTTGTGTTGGCTTCTGAAGGCAAGCCATTCCTATGATTATTTGTTCTCAGTGGCAGGAATTTTTTCCTTAGTTCTAGATTGGATGTCTCCTTGATAAGTTTCCATCTGTCATCTCTTGTTCTGTCCTCAGGCGCTTTGGAGAATAGGTCGACCCTCTCTTCTCTATGAAAATGTTCGAAGATTGCTATCATGACACTCTATTTTCACTTCTGCTTCTTTTGCTCACTTAGATCATGTAACGCAGGACTATCTCCACTTCCAAGTGAAAATTGTGGGGCATATCAATGAGAATTTGCAATGGATTTTGTTTTCTAATGAAGCTAAAGCCTTTGTTACATCAATAGTTGCTGAGCCTGTATTTTTCAAGCTATTGTTCTATCTTCTGAGACAAACTTTGAGTTCAATTCTTAGATTAAACTTCTCATTTCTACCATCCCTGATATTGGATTTCGTTTTGTACAATTCTACCAGGGCTTGTGCATTTTGACACCTTCTGGTCATAAGGTGGTGCTGGAGAGCAGATTGCAAAATTGTTCCAATTAGTATCTTTTACTCTTTGTGGAATTCAGACTTAGCCTGGAGATAGGAGGAATTCTTTTCAGTTTTTTAAGAGAAATACACTTTGGATCCCAATAAATAAATAAATAAAAAAATAAAGTGGCATACATATAATCTTTCTTCCTTTTTCTTTCCTGACTTAGAGTCAGAGACCAAGAGGAACATGACAATCAAATCTTATCTGATCTAAGTCTTCTACATCATGGATGTCCAACCTTGCCAACTTTAAGCGTTGTACGTTTCAATTTCCAGAATTCCTTAGCTAGCAATGCTTCAGTTCTGGGAGTTGAAGTCTACAAGTCTTAAAGTTGGCGAGGTTGGACACCCCTGATCTAGACAAAACAAATAACTGAAAAGATCTCATTTGAATTGTGGACTTAGTTTGCAGAACAGCGTCATTTGACCAGATTGGGTTGAACCAATGCAGAGTTTTGATTAATAAAAGTGTAAAAGCCTTTGCAAATGGTTGAATCAATTCAATTCTATCATTGAATCAGAATCTCTTAATAGTTTCATAAAGGCAATTTTATTAGTAGATTTAAATGGAACTTGGAATCTTCCTGTTTGAAACTGTACCTTGTGCTGTATCTGTTATCATGTAGTGAATAAGCAGTGGTGCGCACACCTTGGTACTATGCTCAGAACAAAGACACTAAATTATGCTTTAATGCTGTGCTTTGTGCAATATGCTAAGGCAGGGGTGTCAAACTGCCGGCCCGCGGGCCAGACGCATCACCAGGAAACCGCGCCACCCCATTGCCAGCAATGGAAAAAAAAGCTCTGATACATTGCACGATGTCATGTGACATTGCGAGTTTGACATGTCTGTGCTAAGGCAATAGTTGGCCGTCCACCAACACACTGAACTATAGCCTAAGCATAGTGCTTTTGTTCATTTTTTAATTGGTAGTCCTCGACTCATTTAGCAACCATTCAAAGTTACAACAGCATTAAAACAAGTGACTGATGATGGTCCTCACATTCGTGACCATTGCAGCATCCCCACCATCCTTTGATCAAAAATTAAGGTGCTAGGCAACCAGCATGAATGTGGGACTGGAGGGTTGCAGCCTCCTGGGGGTGGCTGGGTTTTGACTAGCATAGTTGATGGGGGAAAGCTGGATTTGCCTAATTGTCAGAGCGTGCGAGAACCCAGGAGTAAGCACAGTAAACAGTGGTCTATAGTAAATGGTGGTTTATCTTAAACTATCTTTGATATTGTACACTAGGAACAATATACATACACGTGCTAATACAGCAGGATCCAATAAACCACAGTTACAGCAGGAAATGGAAGAGAGAAAACACATCAGCAGAGCCTTCCCTTTATAGAAAGGCTCTTAAAGAGACACAGACCCTGCTGAGTCATTCCCATCATTGCATCTTACATTACATAATCTGGTTAGCTGTTAAATCAATACCTTGACACTAATGGCCCTGTGATTCACTTAAGAACCATGGCAAAAATGTAAAATTGATGGCACTCATTTAACAACTGCCTTGCTTAGGCATGGAAATATTGGTCTCAAGTGGGGTTACATGTTGAGGATACCTTTATGCTGTATGAACCCTGCCATTATAGCTTATATAATGTCATGCTGTTGCTTTTAGCAAGCAGCCTGGGTAAATTAATCAAATAGCCATCCTTGTTCAATTTGCTGTTTTGGGACTCCTTGATTCCTTGGTATTCACCTCTGAGGTGAGCTATGCGAGACTTGGGTTTTGCAGGATTTGGGTTTGAGAGGAAGGGGTCAACTTATTCTCCAAAGCACCAGAAGGCAAGACAAGAAACAATGGGTGGAAACTAATCAAGGAGAGGAGCAACCTGGAATTAAGGAGAAACCTCCTAACAGTGAGGACAATTAAACAGTGGAACAGGTTGTCTTCCGAAGTTGTGGGTGCTCCATCACTGGAAGATTTTAAGAAGAGATTGCACAGTCACTTGTCTGAAATGTTATAGGAACTCCTACTTGAGCAGGGGACTGGACTAGAAGACCTTCAAGGTCCCTTCCAGCTCTATTCTGATTCTGATTCTGAGACTGCGAAAGATTTAATGGTGACGTTTCTGCCTCTAGACAGGCTGATAAAGTCAAAATTGTGACCCTTCCACATTAAAGGCAACAGCAAAGATCAAGGATTTGGTAGTCTAGCCTTGGCAGCTTTTCTAAGTTGTGGAAACTGGGTGGGGTCTCAACTGACTCCAGCCCATGCATGCAAAGCATAAATCCAGCTCCTTCTAATTTTGAACTACCAAGAGTTTTCCAGAACTACTACGGAAACATTTGACACTTAAAAAAACAGAAAAGCGACAAAAGCTTGTTTCGAAATGTGGTCAGCACTGATAGCATATTTGGACATTCTTCTTTTTCTTTTGTGTCCCCAAGAATTCTTGTGATCAACTGGAAGTTTCAAAAATACGTTGGATTCAAGGGCTCTTTCGCAACAGGAGCAAGGCGTTCCTTAGCACGTGCATTATTCCAGCTATCCAGCGCAGTTGGTTATTCAACTTGGAATGAGCAAAGAGTGTTGTTTATTTTTTATTTACATATTTATTCTTTTATTTATTATGCTTGCAGAAGAACTTTGCTGAAGGCAAGGGGATTGTTTGTCCTTTTTATTTTAATCGATGAGCAAAGGAAACGTTTGAAGCAAGGTTTGTGGAGTGTTGGGTAGAATAGACAGTTCTTCAGAGGAGACCAGCTCAAAGACTGGTGACCATCCCAATATTGCCAAATAACCATCTCCACAATTTCAGCATGATTTATCCAGCTCTCTATTTAATTTGATTATACCGCTTGCCCAGCTTGCTAAATGCGACTCTGGTTAACAAAACTTATTGCAATAAATAAGAAATAACAAAAGAAAAAAAAAGAATTTTAAGTGGTTGCTGAAAAATGCCAACTGGAGTCAACTACTCTCTTTTTCCCCACTACCAACTTTCTGAAAGTCCAACAGGATGGAAGATAGCCTAAGTTTGGGTGATATGCAATTCCAAAAGGCTGACATCGTAGCTGAAAAGACACACTTCCTGGGTCCTTAGGTCACTTCCTACGTTCCTAGATGACATTTCCTAATGGTTGGGACCCAGAGCTTTCTCCTTCTGCCAGACCTGGTAGGGTGGCTAGAAAAAATCGGACAAAGTTGGTTCTTCAACATTTTCTGTGTTGATTGAAGTACTGGGAATCATAGACTATAGAATTAATCCATTTACATGGACCATTTAATACCCTGAACCATAAACTAATCAAACTGACTTACATCAACATACTGTGCTAAGACATCAAAAGTAATCGGGTCATAGAACCTAGAACTGTAAGGGTGGAAGGGACCTTGAGGTTCTTCTAGTCCAACACCTTGCTCAAAGCAGAAGACTTTATACCATTCTGGTCTAGTCTTATTTTTGAAAACCTCCAGTGATGGAGCACCCACAACTCCAGGAAGCAAGCTATTCCATAGATTAACTGTTCTCACTGTCAGAAAATTTCTCCTTAGTTCTAGAATGGATCTCCTTAACAAACTTCCACCCATTAATTCTTGTCCTGTCCTCAGGTGCTTTGGAGAATAGTCAATCCTCTCTTCTCTGTGACAGAACTTCAAGTCTTGGAAGACAGTTATCATGTCCCCTCTAGTCCTTTTATTCATTAGTCTAGACATACTTAGTTCCCTTAATTGTTGATCATACAGTTTAGCCTTCATACCCTGTGTATTTCTTCTTGGCACACTCTCTAGGGTCTCAACAAATTTTTTGTACTGTGGTGACCAGAAAGGTACAGGTTAGCAGTAACCAAGCTTAGCAAACTGGCTGAATGAAGCTGGTTGGTCTCTAAATGTGCCATGTAAACACCACCTTACAGAGCAACATCTGAAGATACATTAATTTTCCACCCTTGCTCAGCACACTTTCTCTGGAATATGATCCTGCAGTAAAATTCTCTTTCCCCACTCCCAGACTTGCTGGTATGGGATTAGCTTTTATGGAGAGTTCATGTTAACAAACCAGTGGTGCCATTTGATCATTTCAGACCAGGGTTTTCAAACCACAGTAGACTTCCAGTTCAATAGACCTGATTTCTCAGAATTGTAAGTAATAGTCATGCTAGATGGGGAATCCTTCTAGTTGAAGTCCACACAAGAGCAATGTGTCATGGCCGGAGAAAGTTATTTTATGCCTGAACTTAGATTTAACCTAGATTCACAACTTCTTCTGTAATCTTCATGCATTAAAGCAAACAGAAACACGAACTGATCTACCAAATCTGATCCTTTTGTAAACATTCTGTGAGCCCATACACTTTTGCATCTTAAACTTATTTGAATCATTGTAATCTTGTCTACAGGGAGAAGATAACTTTGAGGTAACTATGACCTGGATAAGATAACTTTGAGATAACTATGACCTGTGGAGAATCTCCACAGACATACAACTTCCGGGACAAATCTATAATGGAATTATCCTAGACCAGAGGTCCCCAACCTTTTGGGCACCAGGGAGCGGTTCTGTGGAGAGAGGTTTTTCTGCGGACTGGAGAGTGTGTGGTTTTGTGTGCTGTCTGCATCTTGCGGATGAGGCTTTGCTTGTTTGTGTGGACCGGTTGCTGGCATGCCGCAGCCCAGTACTGGTCCTAGACCATGCATGCAGATCAAGTATATTTTGGGAGGAAATATATACCAGATTTGCAAGAATTGCAAGGAGGGGGATGTTGTGTCTCACACTTAAAAAAAATAATCTTATATTCAGCAGCACTTTGCCCAGCGAAATATAAAAAGCTGGTCCTGATTGTAAGATTGCAGCTCTCATTAGTTTCAATAGGGTTGTACCATTTGACAATGAGTCCCACCACATTTCTCCCCACAGTGAGCATCTGGAGTCCATGTGCTTCTTCTAATTGCATCCAGCCTTGAGTATTTGCACTCCTTCTCTGTCTATGTGCCATGTGCCGCCGTTTTCCAACTCTCAAGCGTGCCTAAATTATAAAACAAAGTTGCAGTTTCTCAGTGGTGCATAAAGTAGTTATTTATAGGCTTAAAAAACAACAAACCCAAGATGGTTATTTACTGCACAAAGACAGTGGAAAATTCTTTGGCTGGGTTAATTCCACAAAGGGTGGTGAGTTGGAGTTGGGTTGCTTTTTTTTTGGTTTCAATTAGTCTCATCATCTTTTATTCATTAAGCCTTTAATTTTAATTGATGTGAGTGTGCCCTCCCAACCGATGTCAGTGCAATAGATCTACTGCGGCATTCTCCTCTGAAATATTGATTAAACAAAATAAAACAAGCCCTACTAACTTGTCATTTGGGTTGCCCCAAGTCTTCCGCTGCAGACACAAGTTGATTTTAAAGCAAAGCCTCGAGCTGTGGATTTGTGGGTGGCTGTACCAATTATGGAGCGGGATGAATATTGTAGGGTGGAAAGATGCTTGTCATCTTGTCTAAGTCTCTGTGGGTGTCTACTTATCTGTGAGACAGAGGACTCCTCTTGTGTTTTTCTCCGCCCCCCATCCTCATCCACTCTGATGGGGGTCTGTGACATCTCGCCACAGGCAGCTTGCTGCAGCCAATTCGCCACCTCCATCTTGCTGTGGGACAACTAGCCACAGGCAACGCACCACAGGACAACTTGCCATGGGACAGGAGTTACACTTATATCGAAGAAGTAGTCTGATAGAATCATTCAAGAAAGGATGCCAAAGGAGGGATAAAAAAATGTGAATGACAAACATTAAAGTATGTTAAAAATTATTTTAATAATAAAAGTAAATTGTTGAATTGTCCCACAGCTGGTTGTCCCATGAGAGTTGGCCATGGCGAGTTGTCCCATGGTGAGATGGCTACGGCAAGTTATCCCATTCCACTCTGACAGAAAGAAACTTGGTCTCATCTTTTTTTCCCCCAAAAAGAGAAATGTTCATAAGTGATGACTGTAGTTATATATTTGCACATGTTTAATGATAGGGGAGGGGGGGCAACAGGTGAATGAGAATATACGCAGCCTTTCCCTAGCAGTGTAAGGTCCATCTGGCTCAAAGACTTCCATTAAATCTCAAGAGATGGCATAAAAAAAGATACTTCTTTTCTAGGAAGTATGAGCAGCCAGGGAGACTTCTCAGCGATGGAAAGTTGCATAATAAAAAAAAAAACAAATCATTGCCACCTCTGCTGCCTCCAACATCTCCAGTGAATTCTCAAGTGCACTTGGAATAAAGTAGGAAAAGGAAATGGTTAAGAAATTTCAGAACAGATGGAGCTTAGTATTTATCAATATTCATTTCATTGGCTAGCCATTATAACACAGGGGCCTCTTGAATCTAGAAAGGGAACTCTGCAATATATGAAATGGTTTCAAAATGAAAATAGTTCCAGAGCGGTTTATAATACAAAATAAAAGTGGTTCCAAAATAATTAAATTCTGAACTTTCCTAGAGTCTTCATGGAAATAAATTTAAGTTGTTTCAGAGTTAGCCACAGCTGCAGCTAAGGAGGCCACAGAGCAGATTGAAAATTGGAATTGGCAACAAGGAAGCACTCCCTAATATCTGTAATTTACAATCCAGGTAGAGCTGGAAACATTTCAGTTCTAGAGTTTTTGTTAGCAGCAAAGCATCATCAGAGCTATTATGTCATAACCAGAAAATGGAGAGAGGACATTGGCTCTTGACCTAGTTTTTATTTATTTATTTTTATTCTGCCAGATTTGCAATCTGCATTTAACCACCTCATTACTGGGCAGCTTGCTGAAGCAAGCAATTAGATCGAGGAATGTCTTACTTTTCAATAATTTCTCCAGCACCTTTATATGCCTGCAAGCTCTTCCTCACAGCTGTCTTCCTTGAGTCAGCAGAAAACTATACTGGCATAATCTATGCAGCCCTGATAGCTCAACTCTCTTTCAGTAACTAACTGGAAAAAGTGCTATTCTTAAGAATACATGAAGGACAGTGATTGGTGGATTACTAGGGCTGTTTCTCCTCTCACACCATCACCAGTTCAAAACAGCTAGCTGTTCCCTTTAACACAAGGGTCTTCAAACTTGGCCCTTTTATGACTTGTGGACTTCAACTCCCAGAAGCCCACAAGTCATAAAAGGGCCAAGTTTAAAGACCCCTGCTTTAAAATCTGGAGATTCTCAGTCATCCAGGTCATAGTTGTCTCAAAGATGCTTTTTTCAAAAGGCAACTGGACTTTTTTTTAATAATATAACAACAACAACAACAACAACAAGTAGAAGTAGAAGTTCCTCACCCAAGAAGCTTCATTGGTTCTGGCTGAATGGTGGGAGTGATGGAAGGATTACTTCTGACAGGATGGGTGAGTGGGTTGGAACAATCATATTTATTTGCAGTCATCTAGTCATTAGTACTCTCCCTGAGAGCTCTTGAGTCCACTTGAGATTTATCTGTGTCTTCAAGATCACCTGTATCAGAGTGCAATTGGTTGTGGAATCTTCTTGGAACTACTGCAAGGACTGCATTGTAGACAGGAGATAGGTGGCGCCTTATCTCTCCCCCTCTGTTGAGAGAAGGCTGCTCAATATTAACATAAATGACCTCTTTGACCCCTCTTTCAAACCAATAGTCTTCCCTTTAGCAGGCAATGGGACAGTTTTAAGGCCAGGGTGGGTGGGTGCCTGAGACAAAGGTTTTAGCTAGCTATCATGAGTGATAGGTTGCTGGTGTGGTGATGTTCTATCCTGGTGGTCTGTCAAATGTATGTCGAATGCATGCCACATACTCTTCTGGAACAATACATCAACTCAACTGAGCAAGATGAAGAAAGCAAGAGTGAGGTAGATTTTGCCAAGGTATTTTGACCTTCGCTCCTTCCGGCGCGATCTAAAGACACTTGTTTAATCTTTTTTTAATTTTTGTATTCTCTCTTTTTAACATGTATTGCCCTGTTCACCGCCCTGAGTCCTTCGGGAGAAGGGCGGTATACAAATAAAATTAGAAAATTAGAATAGAATGCTAATCTCGGGGTAATTACAGGCTCTCGAAAATTGCAAAAGGATTTTCCAACCTGATTTATGATGAATAAATGTAGCAATATGTGGGAGATTGTGGTGACACTGGGAAAATAATGAAAAGGAGAGTAGACCTGTTAGACTGACAGTTAAGTAGAAATGTGAAAAGAGAGAGAGAGAGAAGAAAAGAGAGTATGTATTCAGCAAGCAAGTCTATTTGAAAGTGAGATAGGAGAAACCAGGTGTCAAATAGAGAAAATCATATATTTTGTGCACACCTCATGAGTGGATTAGAAAAAGCAATTATCTTCAGCAAAGTTGAGGCGCATAGAAGAAAGGTGAGGCAGTACGGATAATGTGGATAGGATAAGGCAGATTACTGGAATGTCCTTAAAAGACCTACAATTTAGATGGTGGCTATTCATCTCTGCAGACATCCAGGGATGAACTTAGAATAACACAGTTGAAAGGTACCTTGGAGGTCTTCTAGTCCAACCCCTTGCTTAGGCAGGATCACAACCTGACCAGCACTTAACTAATCAAAACAACTCACAACAAATACACACAGGAAAGCTTAACCTTGGGGCTTCTTTGTCTGTTGCTTTGAGGCAAATCCCACAAAATTAGTGGAATTTGTAGCTAAAAAACCTGGATTTCCCTGCTTTCTCTTAGAAGTATTGCAGCATGCCCTACCCTGATGCTTATTATGTGGTGGATTTGAAGAAAAGGTTACCTACCTAGCAGCTGAGTGGAAGGAATCTTTGTTGCGAGACACTCCACAAATGTGACAGGGAGGAACCAGGCAGTTGGATCAATGAAACTATAGGATGTGGGCAGAGAGAGTTGCTTGTTAATTGCATTAGGTTTAGCTCTGCAGAAGAATAAATGAAGACTAAGAAACAAAGAGGAGCTCCTACAAAATGTTGAAGCCCAAAATGGTCCATCTTTCAGGTTCTACCATCTCTCAAGATCTTTTCTTCTTCAGGAAATTAGTGAGCATCCTAATTTAAAGCATGTTTTCCTATGCTTTGAAAAAATAATAATCTGAAAACATTGGGATTCCCAGAAGGTCATTGATTTTTTCCCTTTTACTGTTTCAACTGACTAAGCATTTGAAGAATGAAGATAATAGAATCCAGCAAGGGTAGGGAATTTTTCCACACAGCCTGAATGCAGATGATACTTTATTATTGTTTGTGTCTTTGGTAGATTAAGAACACAGTGGGTGGATTCATATAACACAGGAGAACTGTGATATGGCAGGGTGTGTGTGTGTGTATGTGTGTGTGTGTGTGTGTGTGTGTTCAAATATTTCTCTGCCCCCTATTATTTTTGGAAGGAAAGAGAATTAAAGGTTACTTTAATGTTTTAGGATTTCTCCTTTTTTCGGGTACCCTACCTCACAAATTTCAGGATTGTAATCACAAAGAAAATCCTTTGTATTTTCCAGTGGTATTCATGCTAGGTTGAATATTTTTTCATTTTCTGAAAACAAAAAGCATGCTTTGCAATGTGCTTGTTTCACATTCAATTTATTCTAATTAAAATAATGCCTTTTTTTAAAAAAAAGTCTAATTAGGGAAGGAGTCACAAAAGGAGATGTCATCAGGTACGTTGGTCAGCATAGCACAAATTTGGATGTATTATGTATGCTAACCAGTGGTGGGATTCAGCCAGTTTGCACCAGTTTGGCAGAACCGGTAGCTAATTCTTTGTTGCCCAGGCCCAGAATAGACTTCTGGAAGTGGCATCCACACAGAAAACCAGTTGTTCACATATGTGAATCCCACCACTGATGCTAACCATACATAATACAGAATAACAGAGTTGGAAGGGACCTTGGAGGTCTTCTAGTCCAACCCCTTGCTTAAGCAGGAGACCCTATAACCATTCCAGACAGATAGCTGTCCAATCTCTTCTTGAAAACCTCCCCTGATGAACCTACAATTTCTGGAGGCAAGCCATTCCACTGATTAATTGTTCTCACTGTCAGGAACTTTCTCCTTAGTTCTAGGTTGCTTCTCTCCTTGAGTAGTTTCCATCCGTTGCTTCTTGTCCTGCCTTCAAGTGATTTGGGGAATAGGTTGACCCCGTCTTCACTGTGACAGCCCCTCAAATATCAGAAGATGGCTATCTTGTCATCCCTAGTCCTTCTTTTCATTAGACTAGACCTACCCATGTCCCACAATCGTTCAACCTATGCTTTAGCCTCCCAACCCATAATCATCTTTGTTGCTCTTCTCTGCACTCTTTCCAGAGACTGAACTCCCATGTCTCTATGTCTCAACTCTCACGTCCTTTAATGACCCCTAGTAGATTCCATCTTGGCATGTGACTAAATACTAGCCACGTAGGAAATCCATATACTGTAGGAGTGCCTGAAGTTTTCTCACCCTTTGCCAGTAATCAGCTTCGCTGTTCTGATAATATCTTCCCCCCCCCTTCCTCTTCCTGACATTGAAATCAAAAAGCCAGGAGGCTACAGAGTGAATTCTGCTTCTTGGCCTCTTGGGATGGAGAGTTCACGTTTGTCTCTTACTTCCTTTCACTGCAGGCCTGGAGCATAGGAGGGGAGAGGTTCTCCATGGAGAATTCAATTCGGCAGAATTACGTCCGCTTCCAAATTCTCTCCCACGCACTGACTGCATTGCCGGTGGCTCCCAGCCCAACAGCCCTGCAGCCGTAGTTTTGTGTTGGCTTTGATAAGTGCCCCTGTGTAATCAGCAAAGCAACTCTTAGCCCGTTCTGGTACAGTTTTATTTCCCTTTTGCGGCTTCTTCAATCATGTTTATAATTAAGGCAAGGCTCTTTGTGATGCCAAAGGCTACATGGACGTGGGGGAATGGTAAGTCATAGGAAAACGACTTGCCTTCAAGACCTGACAGTTTTTATTCTTATTTTTCTAGCCCAGCAATTTCTTTCCCCTTAATTTTAACATTGGGCTTTCAATTTAAGTAGGTTTTAATAAAGAAAGCGAAAAATCGTAGGAGATAAACCCGAGTGACAGGAAGGAAGCTGCTGATCCAGATTCTAAGATTAGAAACTGTGTTCCTAACAAAAAAGGATGGGATTTTGTCATTACGTCACAGGGAAAGAGACTTTTCTCAGATAGATTTTCCAAAGGCCTGTTGCCAAGAGGTAGGTAAAGCCATACATATCCACATATCATCTCTAGCCATGTTCTGTTTGACATTTGATTTGTTGATAAGACACCGACGGTTCCGTTGTTTTTGCAGTGCCTTTAAAAGCAGTGGAATAGTTGCCCTCGCTGTTACCAGCTGAATGGCAATGCGTTATACAGGAGAATAGCTCAGAGAAAGCAGTGGGCACAATGCAACAAGATGGATGAATCCCTGCCTTGGTCTCTTCTTTATTTCATGAGCTACTTAGCATCATAATTAATCCAACTCTTCTTAACAAAGTGTCTACTTCTAAACTATTGGAATGGCAATAAATCCATTAAGAAATACAGCATACAAACTATTTTTGGTGACAAGGTCAGGATGCTAACGAAGGTCGATGTGATCATGTGTTGTCTTTATGTTATGTAAGAAACATAAATAACAGGTCCCACCCCCTCCCCTCATTCTACTCCCTCCCTCCCCATCTTTTAGTTATAATTGATAATTTGCATTTTTATAAGGTTTTATTTTTATTATATATACATATAGATGTACATACACATACATATACACACACACACACAAACACACACATATATTGTGTTGTTTTATCCTTTTTTAAGATTGTAAACTGCCCAGAGTCACCTCGTTGGTGACAGAGTTTAAGAAAATGATAAAGAATGACAAAAAATTTAGACATAACTTCTTTTCATTTGCTGAACAATGTTTCATTGATTTTCATGTTATAAAGAAGGCTCTCAGATGAAAACTTGAGACTAAGACCAGGATATTTTTGAACTGTTATATTTGACACAAGGCTTTACTCTTAACCACAGGAAAGAAGAGACAGACGTAGAATTCACAAGGGAGAAATGAAGGCTGTCACTCAGGTGAGTCCTGCATTGAGTAATAAATGTGCCAGCTAGTGAAACATGGTTTTACATCAATTTCCTCTTTTGCACTTGCTTCAGCGTATGCCTAGATCAATTCATCTAAATGAAATTGACTGAATTCAACCAACTAAAGGTTTACAAATCTTTGGTGTCAGTGACAGTCTGAATTTGGCCCATTTTATTATCTTACTAGGGGAGCGTTCTGGTCTGGCTTTTATAAAATACCGGTACCTTTTTAAAATAGTATTAATTCTAGTCACTATTCATCTGAGGAAGCGAGCTGCAACTCCTGCATACTTAAGTCTTTCAATATACTTTATTAGCCAGAAAATAATGCATTCAGATAATTTCTGATTTTTTTTGCTACTGTGGATTAACACGGCTCTCCTCCTGCAATGCCTATTCTTTGCCACTTTATATATTGCATTTCTTCCTAAAGTAAATAGCAAAGTCCTTTTGTAACATAAACAATCTCTGAGTAATTAAGGCACTTTTAATTCTTATTTTTCTATAGTCTGTCTCCTCTAATTTGATCAGAGATTATCCTTTCATAGTCAAAACTAGGCTGAAGGCTACAAGATTGTTAACATAATTTGAATATGATAGTTATCCTTTAAGGAAGCAAGTGTGCACATTGATATATCCACAATATCTGGAATTTATTGAAATACTTTGTAACAAGGTTAAAAACCATAAGAGACAAATTAGAAAAGAAGAACCTCATGAACAAAACAACTTCAAAAATATTGACTTTATTCTGATTTTGGGCTATTAGATGGCTTTAAAATTAATAAATGAAACACAAACAAAGAATATGAACATTGAAAAGCCAATGGAATTGATGGAAAAACCAGGTTTTAAGATTGAGAAAAGAGTGAAATACTTGGGTATCACTGTGACTAATATGAGTTGTATGCTATAACAGAATATTTTTTAAGACATGGAATGAAATCAAGAAGGACATGTTAAGATGGGAGAAATTACAATTGTTATTGTTGGGAGGAATTTCTGGGATTAAAATGAATGTTTTGCCAAGGAAGATGATTTTGTTTTGAACAATCCTTATTTCTACAACTGATGTGGTTGTAAATTGAGGCCTATACAAAAGCTTTCTTGATTCACCATTTCTGGCAATCCATATTTCCATTTGAAAAAGGACTGTTGCTTTCCCATCATTCCCAGGTCCCTTTGGTCCTCATTCATTTCAAGTCACGAACTTTGTGGTTTTGGGTTTCCCTAGTGTTGATCAGGTTTATAGTGACCAAAATTCTTGTACTGAAATGGCTGAATTAAACAGAATAAATGAGTTGTAATAATATGTAAGAGTCCATAAAAGCGTGACAGAAAACCACAAATAGAGGCAATAGACTTTGCTAAATATGTTTCTTTCTAAATATGCTTCTAAATAGACTTTTGCTTTTTATCTACTTTTATGCAAATGACTGTTTCTTTGCTTGTGTAATCACATAAACCACATACAGTACAAAAGCATTCTGAATAGATCATATAGAGTGAAGTATATAGACTAGACTAGAATAGACTAGACTAGAATAGACTAGACCAGATCAGACTAAACTAGACCAGAATATTTTTTATTGGCCAAGTGTGATTGGACACAAAGAATTTGTCTCCGGTGCATAAGCTCTTAGTGTACATACAAGCAACAAGTGATAAATCATAAGATACAATCATAAATCTTAAGTTACAACCCACAAAGAGATAGCCATAAGATACCAATGGTAGTAAGTAATAGGAAATATGAGAAACATAATAGTAATACAGCCCTACTACATGGTTAGATAGCCTTAGGCATAAGACAGTGCTGTGGGAATTAGGTGTTTAGCAGTGTGATGGCATGAGGGGAAAAACCTGTCTTTAAATCTACTTGTTTTGGCATGCAATGCCCTATTGCTGTGTCCTGAGGGGAGGAGTTGAAACAGGGTATGACGAGCATATCAGGGGTCTGTAGATATTTCCCTCATAGGAGGACCAACCTCTATCCAGAACTGAATAAAAATGTCACTCAGAGAGAATTGAACCCTGCCTCTTTGCTCATGTTGAGACAAATCTAGATTTCCAGCTTGACACCAGCAGGAGTCAAGCTAGACAGTGTTGGCTGGTGACCCCCAGGGGGAGGGCCTTCTCTGTTGGGGCGCCTGCCCTTTGGAATCAGCTCCCCCGAGAACTTCGGATGGCCCCAGATCTCCGGTCCTTTCGTCGCGACCTAAAGACGTATCTTTTCCAACTGGCTGACCTGGACTGAGGATGGGGTGTTTTTTTTAATATTGTTTTAATTTTATTGGTTTTAGTAATTAATTATGGGGCTTTGTAATTTAATTCTTTTTTAATATTTGTATTACTGTTTTTTATAGCCGTTTTATTGTTGTGAGCTGCCCTGAGTCCTTCGGGAGATAGGGTGGCATATAAGTCCCATAAATAAATAAATAAATAAATAAATAAATAAATAAATAAATAAATAAATAAATAAATAAATAAATAAATAACTTTGTGCAGTATTTTTTTATTTTTTTATTTTAATTCCATTTATATCCTGCCCTTCTCCGAAGACTCAGGGCGGCTTACAAGCTTAGCAGTAGCCTTCATTCTATGTATATGCCTGCTTATTAGGGCTTTCCCCCCCCAAGCGGCATTATTACAAAGTCAGCTTAATTGCCCCCAACAATCTGGGTCCTCATTTTACCTACCTAGGAAGGATGGAAGGCTGAGTCAACCTTGAGCCTGGTGGGATGCGAACCTGCACTAATTGCAGGCAGCTGGTGTTACTTAAGGAGGCATTAGCCCACTGCTCCACCAAGGCTCTTATCAATGGTAGTAAGTAATAGGAAATATGAGAAACATAATAGTAATAATAGTAATACAGCAGTACTCAAATATCTACACATTGATGGATCAAACTCTTTGAAATGAAACACTGCAGTTGGGTGGAAGGCAGCCTCAGGAAGGGCTAAGCAGTGCAATCCATTTAATGAAAACTTTTAATAAGGACATTCTCCCTTCGTTGGCTCAGGTTACCATATAAAGCAAATTCGTTCCCCATTAAACTGAAATGGTTTCTTTTCCCTAAGGAATCATTTGGTTCTCGCTGTATTTCTCACTGAGATGGGGGAAGGGAAGAGAAAGAAAAAATAGCCATGACAAATTGAGTTCTTTTACTTAAGGAGCATGAATAGACTAAAATCTTTGTCTTAAAATTATCTCCAGGTTGCAGTAGCAATGGGGCATTCCTGAAGTAAATGACTTGAGGATTGGAGCATTTATACTAGTCAATCTCTTAAAAGCCATATTTAGAGCAGGCTAAAACTGTATTTTATGAGCCAATAATAAATCCTTCTGAAGAAAGGCCATAAAAACTTCAAGGTCACCAATTTTTATATCAGGTGATAATTCTGAGATCCAAACCATTTCTGGATACAAAACTAGTATCCTTCACTCTCTGGAGAGCATTTATCATCATGGCAAGGACATCCATTTCTACAGTCATTATGTGAAATGGATTCAATCTGACCTCCTTCCTTCTGCAAATTTGAAATTTTATTCTCTTTCTATACAGACCAGGTTGCTTCCAGATGCAGTGATCAAAAACTCATCGCAATTTTGGTTTGATTGATGAAGGCACAGTGATGGTAGAAACAAAGCCTTTCTCCACTTGACCTAACCAGAATGCAAGCATGCCCTGGCAATACCATTTTTCTAGCATGTCACCATGACATGGCCTTCATCTTATTTCAACCCATGATAAGACAAGCTTCAGATATACTGCTCTATTGGTCCCCCCTTATTCTGACACCATCCTAAAGCAGCCACAAAGTCCATAAAATCTTCTAAGGCTATGCTTCTTCATAAGGAAGTCAGGGGACTGACACTAACTGCGAAAAGAAATTTAATAAGAATCACCAAGATCAAGACCACATTTCATGCTACTTAATTAAATTGGACAAGAATAGAAGGGAAAGAATATTGAACATCAACTAGCAGTCAGAAGACATGTTGAAAAGTCCTTAACTGCACAACACATAGACAGACTTCACCGCAATTTAAACTGGAAAGTGTGAACATCCTAAACCAAACCAGGTCCAAAGATGCTAGAGAATTCCAGGAAGCCCAGAACTCAGTAAAATTATCCATCAATAGGCGCACAGGGATAAGCAATATCTACATACCGTTCAAAAGAGACAATGCAAAGCCAAAAAGACCATGACATCTCTCGCCAGTGATGAACACCCACATAAGCAGGGATTAACACCAAGATTAAAACTAGACCAACAATCAAGAAGTAATACCCCAATCAAGGAATTGCCAACTCAGACAAACAATCAGAAAGCATACAACAGCCTAATCAAGGAACCATTAAGAACACTCCTACCAATACTGACAGGGCAAGCCATTAGTACACAAACACAGAGCAAACTCCACTTCCTTCTAGCACCAATAATGTTACTTTGCTGGGTAATGAAATGTCTGCAAGAAAAGAACCAAGCTTAGAAAGCACCAAGGACCACACAGAAAGAAAGTTTTTCTTGTCACAGTCAAAGTTGTCCAGTCTGGGACTTCAGCTCTGCTTTTACCTCAATATTCTGGACAACAGAATAAAATATCTCACTCACCTTCTTTGGTAACAGGCAAAAATTAATCTTGTGAGAGAAATCATACTTCCTTGCTTTAACTGGAACATCCCAAGATGCAGCAAACCTTGTGTTGATGTTAGCAATTTCAGCTGTGAAATCTTATCACATCTCAGTTGAGAACCTAAAAATGATTTGAGATTTGATCATCTTATGGCCATTGAAAATTAATCATTTTTAGAAACCATCTGAGGTTCTGTGGATACATAGCCAATAGGAAGAATGGTAGCATATTGACCACTCTCACATTTAGTTCCAGATCGTGACAACTCTTGATGACTTGTCAGGAATTGGCGAGTGTTCATACAACTTAATAATTCTTGTTAACTAGACTGGATACTTGTTTAAAACTGAAATGTCTTGGGAAATAATAGAAATCAATATAATTCACTGGAAGCGTTTAGAGAGAGGCAGAAAATTAATTTGCTTGCTGTAATTATACAACCAGGGCCAGAGCTCTTAAAAATATAAATAGCAGTCAAAGCTAATACAGGTTGTGTCCTCAGCTGATATATAACTCCATTGCTTACGTGTAGGCTGTACTCAACCAAAGAGCAGAACAAGAACATCGAGGAGCACAGAAGGAAAATGTTTTTACAACTTGAAAATAAATCAATAAATAACAATCAAATTAATAAATAAATAACCCCGGAGCAAGTAAGATATGGAGCATATTGTGAGAGAAATCTCAGGATCTGCCTTCATGTATTTACCGTAACTACACTGATTAAAAGCTCAGAGGTTTCATCGACAGAATTCTAAACTGCATTGCAATAAATCTTTCGGGTGGGTGTGCATGTGTATGTGTGTGCATGTGTGTGTGTCTATGTTTTATTTTAGTCCTAGTTTGTTCTACATCATGTATTGTACAGAACTAGGAAACGAGTTGATTCAGTATCCAGGTTAAGTTCACTGATAATATTACCTCTTTTGGTAATGAAACATCTGTGAGAATTCTACCAAGCTCAAAGAGCACCAGGACCCCAGAATTTGACCTTGAGCTGTTGGTACCAGGATAAGTGTGTGGTATGAATGGAGACAATGAATTCAGAATAGGTCTATTCTACAACAACTGCACTTTTGATCACAGCCTCTTTGAAAGGTCTTCATCAGATAGATAAACAAAAATACTTGGAGCTTGTATTTCAGGAGGAGTAAGATATAAGGCTGTAGTTCTAAGCATTTTTATGTGTATTAAACAAGCTCTGAGAGTCAGTTTGTTGTATTGGTTTAAGGGACCAGGCTAGAACCAAGGAGACTGTGAGATCAAGTCCAAATTCAGAAGGAACCTTAACTCTGATGGCTTTATATGGCCAGCTAGTCCTACAAACATAGAAGTCATCTCAACGAGTTTTCATAGTTGTCCCACATAGATCCTGAAACAATTATAAATGCAAAAAGAAATCTCATCACATACTGACCATGAAGAAATTTAAAGAGCTGAATTTGGTTACAAATTCATTTCAAATTTAATTAAAAGGATTGGAGGATTCTTGAATAGAATTATACCTGACTTCCTTCTTGACTGGAATATTGGAGATGAAATTGACACAATGTGAAAATACTGGAAGTTGTAGAAGGACAGGCAGAGGCAGGGGTGGAATCAAGAGAGGAATCAGCCTAGAGTCATTATGTTCCTACAGATGGTCTAAAACAGAGGCCCCCAACCTTTTGGGCAACAGGGACCGATTCTGTGCAGAGAGGTTTTTCATGGACTGGAGGGGGTGTGGTTTTGTGTGCTGCCTGCATCTCGCAGATGGGGTTTCTCTTGATTGTGTGGCTTGGTTGCTGGCATGCTGCAGCCCAATACTGATCCATGGACTGGGGGGTTGGGGACCCCTGGTCTAAAACCAATCCCTCTTGAATTCCGTTAAATTCTTATCTAGCACCAATTTAAAGCTGACCGTTAGTTGACTAGATTCTTATGTATAGGCATGAGCAATAAGTCATCTTTTTTTAAAAATGTTTTTTATTGATTTTTCAGTTTTACATCCAAATATTTAGAAAGCAGCGTGGTGATTGGGTAATCAATAGTTCAATAACAAAATCTTTTGTAAATGTCTCAGGTTGCATTATCAAAAATTCCTACTCTATTTTCCTTAACATTTAGTATATTACATTCAAGCTAATACATTTCTAATCATAGCACGTTCAATTAAGACATTTATCAATATATTTTTACTTATACATATCCATGTCCTGTTGTTAAATTTTACCTAATTTCAACAGTATTCCAATTTAACCTTTAATATCCATAGTATTTAAATTTCGGGTAACCCAAAATTCCTTTATTTCACTACATAACAATTGTCATATCTAAAATACACATATTACTTACTTAAATACATTCTTATTTTATTTCACAAACATGTTCTATTTCTCATCCTAGTACCTCATCACTTACTAATAAAATATCCTTTATTGTCTCAGTCCATCTTCTGTATTATAATTCTATAATTCTATAATTCTATAATTCTATAATTCTATAATTCTATAATTCTATAATTCTATAATTCTATAATTCTATAATTCTATAATTCTATAATTCTATAATTCTATATTCTAATAGCTAATTTTCATTTCCCTTATAAATCTAAGTCCTAAATATTAAGCCAATTGATACCTTTTAAAATCTCCCTGTAGCCCATTAAGTGAGGTTTTTGGCTCTTCTATCATAAATCAAAAGATCCCATTTTTTAAATCTAACTCTGGCTTTCTTTTTGTGCCAAGCTGGCTTCCATGCCAGTGCCTTTAAATTCTCAGGTAGATCTCCCTTCATTCCTGTGCACGTTACTTGAATCAAGGGAGACCATCTAGTTACCAATTTTACAAAGGCCCATTTGTAATCATTAAATTGTTGCCCTAATAGTTCAAATCTCCGTGTTTGGTTTGGTATATTTGTCTTCAATTCAATCTGGTCTTCTTCTTCCTCAGGTTTCATCTGGTTTAAGTAAAAAGTCATGTCCAGTGTTGTGATTGTTGTTCGGTTGTCTAAATTTTCAGTATGCTGTACTTGTTGATCTTTAGCACCCTCCATCTTAGTATTGCTTTCTTCTGCTTCTGTTGCTTTTTGGATTGTAGGTTTTTTTTTAGTTGTAGTCAGGAGCAATAAATCATCTTAGCTGGAACTGAACATGTAGCCTTAATTCTTGGTGCCTGACAGAGGCCAGATTGGTGTGGCTCTTTCAGGTTTTGCACCCTTGGAATAAAGAAAGAGGGGAGAAGAGAAGGGTAGCACAGAGTAGGACAGTTACAGTTCATTAAATCTTGTACATGTAAGTGCCAGTGGGAAGGACTTTGAATACTGGATCCAGTTTTGGTTACTGTATTATAAAAAAGATGTAGAGACCCTGGAAAGAGTGCAGAAAAGAGCAACAAAGATGATTAGGAGTCTAAAACATATGAAGAACAGTTGCAGGAATTGGGTTTGTCAAGTCTAGTGAAAAGAAGGACTAGGGGTGCCATGATAGCATTGTTCCAATATCTAAGGGACTGCCACAAAGAAGAGGGGGGTCAACCTATTCTCCAAAGCACCAGAAGTCAGGACAAGAAACAATGGATGGAAGCCAATCAAGGAGAAAAGCAACCTAGAACTAAGGAGAAACTTCCTAACAGTGAGAACAATTAATCAGTGGAATGGCTTGCCTTCAGAAGTTGTGGGTGCTTCATCACTGGAGTCTTTTAAGAAGAGGCTGGAGAGCCATTTGTCTGGAATGGTATAGGGTCTCCTGCTTCAGCAGGGGGTTGAACTTACTAGAAGACCTTCAAGGTCCCTCCCAACTCTGTTATTCTGAGTGATCAAGGTGTGGCCTACAATCTGACTCCATTCCACATTGTGAATTGGAGTTCTGCCTTAATACCCTAAAAACCTAGCACATTTTGACCTGGAGAGTAGGAACTAACTTCAGAGCACACATTTGTCAAATGCTCCAAATGGTTGCCACATGTTCCGATAGGCAGGAATGTAACTGAGCTGCTTTTCAAAATAAGCACTTCACTGACAATAGTTGCCTCCAGCCCCATGTTGTCTCTCAGGGGATCAATCCTTTCACTATTTGGAAGGATGAAATCTGAGAGCTTTTAAATTACCCCTCAGATAAATATTTAAGGTAAAAGTAGAATGCATGCACATTTTTCATCTTTGTGACCTTTGTTTATTTATATTGGTGAGAGCCTGTTAAGAGGAACATGGTAGTTTAGGCCTTTTAAAGAAAACATCGATGTTTGGAAGAACACAAAGGCATACGATATGTAGCTCAAACAACCATCTTGATTACCAGAATTGCTAAGCGAGGTTGCAGAAATCAGGGACTTGAACATGAGCTTTTATTAAGGGCTGCGCCTTTGCATCACTGGTGTATCTAGGAATCTGTTTTCTGCACAAATTTGTGGAGCATATTTGAGATGGACTCATGAGACAAATCTTTTTTATTAAAATATTAGTGCCGCACATATTTTGAACACGAGCCACTATGGTATATAGTGGTTAAGGTGCTTATCTAGAAACCAGTGAGTTCTAGTCCTCCTTGGGCATGAAAGCCAGCTGGATGATTTGGGGCCAGTTCCTCTTTCTGAGCCCAACACAAATCAGAGGGCTGTGGGGAAGATAAAAGGAGGAAGGAATATTAGAGAGAGAGAGAGAGAGAAAGAGCAAGAAAAAAAAAAAAGAGAGAGAGAGAGAGAGAGAGAGAGAGAACAGTTCACATACATCCATAAACATAAAACATCCATGCTATTGAAGAGACATGGTTACATATAAAAAGACACACAATCAAAATCCATCAAATGCTCTCTGAAATATTTCCACTTTTAGTAGTTTAAGGGGAAGCAAAAAATGTGGGGGATGGTTGAAATTTGGTGTAGGGATCATATTTCAAGGTGTAGGTGGCACCAAGAACATTAATGAGTCTCCAAATTCTTCCAGGAGTCTTGCTTAGTAAGTCCAAATACTTTGTAGCCAAGCCAGCTTAACTTCACTTAGAATTTGAAAGGGAACCAGTGCAGGGCCCAAAGCACAGGGGTAACATGTTGACCAGGCTACTGAACTCTGAATAAGTTGAAACTTATGGGGTATGAGTAATGAGTCCTCATGCTCCAGGTAGGGCTCCCACTGATGTACCAGATAGACATGGCAAGAGTCCTCTTGGCCATGGCTTCAACCTGAGCACATAACAATAGATAGAAGCCAACAAGCCCTCTTCTCACCCAATCAAAGACTTTGTCCTTCGGGGATAGAACTTCAACAGTCGAGATATCAGTGGACCTCGGTGATGAAACAGTAAGTCTGTCTTGCTTGGTTTTGATTTAAATTTCTTTTTCATCCCATCCATACCTTCCCTTGCAGCTTCCAGTTCCTGAAGCACAGCATCTTTAACATGACCCTTAAAGCCATCATATTTATTTTCAGGCTCATGTAAAAAACCTGAAAAAGATATTTCTTTTTAATAATGAAGGCTGGAACATTTCTTCTGAATCGTTTTTGAAAGGTGTGCAGCCCAATTAGATATTGAGCCTGACCTGACACACAGGTCATCTTCTCTTCTCTTCTCTTCTCTTCTCTTCTCTTCTCTTCTCTTCTCTTCTCTTCTCTTCTCTTCTCTTCTCTTCTCTTCTCTTCTCTTCTCTTCTCTTCTCTTCTCTTCTCTTCCCTTCCCTTCCCTTCCCTTCCCTTCCCTTCCCTTCCCTTCCCTTCCCTTCCCTTCTCTTCTCTTCTCTTCTCTTCTCTTCTCTTCTCTTTTAAAACATATTTATTGCTAAGTATAACAAACAGATGTTATAATAAAGATGATATGTTTTCCAGGCTTCCATCAAAAGTTTTCAATTTTTTCTTTGCAATGGAGTGACCCAAAATTTTGTAAGCCATCATAGCTATCTGTAAACTCTTTATTTGCTGTGAGATTTCATATTTTCCTGTGATGTTTCCTGCACATGTAGCTTATCCGCTGTGTTTGTGGGTGTAGGGAGGTGATTAAACAGAGTGGCATATATATATAAAAAAATGTGTGTGGGTGCATCCAAAGTATTCTTAGTTCATGTACCCCCAGCATGTGCTTCAGCAGAAGGGAATCCCATTTAGCCCACACAATTCTCCCTGGCCTCTTTCTTTTCTTTCTATTCAAGGCTCTCTGAAATTGGAGAACATTGAGTTTTCAACAAAACCTATCAAAGAACTCATTTTCCATACATTCTATTCCCCTTAAGGTTTATTTAAGGCTATCATGTTGTTGTTGTTAGTTGCAAAGTCGTGTCCGACCCATCGTGACCCCATGGACAACGTTCCTCCAGGCCTTCCTGTCCTCTACCATCTTCTGGAGTCCATTTAAGCTCACGCCTACTGCTTCAGTGACTCCATCCAGCCACCTCATTCTCTGTCGTCCCCTTCTTCTCTTGCCCTCAACCTTTCCCAGCATTAGGCTCTTCTCCAGTGAGTCCTTCCTTCTCATTAGGTGGCCAAAGTATTTGAGTTTTAGCTTCAGGATCTGGCCTTCTAAAGAGCAGTCAGGGTTGATCTCCTCTAGGACTGACTGGTTTGATTGCCTTGCAGTCCAAGGGATTCGCAGGAATCTTCTCCAGCACCATAGTTCAAAGGCCTCAATTCTTTGGCGCTCAGCCTTTCTTATGGTCCAGGTTTCACAGCCATACATTGCAACTGGGAAGACCATAGCCTTGACTATACGCACTTTTATTGGCAGGGTGATGTTTCTGCTTTTTATTGTGCTCTCTAGGTTTGCCATGGCTTTCCTCCCCAGGAGCAAGCGTCTTTTAATTTCTTGGCTGCAGTCCCCATCTGCAGTGATCTTGGAGCCCAGGAAAATAAAATCTGTCACTACCTCCGTTTCTTCCTCATCTATTTGCCAGGAAGGCTATCATATCTGGCTGCAAAAGTCCTGATAGTCACCAGATGGCCACAAAAGACAGAAAAATATCTAGCTCTTTGCTGTTGCCTAAAGATTGTTATTGCAAGTTTGCTATTATGTCAGGCACAAAGGACCAGTTCCACAAATGAAGTCCAATTAAACTGATTCATTGGTAAAAAGCCTATGCAGAAGAATCTTCTTAACTAATGGTTAAGAGTTAGATAAGGATTGGAGTTAGATAAGGATCCATAGAATGAAAGGTCTTAATTGGCTTATGCTACGTAGGGATTCTAGGCTGATCCCTTTTTTAACTTGGGCCCCAGGTTCTGCCCCTCTTTCTCCCACATACTATGCCTATATGAGGAGTTGACTTACTAAGCCTTTTCCTTATGGCTTGAAATCTCTTTAATGCACCCAGGACTTGTCTATTTAAAATCCCTTCTATTTAAAGTTCTTGCAGTTGGCTCCCATTTATTTAAATTAGGTTTGTAATTTTCCACAGTCGGCTGCTAGCTTTTCCGCCTTACAAAATATGGAACTGTTTACCATATAGGATCAATTTGATGTGAGAGAAGTGGAGTACTCACCATGCAATCCAAGGGTTTTAATTTGCAGGAAATGATGGAGGGAAGATAACATACTTCAGAAACATTTGAAAACTGATGATTCTAAATCACAACATTGGGCTCTTAACTAAGAATTCTCATTGTGCACATTAAATACTGGTGTCCACAATGTTCAATTTTTCAAGAAGGTGCATGAAATTAATATTCCAGGCATAAGAGTTGAGGCAGAACCTTTGTGTATATGGTGCTATTTTTATGGCCTTCTTCTGTTATATTCCTTACTCTTCTCCCAGGGCACTCCTGCAATTAGACATAAATACATCTCGTTCCAAGCATCAGATAAAACAAAGAATACTGATTAATTGTTTTTGCTGTCAGGAAATTTCTCTTTAGTTCTAAGATCTGGATCGAGATTGAATTTGTACATGTCATTTAAGAAATTCATTACACAGGGTGAAATATGCCGCCATCACTTTCTCATTTCCTTTTAGTTTAGCATCTCTTGAGTTAGTGAACTTACCATAACAGCAGATTTTGGTTTAAAGCTGTATTAAAATTTGCTTCTGTTTTGACACTTTCTTGTCTTGATGACATTGCTCAGATACAGAGTTTTTGCCAAGAGTTCTCCCTAAGACAGGACATTTGTCTTCATGATAAGCATTTTTCTATAGTTTTTTTTCTTGCAATATTTAGTTGCAAAATTTAGAATGGATTTTGAATGCCAAGGAGGTTTCATTTGGAGCCTGGTTTTTTGTTTAAATGAAAAATTAGATGATTTTGTATTCAAATACAAATGAAATTCTCTCTTGTCCTTAATGATGAATCAGGATCATTCGATTGTTCCTATATCTTCTAAATTTGCTAAATGAATGCTGCCCTCTAGATCAATTTTTTCTCAACCTTGGCAGCTTTAAGAGATGTGGTCTTCAATTCCCAGAATTCCCCGGCCAGCATGAAATTTCTGTCGACTTTTAGCTGCTTCTTTATGTAAGTAGATTTCATCCCAATAAGTGTTTAAAGGCTAAGATTTCAGGAAACAGTAGAAACCTGGATAAATCAATTTTTATTTCCCCCCAATCCTAAAAAAGTCTTCAGATTTTTATTGCTTTTCATTCGGAATACATCACAACTGGTCCTTTTAATATGCTTTAACTTTTATTTGGGTGATGATAATAATATGAAAATGAGAAACCCTCCATCTCTCCCACTGCAGTGTCATGCTATAAAACATGCTTGAGGAAGAGCATTTAACTCAATTTCTACACTTTGGATGGAATCAAGCTTCTCTGATTTTTTTCCCCCTACACGAAGCACTTTATGAGAAAGTTTATTTGATTACCCTTAGATGAGATTTCCAAAGACACATAAAAAGGCCATCAGAAAAGTCACTATTTAACGGGAACAATAAACACTGCCTCACAAACAGAGTATAATCAAAAGCTTTAAATCAAGCAATGAGTGTCAATTGTGCAATGGGGGTGTTGGGGTGGTTACGGTGAAGCATCATGGCGTTATATCAGTTTTAAACTGGAAAAAAAAGAATTCTTATAACAATAAAAACTCTTGTGGGCTCAGTCGAAAATACTGTCTCTTTGAAGGTGACATAGGGGATAACTGATATCCTTCAGTTCTCAGATTTCCCAAAGACGCTTTTAATAATATCTTCATTTTATATGTTCTTATTTTCTGGAAAATGCTTTTTATCCACATAGTAGTTTTGGTGTCTGGACTTAGGTTAGAAATATTTTGATAAGAAGTGCTAAAACTAGGAAGGGCAGTTATCTTATGATCAAAGGTTCTACTTTTTCAGAGGGGAAGAAATATCCTTTCCTGGTTCGGATAGCTATAATGTCATGGAGTCATGCCAATAAATGATGCTGATTTAAAAAAGTTGTCTGGATTACATTCTCCTTCCCTCCTTCTCCTCCCTCTCTTCTCAGCCAATGGATAGTTAACTAGTTAACTATCAACGGGTAGTAGTTGTTGTTGTTAGCTGCGAAGTCGTGTCCAACCCATCGCGACCCCATGGACAACGTTCCTCCAGGCCTTCCTGTCCTCTACCATCTTCTGGAGTCCATTTAAGCTCATGCCTACTGCTTCAGTGACTCCATCCAGCCACCTCATTCTCTGTCGTGCCCTTCTTCTATTGCCCTCAATCTTTCCCAGCATTAGGCTCTTCTCCAGTGAGTCCTTCCTTCTCATTAGGTGGCCAAAGTATTTGAGTTTTAGCTTCAGGATCTGGCCTTCTAAAGAGCAGTCAGGGTTGATCTCCTCTAGGACTAGGACTGCAGAAAAAACAATCACAACCAACCTGCCTTCCTTTGAAGACCTGTATACTACACCAGCCTGAAAGAGGGCTGAGAAAATATCTACAGACTCCTCACATCCTGGACATAATCTGTTTCAACTTCTCCCCTCAGGATACGCTCTAGAACATTGCATGCCAAAACAATCAGACATAAAGATAGTCTTTTCCCTCATGCCATCACTCTGCTGAACACTTAATTCCCACAGCACTGTCTCGTTTCTCATCTTTTCTCACCTTCTCCTATTGGCCTCTTAGGATTTATTAGTTGTTCTTTGTAACTTATGATTAATAATTGTAACTATGATTACAACTGTGAGCTTATGTACCAGAGAAAAATTCCTTGTGTGTTTAATCACACTTGGCCAATAAAGAATTCTAATTCTAATTCTAATTCTAACTCTAACTCTAACTCTAACTCTAACTCTAACTCTAACTCTAACTCTAACTCTAACTCTAACTCTAACTCTAACAACTCTAACTAACTCTAACTCTAACTAACTCTAACTCTAACTCTAACTCTAACTCTAACTCTAACTCTAACTCTAACTCTAACTCTAACTCTAACTCTAACTCTAACTCTAATCCTATCCTATCCTATCCTATCCTATCCTATCCTATCCTATCCTATCCTATCCTATCCTATCCTATCCTATCCTATCCTATCCTATCCTATCCTATCCTATCCTATCCTATCCTATCCTATCCTATCCTATTCTATTCTATTCTATTCTATTCTATTCTATTCTATTCTATTCTATTCTATTCTTTGCTTATTGCTTATTCTATTCTATTCTATTCTATTCTATTCTGTTCTGTTCTGTTCTGTTCTGTTCTGTTCTGTTCTATTCTATTCTATTCTATTCTATTCTATTCTATTCTATTCTATTCTATTCTATTCTATTCTATTCTATTCTATTCTATTCTTTCATTCCATTTAGTTGTGCTCATCTTATCGAAAGACTTCCAAAAGATTGCAAGAAAGATGGCAAATAAAGATTGCCACCGATCTTTATTTACAGATGAACTTCAGGAGATTTAGGACTAGAAACACCCTGCAGGGTGTGAGCTGCCTAGCCTTATGTGAAAGGACCATAAATGAGAAGGTCCAAACTCATGTTTTCAATTCATGATATTGTGTAGTTATTCATATTTCCCAATCCTTGATTTCACGACAACCACCAGTTTAGAAGGAAAATGCCCTACAGCACAGCTAAGGATTGTAATTCATCTTTTGCCATGATGACGCATTCCAGCAGTATGTTCACATAAGCTTTCTCATTCAATCACATTTCTCTCCTCTTTCAGAGAACATAGAATAATAGAGTTGGAATGGACCTCGGAGATTTTCGAGTTCAATCCCCTGCTTGAGCAAGATACCCTATACAATTTCAGACAAATGGTTGTCCAGTCTCTTTTTGAAAGCCCCCACTAATGGGGCACCCACAACTTCTGAAGGCAAGCTGTTCCGTGGGTTGGTTGCTCTCACTGTTAGGAAAGTTCTCCTTGGTCCTAGGTTGCTTCTCTCCTTGGTTAGTTTCCAACCATTGTTTCTTGTCTTGCTTTGGTGCTTTGGAAAACAGTTTGATCCCCTCATCTTTGTAGGACTCTTTCAAATATTGGAACTCTGCTATCATGTCACCCCTAGTCCTTCTTTTCATTAGACTAGACATATCCAATCCCTATAATCCTTCTTCATATGTTTTAGCCTCACGTGATCTTGTTGGGGAGAGAGAGAGAGAGAGAGAGAGAGAGAGAGAGAGAGAGAGAGAGAGAGAGAGAGAGAGAGAGGATTTGGGAGGGAGGATGGGAGAAAAAAAACCCTTTTCTTTCTATAGATGGAGAACATCCTGGATACAAACATTTTCAATTAATTTGATACCTGCAAGATTTAAAGAGCAGCCTGGCTGGTTATCTAGAAAGGCTCTAAGAAAATTTGTAAGAAAGCAGATTGATTCTAAAATGAATTGAAGAAATTGTACCTAAAATGAGGAAATGGATGATTCTGAATCTCAAACCATGCCTCCAATATATTATCTTGTCCTGGTAATTCTTGAATTTCTGATTTATGACCCATTACTTGAAAGGGAGGAGACACCAGCAATAAAAAAGTCTGCTAGAGACAATATCTAATTCCCACCTTCTGGATTTGTTTTGGTTTTTATTGTTATGCTTTCAAATTTATGGGAACTGCTACAGTCTTATTTGAATTATTTTAACGTTCTCTATTGTTTGGAGCTAATATAAAATTCAAACAAAATAATGAAATAATTTGATCATCAGAGGAGATTGCAAACTGTGATTTCATCATTCAGGAACAAAAGCCTACCTTTGTAAAGCTAAGAGTTAAAATGAAAATAATTAATTGTAGCAGAGTTGTTTGACATATTTTATTTTCATTTATTCCACACTGCTTCCCTACAGTGATGTTAGGATTGTAGTTTCCCAATTCCCAACCTCCGTGGCTGGCCAAGTTAAGGACAGCTGATTTAATATACTTAAGAAGTGTCACTATTGTCCTTGATCTCTGCTACTGAATTGGCATGAAGGGAGGAGGAGAAGAAAACCTCAGTGGTTCTTCTGGGTTAAGCTCACTCACTTTATGGAAAATAGAGCATTTAATTCCTTCTTTTGAACTTCAGTAGGCAGAATATGTTCATTTGAAATAAATTAAATTCTGGTGTGGTGGAAATTATTCCATAACAATGGATTCGGGAATAGAAAACATTTACTCCTGCATAGTATCATTTATCTAGATTTATCTAGACTAAGAGACAAAGGGACGCGGTGGCTCAGTGGGTTAGGACGCTGAGCTTGTCGATCCGAAGGTTGGCAGTTTGGCGGGTTGAATCCCGAGTGCCGCGTAACAGAGTGAGCGCCTGTTACTTGTCCCAGCTTCTGCCAACCTAGCAGTTTGAAAGCATGTAAAAATGCAAGTAGAAAAATCAGTGCTTTTTTTGTAAAAGAAAAAGGTGCTGGAACTCACATATGCCATACAACCCGCCTTGCCTACCCTATAAGGTTCCATCCAAAAAAGGTGCCGGAACTCTGTTCTGAGCGTTCTATGAGAAAAAAAGCCCTGAGAAAAATAGGGACCACTCCGGTGGGAAGGTAACAGCGTTCCGTGCGCCTTTGGCATCTAGTCATGCCGGCCACATGACCACGGAGACGTCCTCGGACAAGCGCTGGCTGTTCGGCCTTGAAACGGAGATGAGCACCGGCCCCTAGAGTCGGAAATGACTAGCACGCATGTGCGGGGGAACCTTTACCTTTACCTTATGAGAGACCCAATAGTTAAAGCTAAGAATAGAATAAAATAGAATAATAATAAAGTTGGAAGGGACCTTGGAGGTCTTCTAGTCCAGCTCCCTGCTTGAGCCTATACCATTTCAGATAAATGATTATACAGTCTCTTCTTGAAAGCCTCCAGTGAGGGAGCACCCACAATTTCCTGAGACAAGTTGTTCCATTGGTTCATTGCTCTCATTGTTAGGAAATTTCTTCTTAGTTCTAAGGTTGCTTCTCTCCTTCATTAGTTTCTATCTATTGTTTTGGTGCTTTGGAAAATAGTTTAACTCCCCTTGTCTTTGTCCCTCAAATATTGGAATACTGCTATCATGTCACCCCTAGTCCTTCTTCTCATTAGACTAGACATACCCAATTCCTGCAACCCTTCTTTGTATGTTTTAGCTTCCAGTGCCCTAATCATTTTTGTTGCTTTACTCTGACCTCTTCTCAACATTTTTTAAAAATATTGTGGTGACCAGAACTGGATGCAGTATTCCAAGCATGGTCTTACTAAGGTTTTGTAAAGCAGTACGAGAAATTCACATGATTGATAAGCCAAAGGTTTTTCAGAGATACCTCTTGGTTGAAAAATGACATGGTTGTATCCTGCCAGAATTTACACTACCAGCGCTTTCCCCTCATAGCTGAGTTGAAGTGCTCTCAATGTTTTCTTGGAATGGCAGGAAATGATACCGATAGTCCTTGACTTAACAACCACACTCGAGCCCAAAATTTCTGTTGCTAAGTAAGACAGTTGATAAGTGAGTACTGCCCCATTTTACAACCTTACTTGACCCAGTTGTTAAATGAATCAGTGCAGTTGTTAAATTAGAAACATGATTGTTAAGTGAATCTGGCTTTCCCCATTGACTTTGCTTTCAGAAAGTTGCAAAAGGGGATCGCATGACCCCGGGTCGCTGCAACCGTCATAGATACAAGTCAGTTGCCAAGTGTCTGAATTTTGATCAGGTGACCCTGGGTATGCTGCAATGGTCATAAGTATTGAAAAATGGTAATAGGTCACTTTTTACAGTGCTGTTGTAACTTCAAACTATCACTAAATTAATGATTGTAAGCAGGGCTTTTTTTGTCATAGAATGCCCAGAACGGAGTTCTGGCACCTTTTTTGGATGGAACCTTTTAGGGTAGGTAAGGTGGGTTGTATGACGTGTGTAAGTTCTGGCACATTTTTTTTTACAAAAAAAGCACTGACTGTAAGTCAAGGACTATATTCTCATAAAATTGGCCATCCCATTGCTGATTCCTCTTTTATCACTATTGCCTCTCTCCCAGTCACTATGACCCTATGACTTCCCTTCAAGTTAATGGGGTGAAAGCTTAACTTTTTACATACTCTGAGGTTGCCCTTGAATAGTGCGGAATGAATGATAAAAGTCTAAGGACAACATAAGAATGCCTCATTCTCTTTATGAGCTGGGGCCAGATAAGGGCAATGCCATAGGAGCATAGCAGAAAAATGACGTTGCCAGGGTATGCATGTGCCAGGCTTAAATGCAAATGGGAAAAGGCATTCATTTTTTTTCTTTAGCATTCAGACAGAAGTTATAATACAAACCATGATAAGAGCTATTCCACAATGGCAGAGTCTACACTGAGAAGTAATACGTTCTCAATTTCTGGGGGCTTCAAAGAAGACATGGGATGGTCATCTTTTGATAATGTCTTAAGTGTGAGGAATCCACTCTGAGCTTGGTTGTTTTCTTGCAGATATTTTATTACCCAAACTAGGTAACATCATCAATGCCTTAGTTTTTCTGCTTTCAGCTCCAAAATTAGATAGTTCTAGGATCTTTTATTTCCTCTACCTTGTCGTAGCTGCTAAACTATGGCATTGAAATATAGCATTTTGGAGATGTTATACAGTAAATACATAAATAAACAGCTACCGAGGTGGATTAGGGACAGGGAGGAGACCCATGTTTATAACATTTCTACAATGTTCATCTCTCTAAATGACTTTGGGTCATTTAGAAACATTATAGTAAAATAATATAAAAACATGACTAAAAGCACAGTTAAAAACAGAAGTAAGAACAAGGTTAACATTTACAAGTTAAAAAGTAAGTATCAAAGATAAGAAATCCACAAGGCTAAAAGGTTAACAAGGCAAAAGGAGTGCCCTCAAGCCGCTAGTCTTCCCCAGCCATTATACTCTTAACACCTTTGGGACAACCATGACCTGGATGGTTGAGAGTCTCCTCAGACATTAGACTCTTAGCCTCCCATGCTAATTGTCAGAACCAGGTCTTAATATTCCCAGAAGGTCAAAAGAGTGAGGACTCATCTCACCTCTGGGGCTAAGGATAGGGGCAACTGCAGAGAAGACCCTCTTTCTATATGCCACTAGTTAAAATTCTTTAACTGATGGGAGTTGTAGCATATCGATGGGGAATTGCCATCCTTCATTCTACACACTCCCTTTCTTCCTGACAATTTTAGTAGCTTGATTTTGAAAAGATGGAGAAAATCCCAACTGTGAGCAAAACTGGTGGGTGGTTGACTCCAGTGAGTCACAGGAAGCCCCTGTGTTCTAGAGGCTTATTATATTCCAAAGCTTCTCTGAAATGCTGAGTAATGATTTACTGATATTGGTTTGGATTTTTTCTTTTTCTTTTTTTTAAAAAAAGAAACCCTGCTATTTTTATGACAGATAACTTAAAGCTAATAATGTTGCCGAAGCCGGTCTTAAAAAAAAATCCATCTCATCTTCTAGCTTTCCATTATTCGGTGTGTGGAATAACCATAACAATAGCAGCAAACTGCAATTAAAACCAATGTGAATTTAAGCTTCAGGCTGAATGTCATAATTGGATAGAACCTGGTGGAAAAGCCATCTCTTTCTTCAGGCAACCTTGCCACTGAATGTATAATCTGATATGCTGAGACCCCCAAGATGTCTTTCTGAGAACAAACAGAAAGACTTGCTGAGGCAAATTGGATTTAATTTGGAATTCTTCTTATGCAAACCCTGAAGATGCTCGCTAGGGTGGAACAAATGTCTTCAGGGGCTGTCGCTTTTAGTAAATTTCTTATCTAGTGAAGTCTGTAGGTGCAGCTAGTTGATGGGACCATATCATATCCTTGACACTTATACAGACTGGGTTGCAGCCAAAGTACAAAGGGAAGAGAAGGATGGAGTCTGGAGGTCAGCTGAGAAAGAAGAAAGTAATTTGACTTACTGTATGAATGAAGGCGTATATACGTGTCCACCAATTTCATACTAGGTAATTTGACTTATGCATGGAGGGGAGGACATGGGTGGGGTAAGATAACTCAAAGGCTCTTTGCATATATCTTTTTTCTATCCATAATGTTTTTACATTCATGTTTTAATTAAAAATTTAATGCTGTACTGACCTGTATTTTCTAGTGAAGAGATCAGTGTGAAGTCTTTCAGCTGGGAGTTTATTCTGGAGATGGACAATTATCTGGGTATTAACATACAACAACACAAACTTGCATGCGATTATGAGTAAACATTGTCCTTCACATCTATGAGAGCATCATAACAGACATTTTCTGATCATAAAAATGGGTGAAACATGAATAGGAAAGGATAAAAGAAAGAAAAGGGACATTCCAGTACACAGTCATCTTTTCCTGATCCTGCATGATACAAGATGGTGCATAACAGAGCCTTGGTGGAGCAGTGGGCTAATGCCTCCTTAAGTAACACCAGCTGCCTGCAATTAGTGCAGGTTCGAGTCCCACCAGGCTCAAGGTTGACTCAGCCTTCCATCCTTCCGAGGTAGGTAAAATGAGGACCCAGATTGTTGGGGGCAATAAGCTGACTTTGTAATAATGCTGCTTGGGGGGTGTATGAAAGCCCTAATAAGCAGGCATATACATAGAATGAAGGCTACTGCTAAGCTTGTAAGCCGCCCTGAGTCTTCGGAGAAGGGCGGGATATAAATGGAATTAAAATAAAAATAAATAAAATATTAACCTGTGTAAGGATTCCAGGATCAACATTGTTCTTTGAATGGAAAGAACATATGGCCAAATGCTTCCCTTCCCCTCTTCTTATCCTTTATTTAGCCCTAAGATTTGTAAATGTTTCAGCAGTTGGTTGTGATGAAATGGAGATATTGTTTCTTCAGATTTTTCTGTGTGAGAGGTTTCCAGTACTAGTGGCAAAAATGCATTTTTGTTGTTTTGGAAAAGGAAAACACAGCTTCTGCCAAACTGTCTCCTTCTGAGTCCTTTCAGAGGTCCATGAGTCAAGGGCATTCTTGGAGATGTCTCAGACCATTTTCACAGTTGCATAACTGCCTCTGCAAATATGCTCCACATTGTTCAGAGACATTGAACTACAGAGAGGCTTGTCATGTGTCCTGTTGATGGGACTTTCCTGTCTGGGTTTACTCTCTGACCATATTGCCACCATCTGGATCACATGACATGATGTGTCCAAAGCAAAGGGGTCATTTGATGCCTATGGGCTTAAAAATAACTCACATTCCACCCTGAAATTCTTTGAAACCAATGAGCTTTTCTGTGCAGCCAACCTCCCGCTGAGTTTGGTGATGGTTTTGCAATGTCACTGAAATGGCTGTCAGGAATGTCACCACAACATAGAGTCACCCTAAAGCCTTGGATTAAAAGTAAGAGAGAGCCACAATGGAATATATAATGGGTATTCCATCTCACCAATGTTTTTCCACATGGGTTTCCACCAAGATGTACACTAAAGTCAAAATCCTTCGAAAGCTTGCTAGTGTTATGGGTAAGCGTGATCATGGGCTTGTGTTTCCCAATATTGAAGAATAATGGCTAGGGGATAACATCATGGGAATGCTATGCTCCTAATATGGTGTTTTGGGTCATTCCTGGAAACTCTGGAGATAAACAATGAAGTTCAGTTGATCTTAGGCAGCATATTCTGCTGTCCTTCAGCTTGGCTGTATCAACTGCTCATCAAGGGTTTCTAGAGAGTATGGTTAAAAAAAATGTCAATATTTTATTTTAACAGACTATCAGAATAAACAGTGTTGGAAGGGATCTTGTAGGTTTTTTACTCCAACCCTCTGCTCAAGCAGGAAACCCTATACCATTTCAGACAAATGGTTGTCCAATCTCTTCTTGCAAACCTCCAGTGTCGGAGCACCCACAACTTCTGGAGGCAAGTCATTCTACTGGTTAACTGTTCTCACTGTTAGGAAGTTTCTCCTTAATGCTAGGTTTCTTCTCTCCTTGATTAGTTTCCATCCACTGCTTCTCATTCTGCCTTCAGGTGCTTTGGAGAACAGGCTGACCTCCTCTTCTTTGTGGCAGCCCCTTAGATTTTATTTTTTGTGCCTTCAAGTTAGGAAACTGTCTGGACAAGTGCAACTGTTTAGGCAAGTCCTGCAAGGTTTTTTGGAAGTGGTTTTGCGATTGCCTCCTTCCTAAGACTGAGAGAGACATAGATTGGCTTTATGCCTAAAGTGGGATTAAAAATCACAGTCTCCATGTTTTTAGCCTTAACCACTACACCAAAATGGCTTCAGTATATCTCTAACCTTTGCCTATAAAGAAGAAAGAGTTCTGATTATACTGTCATACCCTCCATCTTGACTGTTTTGATCTTAATCTCTGGTTCCTTGCTGCTCACTTTTCTAAAAGTTTTCAGGCTGCATTGGAATCTACTACTTTTTCATGGGGGTCAGATTCGATATGATTCTCACTTGGACAAATCCAACAGCTCACAGGTAGAAGGCAAATTACAGAGAGAGCTGCAGAACTGCAGTTTTTCTCTTTTCCTTTTAAGTAGCCCTGGAAAAACCAGAGATGCTGTCACTGTGGGAACAAAACAGAATACCCGAGACTGCAAAACCCAAATGTAATCACAGTAGGGCATGGGTCTTCAAACCTGGCCCTTTTATGACTCATGGACTTCAACTCCCAGAATTTCTCAGCCAGGCATGCTGGCTGAGGAATTCTGGGAGTTGAAGTCCATGAGTCATAAAAGGGCCGAGTTTGAAGACCCCTGCAGTAGGGGGAAAGAAAAAACTTCGGTAACCTGTATAAAACAACAAGCTTATCAAATGAATATTTTATAAAGTACCTTTTGTGACTGGATACAGTTAAACATTGATATGTATGCTCATGCACACAAATGCTGGTTTGGAGGGAAAAACATAAAAAACAATATTAAAAACATAACTCAAAATACTTCAAGTTCAGGCTCCAAAGATGATTCCTAATACAATATATTCAA
This sequence comes from Vipera berus, assembly GCF_964194415.1. NCBI lineage: Eukaryota > Metazoa > Chordata > Lepidosauria > Squamata > Viperidae > Vipera > Vipera berus. Next base: position 16,778,052 of record NC_138211.1, on the reverse strand, counting down.
CAGCAATTCCAGTGTTCATTTTAATATGTACAATAATGTTCCTATGGAAACCAGAACTTTCAGGTCTCTCTGTGACTTGGGCAGCTGTTATTAAAATAACCCTTCCTTCCTTCCTTCCTTCCTTCCTTCCTTCCTTCCTTCCTTCCTTCCTTCCTTCCTTCCTTCCTTCCTTCCTTCCTTCCTTCCTTCCTCCTTTCTGACTTAAAAGTTTGATGTCAAACTTACAGGTAGACCAGACAGAAAATATGCCTAATGTTTCTTATACTAACACTAAAGCTAATACTACTTTATTGTAAAGCTACATTAACAGAATTTTGCAACTTTGAAAGTAGAATTCTCTTGCTGTATCCATTATGTAGCTGTAGGCTACGCTCCCTCTTATCTGACCATTCTAGGCAGAAACTCTTTGCCTGGTTTCCCAGTCTTTCCCATATATCCTTACATTAGTATAGGCAGAATAATGACTTGCTATGGGGATTTTAAATGGTAACTGAGTTTTAATTAGCTCAGGTGAATTGTGGGCATTTTCCACCTATGTTCAGCAATCAAATGTGGTTGGATTGTACTAGTCCTTCTTCTCCAGGGAAAGATGACAAACCTCTAGCATAAGACATAGAAGTATACTATATGTCTAGATTTTTCAACTTTACAAAAACCTAGAATTAAATTTCTACTTTTGAGAAATGTTAGATTCATATGGACCACGAGTTATTGAAGTAACTACTATTTTAGTTTTGAAAATTAAAAAAAGTGGGTTTTTTTTAAAAAAATGATCTGTTCTTTTTTAAAGTAAGATTTTCTAAAATTTCTTCAGACTCATAGGTACGCAAGGGTTATCTTAAGGAAAAAAAGGTTGTCAAATGATCTGTTTGTGTGCATGTATGGATAAACAGAACAATAGGAAAACCACTGTAGTTGTGATGCTTGGCGGGCTTTGGTCCAGTCAAGTTGGACTGCAGCTCTATAAAAAAAAACCAAGATGCTGTTTTAAGTTCCTACTAATGTATGATTTCATTTGCAAAAATGAAATAGGACAGTAAGACAGGATGTGCATCTGAGATGAGGAAGGATTAGTATGACTGTATATTTTGGACCATAGTCAATCGAGGTCTTGGGAATGCTTAGACTTCTGTCTGAATCATTACAGTATGTCTCAGAAAGACATCATAACTCACTGGTAAGAACATGTTTTGTATGCAAGAGGGCCAAACCTGTATCTTCACATGGAAAATAGGACACAGAGATTGACTGAGACATCAAAAGTGGCTTACTTTTTCCAACTAATAGCCTTCCATATGCTACTGGCTTGCAAGTCCAATGATCATGAGCAATGTTCATGGATGGTTGATGACACTCATAGATGGTTTGCAGATTCATAGTTCAGATTGCAGAAGATACAAAAAGAAGGAAAGTTTGAAATCACTGGTATTGGATTAGATTGAAAAAAATATCTAAATCAAATTCAACAACTTTAGGATGTGTGGACTTCAGCTCACCGAATTCCCCAGCCCAATGCTTGAATCTTATCTCATTTGGAGGATTAGAAGAGATATAGGAAACAGAGTTAGTCCAATTACTGAAAAATAAATAATTTTGTGTTCTTACGTATTTTAGTTGGAGTGAACCCCAAGTGCTTTCTAAGAACAATTTCAGAACAAACAAGGTCATATTGTACTCAGAATGATTTAGCTTTTTTGAGGTTAATTGAAAACTTTCATTTGGATAGTACTTATTCTTCCATAAGGCTGATTTTTCCCCCTCTCTCAAATATAACAGTGCATATTCCTCATAGAAAACTCTGAGTTTAGTGGCAGAATCTCACTTCAAAAAATGAACCATGAAGCAAGGGATAGAGAAACCTTCAGCCAAAGTGAATAGAACCAAATAATTGAACAAGGAGTTATAGGATATCTTATCTACTTTTTTCTAAGTTCGGGTGACCTTCAGCTCTAGGGCATGTTGGGGACGCCTAACCCTTTGCTTTATGCTGGAAAAAAATAAGACTTAGAGTATCCTCAAGAAATAATTAGCCAGCCTGAAAATATCTCTAGTGGCAGAGAGCTTGTCACACTTCTTAGCTGAGTGTCAAACTGTTCATGCCTTCAACACTTTCCTAGCATGCTAAAGTCCGATGTGTGTCAATGTTCCATTTTAATATCATTCTAACACTTGCCTGACTTTCACTATAAATAGCAATATTGGCGTAAAGTCATTCGGTGGCCACTTCAATACGTAGGTGCTAAATCCTACTGCAGGGATAAATGGGAGGAAATGTACAAATGAGAGCACTATTGTCAATTTGTTATTTACAGCTCTTCTATCTGTATTAGCAGTCTTTGTAATGAAGGATTGTTTTGTTACCAATTTAGAGAGTGTTTGAAGATGAAGCAAAAATCATCTTTCCACAACACCAATTATATCAGAAAGCCATTTCATGGCAGTTTTATGCACAGAAGAAAATCACTGTCTAGGCCTGTAGTGGCGAACCTATGGCACGTGTGCCACAGGTGGCACGCAGAGCCCTCTCTGTGGGCACGCGCACCATCGCCCCAGTCCTAGTAGGCCTTCAGCTGGGTTTTATAAAACCTTTTCGCTTTCCGCCACCATGTACAAAAAAAAAAGTTCAATCAATCAATTTCAACTTTTGGCAGGAAACAAAAAGATCTTGCAAAGTTGGAATTGATTGATTGAACTTTTTAGTCTCACCCAGTCTGCTGTTACCACTGCAGCCATTCCCACCCAATGGGCCATGCCCAACCAGCACCCAACGATACATAAGTGGGTTTCGGGTTGCAATTTGGGCACTTGCTCTCTAAAAGGTTAGCCATCACTGGTCTAGGCCTATTGAATATTAAAAAAGAATTACTCTCTCCAATGGAAGAGAATCTATGCAGCTCAGGGTTGAACTGTGGGGTCCTTGCTGCTCTCTGAGCTTGGTGGTTTGCTTGCAGGTGTTTCATTACCCAACTAGTAAGTAGGTCCCTTGAAAATCCATGAAATCTACTGATGTAGTATTTAAAATTCTAGTAAGATAAAGGGGATCCAAGATCAAATCTCTATTCAGTGATGGTGTGAAGGAATGTAGTCTGGATTCCCTGGAGGGGAAGGCTGCTTTCCAGAGGAACAATAGACAACAAACTTTAGGTAGTTTGATTGGGAAGAAGAAAGTTAAGGCAGCTCCTCCATAGAAGTTCTTTGAGTATATCTTTAATGATGCAAGTAAAGTTGAACTTTAGTTTCTGTCTGCAGGTGTAGAACAATAAGGGAAAGTGCTTAGAAGATACTTAGCATGTCTTTCTTGGTTTTTGGAGCCTGACAGATGGAGCTTACTGGGTGTCTTTTTTATTGTTATTCCTTGCCTAACCTACTTCACAAGATTGTTCTTAAGAATGGAAGTGGAGTGCGTGGGAGGATGACCTCTTTAGGGCTTTTTGACCTCCTTAGAAAAGCTGCAGACTCTTATGTGTAATAAATAAAGAAAATACTTCGTGACGGCATTGTAAAAATACATTTAATTTTACTTTACAAAAGAACTGAGCTTCTATTGATTGCTACGACACAATAGCATACACTTAATAAACCAACTTGTTCTTGTTCTATTTCCGATGCTGCAGTACATGAGAACTGAGAAGATCAGGTTTGAAGGTCACACTCATAGGAACTCTCTGGTTCCTAGGAACCAGTCTCTTTCAACCCAACCTATTTCAGGGATCTAGCTATATCACCACCACCGTCATCGTCATCATCATCATCATCATCATCATCAATGATTGGATTCATCCCCTGGTATTACCCAGAAAACAGAAATCCACCCAACCTTCTGATAACAAATTTATTCTTTAATCAGCAAGGCAATAGGTTGCTTCCTTTTGTTTTTCTTGATATGATGACTTTTTCCTTTTGTTCACTCACTATCCTGGGGGGTGGGGGCTGTTTGATGTATCTCTCTGCAGAGATTGACTAAGAGCTTGCTCATGCAAATCCCTTCTCAATACATCTTCCGATTTAGGAGAACCAATTGTCATTGTCCGGGAAAGAGGAGGGGAGAAAAAAAAAAGCTTTTCTAAAAGCTGAATTAGTCAGTCCATAGATAACTTCCTCTTCACTGCTGACGGAAAGGAAACATGCTGGGTTTTAATATAATAACAGTGGTATGGATGGTGACTGCCAGAACCAACTTTTCTGCACTTGAGTAGGACAAAAAAAAAGAAAAGAAAAGAAAGAAGACTCTAATCAGCAAAAAACTCATTTCCACTTGTTCAGGCCAATGACTAAGACTGACACAACACTGTTGATACAGTAAAAATCAGAGAAAATAGTCTGACTGGGAATGTAAAACAAATTACGTGTGAATACATATTACAATGAATCTCTGATATTCTCCCAAACAGATTCCACTTCAGTACAGATATAGGAGCATCTTCATTCCAAAAACTGAATGAAAAACATTTTTTGATATAATATTTAGGTGAAGGAGAGAGGAGAGGAGAGGAGAGGAGAGGAGAGGAGAGGAGAGGAGAGGAGAAATTTCATCAAGCAATTTTGAAAAGCCTATATTGGGTAAATCTAAAGAACAAGGAACAACATCAAAATTTTTGCTAGACCTTTACGTTGAAAACTATAGACTTCATCTGGAGTTATAGCAAAAAAGAGTAGCATTTTTTTTAAAAAAAGCAACAAAATCCAGGCGACTAAAATAGTGCTCTTGTAACACAGACATTAAAACACAGAGTATTATTCCATGCAATACATCCTTAATAAAGTCAATCAAAGTTATTCTCTAATTAGCAAAGGCACAGACCCTCCCCATTTGCTCGACTCAATCAATGAAACCAAGCTACACATTTTATTATCATTTGGGAAGGATCACCTAGTCCACTGTGGCTTATCAGAGAAAGACGCAGTCTTGACTGACTCCAGTGGCATCAGAAGCAGAGTTAAAAGATGAAAGTAATCCACAGTTAAAGGAAACAAGAAAAACCAAAACCAAAACCCTGAAGACTGGAAGTGAAGAATGTAACCAAAATGAACTGGTGTTCAGTATCTGGAGCAAATGACTAAAAGGGTAAGGAGAGGATCTGTTTAGCATCTTTGCTAAGAGTTTGCTTGGACTGGGGAAGGAGCAGCATTTAACGAATATGTAAAGCAGTGAGAAAAGGCTGGGCCTACTTTTAGGCAGGGTGAACGGGGCATCTTAATGCTAGGGGTTATGAAGTAGAGTAGGAGATATGTATCAAGTGGGCTACTTTGCACCTGCCTAACTATAATAGTTAGGGATGCGGTGACTCAGTGGGTTAGGATGCTGAGCTTGTCGATCAGAAGGTCGGCAGTTTGGCGGGTCAAATCCCGAGTGCCGCATAACAGAGTGAGCGCCTGTTACTCGTCCCAGCTTCTGCCAACCTAGCAGTTCGAAAGCACGTAAAAATGCAAGTAGAAAAATAGGGACCACTGCGGTGGGAAGGTCACAGCGTTCCATGTGCCTTTGGCGTCTAGTCATGCCGGCCACATGACCATGGAGATGTCCTCAGACAAGCGCTGGCTCTTTGGCTTTGAAACGGAGGTGAGCACCGGCCCCTAGAGTTGGAAACGACTAGCACGCATGTGCGGGGGAACCTTTACCTTTACCTTTCACTATAATAGTTATGTCTTGCATTATGAAGTATCCTACATCTTTAATTATTTTTTGTGAGCTGCTTGGAATCACCATGAGTTGTGCGGCCATCTAAATTTTCTTAATAAATAAATAGGAGCCCTACTGGCTCAAATGTTTTAGAAGGCAGTATTGCAGGCAAACTCTGCCCTCAGCCTGGAGTTTGATCCTGACCAATTCAAGGTTGATTCAGCTTTCCATCCTTCCGAGGTTGGTAAAACGAGGACCAGGATTGTTGAGGGCAATATGCTGACATTGTCAACTGCCCAGAGAGTGCTATTAAAGCACTATGGGATGGTATATAAGTCTAAGCACTATTGCCATTGCTAAGTGCTATTGCTAAATACATCTCACCCTTTCTTCATGGAAGTTTTCATGTTTAACTGACAATTTGGGGCCACAACGCTTGTCAGTGCTCTTAGGGCAAGACATGAAGTTGTACATTATTGAAAGTGTGTATGAACTGGATATATTTTTCCTGTTGGTGATGTTTATAAGAAAAGGCAGGTCCTCCGTGGTGAATTGTCATCCCTATGCCTGAGGTCTGCTTTTAATTAATGAGGACTTTTGGGCTGCATAGAGAAGTTTTGCCATGGAGCCCATTCAAAGCTTTCAAAGTAAGCCATAAAATTTAGTGGCATTTATAATGTTTTAATCTCCGTGCGCATAGCAGGGGGGCCCAAACTAAAGGGAAAATGTTGCTCTTTGCACAATGCAAGAATGTGGAGGGGAGATGGGGACAGAGAAGGAATGGGATTCATTTTCTCTTCAGCACAGTAGAGAGGTTATCCTGAAGCAGGTTTGATCTCTTTTCATATTCTGGGCGGACTGGAGCCCTTAAGGAGGGTGAAAATAAATATACAAATCTTACCTCAGTGAAAAACTGGTGAACTGAAGTGGAAATCTCTCTGTGGGCTGAATTATACAGTTACTGGGTTGAGACATAATGTTAAACCATCTTGTGAATTGTTTTGATTTTTGTGTGTGTGTGTGTGATGTGCAAAGCGGGCGGGGGGTGGGTGGGTAAAACATCTTCTTTTTCAGAAAGATCAGCCTTTTCACCAAGCCTCTAAGCAAGGCAGAGATATTTGAGACCAAAGCAGCTTTAAAAGAAGAGGGACCGCAGATTAAGATTGAGTCAAAGAAGAAAACATCGCTTTGCTCGCACTCTAAATCAAAAGTGTGCAACCTTGGCAACTTAAGACTCATGGACCTCAACTCCAGCCAGCATGAGTGTAAGTCCACACGTCTTAAAATTGCCCAGGTTGGACACTTCTGCTTGTTCAACCATGCTGAAATTAAAACATAAGTGGCTTAGAGAGGCTTCTCCATAGTGTAGCCAGTTTATTAAAGACATTAATGCATTTAACCTAAGTGGCTTCTGTTACTACAATAGTAGATTGTGTGTGTGTGTGTGTGTGTGTGTGTGTGTGTGCGCGCACGCGTGTTCGTGTGAACATGCCTGTGTGTGTGTATTTGTGTGAGCAGTGGGAACAAACTTGCTGGAAGAGGAGATGGCAAATATTAGTGTTAGGAAACAAATTATTTTTGATTCATTGAGAAGAAAGTCCTTGAACCTTTCCAGTAGATACCTGTCAGCCACAATCATTTTTACAGCTTCTAATGCTGGGAGATGAGAAATAGTGAGATGAAGTAATCCTTAACCTACTCCTTACCTCTTACTACCATGGCCTGCCTGAACAACACACAACGATGTAATGTGGTTTGTCTGGTTATAACTTAACCATGGTGATTCGTAAAACCATGGTTTATGGTTGAGAGTAAGGATGGGCAAGGAGGAGCCTCAGAGCTCCATGGGGACCAAGTTTCCTTTTTGGGGTGTAGGAAGCCCCTTTGACCAGGATGGCTGAAAATAGACATTGCTTTCATCCATCTTTGGATAGGAAACAGATGAAACCTCTAACAGAAGCCCCAGTAGATTATTAAACATAGTTTTAAAAAAAGTATGGGCTATTTATGGGTTGGGCCTTTAGTTGCTCTGATCAAACTCAGGTAGAGTTTGCCTATTCTCCATGTCCAGGCCAAGAGGCTATGTTGAGATTCCTTTTGTCAGTTAGGTCAAGAGGTGGGAGGGGAGTACCCAGAAATAGACCTGGACTTCAGAGTGAACTCTGTTAATATTTCAGTGGGCAGTGAAAACTATTCTTTTCTCATGAATCCTCAGGAAGCATCTGTTTGGGGGTGGTAGAGCAGCATGATGCCTTAACTATGATATTTGAAATGTTTCTGTAGATATAATGCCATCAGGAGTCCATAGAGTACATCACAAATAAACAAAAAATCAGTCTAAAGAGCACTTTGTAGAGCTCTGCCAACATTCAGTGGAAACCCTTGTCCACCAAACATTGTCTGGCTTAATATAGTGTGGACAATTTATTAATTCTCTGTAAGAAATTAAGACAGCTGCTCTTGGACAGAAGTGCTCAGTACCAACTGCAACACCAGAGTGGGTCTCTGTGTCATTTTGTTTAAAAGGGGAATGTCTCTGCTGGGATCCCCTCCTCACTGTAATTTGAGTGTTCATCTATGATTGGAATTTGAGCTGTGGTGCTGGAGAAGGCTCCTGAGTGTCCCTTGGATAGCAGAGGTGACCGACAAGCAAGTACTGGAGGACATAACACCAAACATGTCATTGGAACAAAAAAATAAATAAATTACAAAACTGAGTCTCACTTATTTTGGCCATGTGATCTGGGGGAATTCACTGGAGAAATCAATTATGTATGGAATAGTTAGCAGTAAAAGGAATCCAGGGCAACAAAGAACATGATGGCTGGACACCATCAAAGCTGACACCAGCCAGAGCATAGAAAAATTCAAAAAGTAGTGCAAGTTCGGAAGATGTGGACAGATGTGGTCCTTAGAATTGCCAAGAGTCAGATATGACTGAATGGAAAACATATCATCATCATCATCACCACCACCGTCATCGTCATCATCATCATCATAATCAATGATTGGATTCATCCCCTGGTATTACCTAGATGTTTGACTTTTAATCTCCATCAGCCCCAGCTGCATTGCTGAGGGCAAAGGATCATGGAAGCATTGGTCCAGAATATCTCTAGAAGACAACTGATTGCCTACCATTCATCTAAGTTGTATCACTTATGGATAATATTAACATAGGATAAAAATAGAACAGGAAGAGCTTCTAAGCCAAGTGCACTTATGTACCTTTGCTAGGTTAAGCTCTTTATGGAAAAATGTAAAAAATGCAAAAGAGTTTAAGAAATTCTTCAAAATACAGCCAAAGTATTTTGGCTATTTTGGAAATAACAAGAACATCTTTATTTTTCCCCATGCATTTGTTTTCCAAGTCTATTCAGGTACCTTTAGGATGCCTACCATAAGGACAATATTTTTTGTAAAGCACTGCATTTAAATTGTGCCTTAAGAACTCAATAACCCCCAATTTATCAACCACATCAAGTCCTTTATCTGCTTCACTGCTTAATAAAGCTAATAAGTGGCTTTCTCACTATTGGTAGTTTCTATTTTTATATTCCTAGAGTTATTTTTAGCTTCATTAAAATACCACTGGGTTGTCAAATAGGAAATAAACTTTAGGCCTGACAATCACAAATGCTCCTATTGGGTTATGAATTAACTCTTTGTTTTCATTTTTTTTTAAAAAAAATAAACATGTTTTTGAACCTGCAATCCTGCATGTATTTATCCAGGAATTAGTTCAGTTTAACTTGATGAGGGACTTATTTCTAAATGGACATTTGTAAGATTGTGCCACGAATATCTTGTAATATATTTAATTTCTTTTAACTTTTGTATTGTTGTTTTTATTGTTGTTAGCTGCCCTGAGTCCTTCGGGAGATAGGGCAGCATATAAGTCCCAAAAATAAATAAATAAATAAATGAAATAAATATATAAATATGCCACAGAGGGGAATCATAATGGGGTGCTTATCTTATATGATTAAGTTGACCAACCATAAAGCTTCATCATATCACCTTGTCTGAGGTTATGAAAAACCTGTTGAGCAAGGTTACTACCCAAAGAAATTCTTTTTTTTCCCTATTTTCTTTCTACTAACCACTCAATAAAAGTTTCAGGGTTGAACAAGTTGAAAATCAAATTTATCACTTCCTCCTCTCTCAGGGCCAAAGGAACAAGAACAATCTTTATAAGCTCTCTCAGATGGTTCATAATGTTCCATTTGGAGTCCAAGCTGTGTGGCTGCACGTCCCTTTACAAGATCCATTGATAAATTATTGAGAGTATATCGTAAAAGTGTCAAACAGGATAGGTTTATGAGACTAAGGAGCATAGGGTTAAAAGAAGTTATGTACAATAATAAATGTTTGGAGTAAATAGGCTTATATGAAGAGCACTATGTGAGTTGCTATGTTCAGGATGTTTTAAGCCCCTGAGGAGTGAATGGTATTTCTAAAGCTGACACTACACCCAATTTAACTGTTTCAGCAATATCAGGGTGAAACATAATTGTTTAAAAAATCTTCCCATTTAGCGTCTTTTTCGCCGCAGCATCTCTTGAAAAATGTTTGCTAATTCATTTACATTGTCACTAAATACAAAAAAAAATGTTGAGACTCTAGAAAGAGTGCAGAGAAGAGCAACACAGATGATTAGGGGTCTGGAGGTTAAAGCATATGATGTGTGATTGAGGAGACATACTGTTATAAGTGATAGATTTAGTACCTGAAATTCTGCTATTTTGGGTAGACACAAGAACTCTGTAACAAATATTAATTTGAGGAACTTCAGTTTAAGTTCATCCAGTATCGCTATCTCACACTGTATAAGCAATGGCAAGAGAATTTAGGAATTAGGATTTCTCTTTGAATATTTATTCTATTGTGGGTGGGGGAACCCCCCCCCCAAAGATGGTTACTCATTTCACCTAAAACTTCTATCAGCTTCCAGAAAGTAACCATGTCAATTTCTTTCAACAAAATAAGGTCTTGTGGCACCATAAAAAAAGATTATTGCATAAGCTTCCATGAATCACCTCATCAGCTGTACTGTAAAAGTTATCAATCAAAATTTCCTTTATGAGTAAAGCTCAGATAAGTCCATCTAAATAGCGAGAGTCATGGGACAGTATTGAAGTAAGAAAACGACAATCAATGAACCAATGAATGAACAAACGAACAAATCATCCAACCAGATAGCCAGCCAGCCAGCCAGCCAGCTAACCAATCATTTTGCTCAACTTAAAGTATAAATGTAACGGTAAAGGAGGTTGTTTCCTTGCCTTCTTAGCCAACCCTCCCTTGCTAAACTCCTTTCATTTGTATGTTGGTCCATTTTTGACATTTGAAAAGGACAACATATTCCAGAGTCAAAGAAAATAAAGTGGAAAACTTTCTGAAAATTCCAAGGAGCCAGGCCAGTTATTGCTTTCCACTGTGGGCATATATAGAGACCATGGAAACCTCTTATAGATGGCAAGATGCCCATAATGAACAATATAATTCTTGTTGTCAAGAAAGATATTTGACTTAAACTTTCTTGCTACTGTCTTTTATGGGATTTATTTGAAGAGTTCTACCATGTTCCATTTCCTTTCTCTAGACTAAACATCACCTAGTTGTTCAGTTTTCCTTCCAGCATGACTTTCCATACTCTAATTGTCTATAGGAGATGATCAGGAGTGGAGTGGCGTGGAGTTTATCACGTCATCCCGTTTGGAGTTGCTACGTTGCCACAAGAGACCTAAGTCCTGCCGCCTGTGAATTCCATTGACTCTTACTTAGCTCCAATTTGCCTTGACTGTTAGTAGATCAGATTCTTGTACGCAGTATAGAAAGCATGTAATGAATTCATAATGCATCTGAACTCTATCCTGACTCTTGCGTTCTTGTGCCTGACATTGTCTCTCCTGCACTTCTCAGATCTGTTCCAGTTTGCCATCCATCTCTTCTTCTTTCTCTTCTTCCCAAATACTAAGATTGCTATATATATATTTTAAAAGCCCTATGAGAGCCTATCCCATATTTCTGACTTTCATGCACGAATAGTTCTATGAAGTCTGTGCAAACCAGTTTTGAGGACAATTTTTCCATTTGTTAAATAGATTACCGGTATGCTTCTATTTTCCAAAGGCATATATGTCATTTATTCGTCCACTAAAGAGACTACAGTTCTAATGACCTCAATCCCACATATATTCACAGGCATTTGTTCTTTCTGCTACCTAAGCCATAACTTTCAGCTCAGCCATCTACACATGCTTTCAATCTGAACTTTTCAACATTTTCCAAAGCTCCCAACACTTAACCGCAAAAATGTTACATTTATTTTTCCTTTATTCCCGGCTTAATCCGCCCAATCTGATTTTATATCTTAGAATTCCTCACTCATTTCTACATTGTGCCTCCCTCTCACAAAATACTTCACTAGGCTAGTAATAATCCTAGAAAAATGAATTGGGCTAATTCCAGTGGAATTAGCAACAACCTTGGCTGTTCTTTAATGAAATAACTGGGAAGGAGTAAAAACAATTCGCAAAATCTACATGCCTTTTTTCTTCCACAGTCTGCTCTCATTTCAAAACAACAAACTTTATTAAAGGATTTCATGCTGCATTTCTAATTGTAGCTATTGCGTAAGGAGGAGGAGGAGGAGGAGGAGGAATGCACAAGAGAACCAGTTTAATGTAGTGGTTAAGGCACTAGGCTAGAAAATGGGAGACCATGACTTCTAGTCCCATTTTAGCCGTGCAAGCCAACTGGCTGATTTTGGGTCATTTAGCTTAACTCACCTTACAAGGTTGTTATTATGGGGAAAATAGGAGGAAGAGGATGTGTTGGATATGTTTGTTGCCTTGAGTTATTTGTAAAAATAATAAATCAGGATATAAACAAATAAATAAAATTATGGGCTCCAAGTATATCACAAACCCAATAACTCTACAGAATAGTCCAGTATTTTATGAAAGGAGGTTAGGATGATAGGAATGGTTTAGTAAAATGGTCCAGCTATTGTGTAGCATAGATAGGGCCTTCAGTGAAGTCTTCGATGACTGTAAAGTGATGCTACAACTTGTCTGAGATGAATTTGTTGCGTGGCAGAGAGATATCGTCAATGCCATACATTATATTTCAAATATGAAAAGGAAGCAGAAACCCTAAAGATGCTGAGGATCTTGATATATTTTTTTCTCACTGGCTGTTTTAGTCTAGATTTTTGGAATGCTAACATATGCAGGTTCGAGCTATTGTTCATTCCTATATACCCGATCTAGAATATATTTTTCGAAAAGGAAAGTTGCAGTTTTTTCCACCACCACCCCCAATTCAGTAATTTTCTGAAGAAAGCAAAGATGGGGAGATATTTTACCATCTCACTGTCTGGACCAGGGGTGTCAAACTCAATTTCATTGAGGGCCGCATCAGCATTGCGGTTGCCCTCAGGGGGCCTGGTGGGTGTGGCCTGGGTGGGCGTGGCCTACTGAGTGGGCATGGCTAGAGTGCGTAGGGTCTACTGGGTGGGCGTGGCCAGCTCTACATCGTTCGCATCAAGGGTGCCTATGGGGGCCTGGGCAGGAGTGGGACAGATCTGAGGGTCTCTGGCAGAAGGAGGGTCTCTGGGCCAGGGCCAAGGCAGTGGGGGCCGTTCCCTCACTGTTTCCAGGATGGCTTTGCGGGTCACATGAAACCGTGGGCCGGATCCGGCCCCCGGGCCTTGTGTTTGACATGTCTGGTCTGGACAGTTCAGTTTTCTCAGTTTCATAATCCCTTCTAATCAGTTTCCCAGAGCTAACTCTCCCACCTGATTTTCCTAGCATATGATACTTTGCTTTGGCTCTCAAGTAAAACTGATTGCCCTGCAATTTTTAAGTGCCTCAAATTTTGGAGTACACGGAATCAGCAAAGGCCCAGAATGCTTGTCATAAATGCAATCAGGGTAAAGGAGAAGAGAGTTTTGAGTTAAAAATAGTTCAAGAGGATGGGTACTTAGGATGTGTTCTTTAAGAGAGGCAAGCATCACTGATTCCTTGATGGGATGTTCATCCTTACTGTAACGTAACCGAATAACAGAGTTGGAAGGGACCTTTTAGTCCAGCCCTTTGCTCAAGGAGGAGACCCTGTACAATTCAGGACCAATGGCGTCCGATCTCTTTTTAAAAACACCCACAGCTTCTGTAGGCAAGCCGTTCCACTGGTGAATTGTTCTCACAGTCAGGAATTTTCTCCTTAGTTCTAGATTGCTTCTCTCCTTGATTGGTTTCCATCTGTCGCTTCTCTTCTTGCATTCAGATGCTTTGGAGAATAGGTCGTCCCCCTCTTCTTTGTACAGATGAATGACATTGCGGCTGCTATCCTGTCCCACAGGTCCCCAGACGTGGGAAACCTGTGACTCTTCATATATTGCATTTATTTATTTATTTAATTTATTTATCCCCTTCAGTGATGTCTATGTTGACCTCTGGTGTCTGTCTGGACTTTTCCCTGCGGTGATGTTGGCAACAGTTTTGGAAGTGGCTTGCCACTGCTTCCTTCACTAACCAAACTGGTATATTGTGAAATTACACTTCTCACATTCCTGAATAGCACGGCCAGTGATGAAGGATCCTGGGACTACAGTTCAGATATAGTCTCTCTCTCTCTCTCTCTCTCTCTCTCTCTCTCTCTCTCTCTCTCTCTCTCTCTCTCTCTCTCTCTCTCTCTCTCTCTCTCTCTCTCTCTCTCTCTCTCTCTCTCTCTCTCTCTCTCTCTCTCTCCATAGAAATGTAAGAATGATTTAAGAATGAACATGAGCAGAGTTTGATAAATCAAACTGCTTGATGTCTTTCTCCACAATAGCTGTTCTGTACCAGCCTGCTACCGGCCCTGCAGAAAAGGCAGGGACAACCCCTTTACAACCGGCAAGAGGCTGGAATTACGCCTGCCAAATTTATAGCTACAAAAACAAACAAGACACGAACCAAGAAACAAGAGCTTTAAGAAACATGAACCATCCGAGCGGTTGCCTTCAGCAAACCAGCCCTCCCAGACATTCCCCTTATATAGAGTTCAGGGCGTGGCTTCTCTCTGCCTCCTTCCGAGGTGCCCCATTGCCTTCCTCTGTTTACTCCTGATTGACTGCCTCCTGCGTCGGGCGTCCTTGAACAGGGCCAGCTGTGGGTCATCTTCATCCATGCTGTCAGGCTCACACAGCTGGGTCTCCGTGGTGACCAAGTGGGAGGGGCCTGGCTGAGGGCTATCATCAGCAAGATCTTCAACCCCCTCAGCAAGGTCTTCAACACCCCCCTCCTCCTCTGAGTCGTCCGACCCAACTGCCGAACCCACAGGCTGACCCTGAATCACAACAATAGCTTTTTAAAAAACTTTGTATCCCGACACACAGCACCCAAACCACACCACACTGCACAGCCAACTAATACACAAAAACTAGCCCTACCACACACAAAAGGGATGTCAGAAATGACAGCCAGAATTCTCCAACCCCTAGGAATAGCAATAGCCCCAAACCCACAGCCCCACTCCACCAGGAATTTCCAAAACCAAAGACAAGATACAGAAGGATGAGAGAAGCAATGTAATCTACAAAATCAACTGTAATCATTGCAACCAATTTTATGTGGAAGAAACATCACATCAATTAGAAACTAGGATCCATCACCATCGGCTGGCAATCAAATGCCATGGTCCCAAATCCTTAATCTCTACCCACACTGACACAACACAGCACCAGTTCTATTGGAGCAATACAAAAATCAGAGGCCATGCTACCACCCGCGTGTGTGACATGAGTTCATTGAAGCCTGGCACTCCACAAGCAATTCCATCCACAGACACACTGACCTACAACCAGCCTACGAAACCGTCAGAATCCAAATCAACCATACAGCCAACCAGAGAGAGCGCCAACCTTCAACCAACCCACACAAGCCCCCCCCCCCTCACCAGCAGGTCACCTCCCAATGACCCTGACCTCAGGTAACCTCCCCATCACAAGACTCACTGATGACTCACATCTGACCCATCACAGGACCCATTACAGACCCTCGCTTGACACACCTACACCTGAAGCCCTTACAAACAGAGGAACACTGACATTCCCTAAACTCTGCTGAAGACGTTACCTGGCGAAACCTTTTGAAACCAACCCACAAGCTTGGAGAACGAACCTTCACCCTCATTGAAATTAAACATTTTAGTGGCTTCTTTATCCAGTTTCCACATCAGTTGACTTACATTGGCATATCTTAAGCCATCGTTTTTGAAGCTGGCTTGACTTCTCTAACTACTGTCAAAATTAAGTGCCACAGGAGTCTGTTGAAGTCAATTCAAACCAGAAGTGTTCTTCTTGAGCCTACAGGATTGCATGGGACCCCAAAGACTCTTCAGAAATTGCCACTAAATTATAACTTAAGCCAACCTTAGTTTTTGTTCTATCACCACCTACTTCCTTGTCCTGGTGGTTGATATTTGAAGCCCTTGATATATTGCTTAAAGGCTCAATGAGGCACTTGACCGTGGAGAACTATGCATCTCTGATTGAAGCAGGGAAATGTGGAGGAGGAAGTTTGAAGGACATTATCAGCTCAGGCAGGGTGAAGTTCACTCTCATAACATAAAAGCAGCCTTTGCTATATTGATGTATTCCAGATGTGCAGGGACAACAACACCATCCACTATTCCCCATCAGTATGGACTGGAAATGCTGGAAAATGTAATCTGAGCCTATATGGATGGCACCATGTTTGGGATTGAAGAAGTCCAAATGAAAATTGAGTCCCAATGCAGGCCAGATATGGCGGCCGGTTACCAATTAAGTAATTCACGCTCCTTTATTTAACTAGGATTCGTCTGCACCCATCTTGTTGCAGGCTTTTAAAATACTTTCCTGGTGGCAATGCAGCATTCCTCATTTCATATGGAGCGATGTGTCGGCATTTCTATTTTGCATTTTAAAAAAAAAGAATAGCAACATATGTTGCTGTCATCTTTTACAAATACTGCCGCCTCCTGCCTTTTCCAGTCTTCCAATTGTACAAACAACTTTCTGACACATGGTAGATAAATCCTAACAGGATAAAGGAGAGATACCACCAGCTGTTGAGTCATCTGGATTTGGGATAGTCACCATCATCCATATCCTCCTCCAGCGTATCAGGAATGAGCAGATGGATGTTTAATTGGTGGCAGTTCCTTTTAGACCGTTTCAATTCATACATTTTAGCTCAAAAGGAAACAACTAATATCGAACTGAACTGCTATACTGAACTGAGAAGAAGGGGCCGATAAACAGCATTGAGTTCTCACTTTTTTGATTTTGTTTTCTAGATCTAATCACCCCCCCCCATTGCAGAGGGGCTCAGGGGTATTAATGGCATTGGAAATGGTTTCAGCTCTGGCAGTTGCACTTTGGGAAGCCTCCAAGCGTGTCCTATAACAGAGCTGGTACCTTGGCAAGTCAAAGTACTGTTCTGCAATAGCATTGTGGTCTCCTGGCTCCTGTAACAACAACAACAACAACAACAATAATAATAATAAATAACCCCCATTGCCTTCGCTTCTTGATGTCTCACAGGAAATTCAGCACCATTTTCTCTTTTTTTTGGAATTGTCTAGAAAAAGGAAAAAAAAAGTTAAATATGGGCCCTCTTCAAGAAAAACTGCTTTTGTGGTATAGTCAAACTATAAAGTCATGGAACATTGGCCCCAAAGATTCTTAGGTGAAGTTCAGTAAACTCCAGCGCTGTAGGTCTGTCCTTAGATATTTTTGTCCTTCCTTCAGACCTTTTTTTAAAAATAGTTGCAGAGTGCATAATTGCCAAAATTTGTTCCTAGGGCAAGCAGACGCAATTTTAAACCATTAGCAGAGCTCCCTTTGGAGGTTGCCCCCCAGGGAGATGGGTGCTTAAGAAAATAGGAAATTAGAAATAAATCAATAAATAAATAAATCTTGAAAAAAAGAAGGAAGCAATGAAATACTGTATCTGGAGCGTTATCATACGAGAGGCATTTAACTTATTAACCTGAATTATTTTCAAATGGCAGTGAAATAAAGTTCAGTTTCCATTTTTGTCCTGGCCTTATCCTTGCCTTCGTGCTGAGTTAATGGCTTAGCACACACCCCTGAAAGACCAAATATGGCCTTTGACTAGAGGGAAAAGATTTATCCTTCTTGGTCTTAAATTTTCAACTCAGCTACTGCTTAAGTGAACATATTTAACATATGAGAAGAACATGACAGAAAAGAACTAAACATATACACATGCAAGAGTCACTCGTGTCCATAGCACACCTTAAGCTACACATGCTCCCCCGGTGGTGCTAAATGGGTGACAATGACCACATGCAGCTGTGGTGTCCTCTTGGGCCTCAAGATCATGACAAATAGAAGTGTATGCAATCAAATAGCCCATAAGAGAAATGGGAGCATTTTATGCCATTTTTTTCTGGAGTTGTGGGAGGCAGAAGAGTTACTAGGAGTTACTAGGAGTGACCTACTCTCACTCCTGAAGGCAAAGTGCTATGAGGTCTTCCATAGCCAGATGGTTTTATCATTGTTTTCCTCTGCGTGTAAAAATAAGCATGGCAAGGAAAGGGCAAGACACATGCTGGTAAGAGGGACATTCAGTGAGGATGGTCTCCAGCACAAGTCTGAAAGCTCAGAAGAATAAATCTCTGACCCAGATTGGATCCTGCAAGAATAGGGATGTCAACCATTGATTGGTCAGAGAAAGAACTATTTGGCTCAGTGAGAACCTAGCAATGAGGACAATTACTATGAAATGCAAACATGATGTGGACAACTAAGAGAGTAAAGATCTAGATCACGGGTCTTCAAACTTGGTTGTGGACTTCAACTCCCAGAATTCTTCAGCCAGTTGAAGTCCACAAGTCATAAAAGGACCAAGTTTGAAGACCCCTGATCTAGATGTAAAATAATTGACAGCATACAATCACTGCTGTAATTAAGCCCATCCACCTCACTACTGCTTCTCCTCTTCTTTCCTTTTACCTTTCCCAGCGTTATAGATTTCTCCAGAGAACTAGGTCTTCATATAATATATCCCAAGTATGACAATTTGAGCCTGGTCATCTGTACCTCCAAGTGGGAACTCTGAGTTGTTTATCTGACGAACTGTTTTCTTTGCTATCTCTGGTATTCCCAGGAGTCTTTCCCAACACGATTGTTTAAAAGAGTCAATATTTTTTCTACCCTGTTTCTTGAGAGTCTAACTCTTATTTCCATATAGTGTCACAGGGATAGCCAATGCCTGCATGATTCTGATCATCATGTATGGCCAGGCATAAGCACATCACAACATCTGCATACTTTTCTTAAGGCCTTCCTTTCTACTCAATCAAGTGCTAATTTGTTGTGTAATTCTTGACTGATGCATCCTACATTGTTGATAGTCTCAAAGTGCAGAAGCTATCCAACACTTCAATCTTGTCATTGTCAATGATGAAAATAGGATACTTTAATGATGAAAATTCTGGTGCTTTGGAAAATAGGGGTCAACCTATTTTCCAAAGCATCAGAAGGCAAGCCAAGAATCAACGGATGGAAACTAACCAAGGAGAGAAGCAACCTAGAAATTTCCTAATGATGAGAACAACTAACCAGTGGAATGCCTTGCCTTCAGAAGTTGTGGGTGCCCAATCACTTGAGGCTTTTAAGAAGAGACTGGACAGCCACTTGTCCAAAATTGTATAGGGTCTCCTGCTTGAGTCTACTTGGACTAGAAGACCTCCAAAGTCCTTCCAACTTTGTTATTCTATGTTCTGTGTTCAGTTGGAACAGAATAATAGGGTTGGAAGAGACCTTAGAGGTCTTCTAGTTCTAGCAGACTCAAGCAGGAGACCCTATACCATTTTGGACAAATAGTTGTCCAGTCTGCTCTTGAAAACCTCCAGGGCACCTGCTGTCATTAGTCTGATCTTCTTTATATTTAAGGTAAAGGTAAAGGTTCCCCTGCACATGCGTGCTAGTCGTTTCCAACTCTAGAGGCCAGTGCTCATGTCTGTTTCAAAGCCGAAGAGCCAGCGCTTGTCCGAGGACATCTCCATGGACATGTGGCCGGCATGACTAGACACCAAAGGCGCATGGAACAGTGTTACCTTCCCACTGTAGTGGTCCCTATTTTTCTACTTGCATTTTTACGTGTTTTCGAACTGCTAGGTTGGCAGAAGCTGGGACGAGTAACAGGTGCTCACTCTGTCACGCGGCACTCGGGATTTGACCCGCCAAACTGCCGACCTTCTGATCGACAAGCTTTTCACTGTGTTCCTTGACTTTCCTTACTGCCAAAGTACATTAGAGTGGAGGCATTTTTATTTTCTTTGTAACAGCTTCCTGATGATCAGATGAAGAGGTAGGTGTCTTCAGTGTTACGGGGAAAGGGTTGCAACGGATTGCTTGCATTACAGCCTCCTGACTTTTTACCAGTCTGGGATAAATATCTTCGATGTGGCTTGTTAAGGAGACTAGCTAGTTGACTGGGCCCTTAGCATGTTTATTGTGGAGCTAAGGAACATGTAGGATGGTGGGTTTAAAAAAGCAGCCTTCCATCAGTTTTGCACGTGGACAAATGAGGCTTAATCATTTGACTAAGATCTAAATTCTTGACTGGAAAAAGGTGTACAAGGGAAGGAAAGAAGGGCAAGTAGAAAAGTGCCGATGACCTTTAAAATTGGGAAAAATCGTAAGCAGGGAAACGGAACAGCATATGAACTCCCAACAGAGGGGAAAGGAATTTATATAGATTTAAAAGAAAGAAAACGTGGGGACATTTTCACTTGGAATGCCTTTTGCATGCTATTCTCTCCCTTTGTTCTTCAGAGCTGTTATGAATTATATATTGTAAATATGCTTCTTGTTCTTACGTGTGATGTGTGTGTGTGTGTGTGTGTGTGTGTGTGTGTGTGTGTGTTCTTTGTTTTCCTATGGCTGATCAAATAATTGTGTGAAATAGGGGTTTGTTTTGTTGTTTTTAAATGCCAGTCCTCCATTTGTATTCATAAATGCTATTAATGAGTGTGATGGGAAGAATGCTTTCCACTCACGTGGCATCTTCCATTTCAAACACATTTTATGGAGAAAAGTTGGTCTCACCCGAGAAAGTGAGAAATGTTGCTGGAAGGGCAGAGATATTTTCAGAGTTGTGATTTTACCTTCAATGTATTTGTGTGTGTGTGTATGTGTGTTGTAATAGTATTAGTGGTAGTAGTAGTAATAATAGTAGTGTACTAGTAGTAAGACTTCCCATCACTGGGGAATCAACTGTTGTGTGTGTGTGTGTGTGTGTGTGTGTGTGTGCTTATTTAATTTATCCATTTGTGAAAAGACAAATCTATCTGCTAATTTGAAAATGATTCAATGTGCATTTAATGGCATAGATTTATGATGTGTTATTACTTTTTAAAATTCTTTTTGATATAGATTTAGACATTTGTTTGATATTTTGATTAATATGTAACTTATACAGTTTTGGCTTTTTCTGCTTTTGTTTTGTTTTGGTTAACACGGTGCTTACATTGTTTTGCAGTTTTTCATATTTTGGGTGGGTTCTCCCCCCCATTTCTTTCTATAAAACTTGTTAAGATAAAGAAACAGACTTTTTAAAAGCCAGCTGTGTGTACTTCTTGTGGAGACAGTCTTCTTGAATTCTGGGGAATGGGTACCGGTGTAATTTTAAAATACTGCACTAAACCTGCGATGACTTCCACTGATAAATCCAGGGGAAGGGGAGACTCTTCAGTTACTTTTCAAGGCTCACATTCCTTTTACAGATAACAGTAACAACGCTATTAAAAAGTCCCATGGAAATAATTCTAATGTCAGGTTTTCTTTGAGATTTAACAGAAGCTATGGAGATTGCACTCCATGGGAGATAGGATTGTACAATCAAACTAGGCTCTCACTTACAGTTCTTGGCTGCCTCATACTAAGAACAAGTGCACAAATAGTGCAATTCGTTGGTAGGCATTTCATGGCAATCTCTCTTTGCTCTTGGAAATAAATCTTGAGAAGAAACCCTCTCTCCATAAAGTGAATTAAAAAATAATAAGGGAAAGAAAAAAAAACCTGCACATATAAACCGGCTTGCATCCAAAAGTACACTGAACGGGAAGGTTTTAGCAACTTAAAGAAGATTCTAAATGTCTTCTGAATGTGGTGATTATTTGACACTGGGGTTGGTGGTATTTAGGGGTGCCAGGGGGAGAGATCAAAAGCAATCAAGGTGCCATGTGCAATATGTGTAAAAAGGAGTAAGGCTTCAATTGTGCAGCTGCAACTATCATTTTGCCTTTTTTCTGTTAAGGGATGACATGCCTGGTGGGCAACAGTTATGGATCCTGCTTTCCATAGATGTATCCAGTGGTGGGATTCAGCCAATTCGCACCACTTCGGCAGAACCGGTAGCTAATTTTTTGTTGCCCAGGCCCAGAATGGACTTCCAGAAGCGGCATGCCCACAGAGAACCGGTTGTTCCCGTGTTTGAATCCCACCACTGGATGCATCTCTCAAAAAGTTGCTATGAATTATGGGTAGTCCTCGACTTATGACCACAACTGAGGCCAACATTCCTGTTGCTAAGTGAAACATTTATTAAATGAGCTTTGCTCCCTTTTACGACCTTTCTTGTCCCATTCATTAACTGAATCACTGCACTTGTTAAATTAGTAACGCGGTTGTTCAATGAATCTGGCTTCCCCATTGACTTTGCTTGTCAGAAGGTCACCAAAGTGGATCACGTGATCCCGGGACGCTGCAACGGTCAGAAATGTGAGTTGGTTACCCAGCGTCAGAATTTGGATCATGTGACCAGTGGGAGGCTGCAAAGGTCATAAGGGTGAAGAATGGTCACGTCAGTTTTTTCAATGCTGTTGTAACTTCGAATGGTGACTAAATGAACTGTTGTAAGTCAAGGACTGCCTGTACTTTTGTAATGTCAGCAAGCATAAGGAAACTTGCCTTTGAAGCAGGATGGAACAAACGATTGGTGTTATTGGCGTACTTGTATGATATTCATTCAGCCGTCTCCTAGCTCTGATTCCCCAGCTTCCCAAATTCCTAGCCCGCATCCTAGCTTGGAAAGAATAGAATAGAATAGAATAGAATAGAATAGAATAGAATAGAATAGAATAGAATAGAATAGAATAGAATAGAATAGAATAGAATAGAATAGAATAGAATAGAATAGAATAGAATAGAATAGTTGGAAAGGACCTTGGGGGTCTACTAGTCCAACCCCCTGCTCAGGTATAATGGTATAAGCCTAACCCATTTCGGACAAATGGTTGCACAATCTCTTCTTAAAAACTTCCAGCGTTGGAGCATTCACAACTTCTGGAGGCAATTTGGGAACTTAATCCCAACAAATCTTGCAGACTCCAGGTTGCTGGAAATGGCACTCAGTGCTTTGATGTATTTGAACCAACCATATGCCTGCATATTTTTACATCACAATGTAAAAAATTACATTACGAGGGTGGATTGCTCTTTCTATTTTATTTTATTTTTCCCAGGGAAGCACTGGGAAAAATACTGCACTCTCTGATGCAGTAGCACAAGTGCCACACCTAGCCGTGATTTACCTGCAGATGAGAATTCTGCATCTGGGGAATTTAACGAATTAGCCCCCCCCCCTCCCTTATACAATTTCTTCATATAGAATCAATGTGACTTCTAAGAAGGGACCTGAATAATGCATACAGTGCCCTCCTGTGGTGATTTTTTTCCTCTTTTCCACAAATAATAATTCTTTCCTAGAATACTCTGCTTTGTATCTTTGTCCAAAGTGCTTTGTGGATCTGATCTAAGCTCCGGCTTCCTGTGGATATTCAGAGTGATATATCTTAAGAGAACCCCTCCAAATGAAGAACAGGTTGACAATCTGGTCCTGTGTGGATACCAAAAGCCTTAGAAGTTACAGGACGTTTGTAGATTGGTGGGAAAAAGGAGAGGCTATTGTATGAAACAGGAAGATAAAAGAAGCACTTAGAAGGTTTCAAGAGTGTCCCACAACCACATTGCCACCATCTGGCCAAATTTGAAGTGCAGGACTGTACCTTTCCTGTGATCAGTAAGGTCAATCTAGATATTCTGTTGTAATGATGTCTAGACAGATGTCACAAATCAAACATTATTTCAATATAGGGAAAATTGGGCAATAAATAAATAAATAAATAAATAGACGGATATTGAACACATTGTCTTTTTTTTTGCTGCTGTTGTTATAAAAAAAATTGGCAGCCCAAGTACTGTGTGACGGGGTGAGTTCCCGTCCTCTTCCCGGCTCCTGCCAACCTAGCAGTTCAAAAGCAGGCAAATGTGAGTAGATAAATAGGTACCACTTCAGTGGGAAGGCAACAGCATTTTGTGATGTCATGCTGGCCACATAATCATAGAAATGTCTTCAGACAGTGCTGGCTTGATGGCCTTGAAACAGAGATAACCACTGCCCCCTATAGACAGCAACAACTAGCAGAGTAAAATCCGCAGGGACTCCCTTGCCTTTCTTGATTAAACTCAGATACATCCAGGAGAGAAATCAAAATCATAGCCAAGCAGTATAAAGAACATAACAAGCAAAGCTCAAGGAAGTATTAATAAAATCAGAATATGTGCGAATATACTCACTCTCTCTGAATTCTTTATTACACGTCAATAGCAGTGTCTGTAAACTAACAATGGTCCTCCATGAAAAGACTTCTGTTGTTGGTCCTTGCACTATCTGGAGACAATAGAAGCTTTAAGGAAGCACCAGGACACTCCATCCATCCATCCATCCATCCATCTATTCATCCATCCATCCATCCATCCCTCCCTCCCTCCATCCATCCATCCATTCATCCATCCATCCATCCCTCCATCCATCCATCCATCCATCCATCCATCCATCCATCCATCCATCCATCCATCCATCCATCCATAGAGGTGGTGAAGTCAAACAGATGAATAGAAAGTCAGAGGAAAAAGAAGTCCTGGAGGAACAAGTCGAAAACCATGGGATCTTCCAGTGATTTGGGTGAGGAAGAATGGAAGTGACAAAATGACTCTTCCATGGAACCGGGAAGGTAAAATAGCCTAGAAAAGTTTTAAAGTTTGTTGTTGTTGTTAGTTGAGAAGTCGTGTCCGACCCATCGCGACCCCATGGACAACGTTCCTCCAGGCCTTCCTGTCCTCTACCAACTTAAAGTTTACAGAGGTAAAAAACAAACCAACCATAAATTATTGTAATGAGTAGACTCCCTAGCAGGGCTCAGTTAAGTTTAAAAGTATTTTGTTCTCAACAAGTGTCAAAATAATTCTGAGGTAGGTGGCTGGCTGGCTGGCTGATTTATTTATTTTTTATTTACTTACTTACTTACTTACTTACTTACTTACTTACTTACTTACTTACTTACTTACGTATTTATTTATTTATTTATTTATTTATTTATTTACTTACTTATTTACTTTTATTTATTTATTTATTTATTTACTTATTTATTTATTTATTTATTTATTTATTTATTTATTTATTTATTTATTTATTTATTTAAATTGCTTTCTTTCCCTCTCCATGAATCTCCCCTCTCTAGTTTTATTTTACATGGATAACAGAAGAGAAGGACAATAAGTAGTGATACTAGAGAAAAAAAAAGGGGGGGGGGGACAGATAAGAAGTGAAATAAACCAGAAAACCGTTGAAAGATAGAGAGAAACATGAAAAAAAGTTGATACCCATTAAAACAAATGGATGACGGTATTCAGCTCTTAAATAACAAGGTATTATTTTTTAAGAAGCCAACCTATTCTCCAAAGCACTTGAAGGCAGGACAAGAAGCAACAGAAGGAAATTAATCAAGGAGAGAAGCAGCCTTGAACTAAGGAGGAATTTCCTGACAGTGAGAACAATTAATCAGTGGAGCAAATTGCCTTCGGAAGTTGTAGGTGCTCCAACATGGGAGGCTTTTAAGAAGAGACTGGAAGAGCCATTTGTCCAGAATGGTTTAGGTTTCCTGCTTGAGCAAGGGGGTTGGACTAGAAGACCTCTAAGATCTCTTCCAATTCCGTTATTCTGTATTCTGCATTCTCGCTGTGCTCAATTTCTCTCTCCACGATAGCTTTGTGTAAAAAGAACCAAACCTTTGTAATTTGAAACCTAGCAACTGAAAGCAAGCTCTCTCCATATCCGAGAAATGATTCATTTTCCTCATGCAATTCAATTAGTCACCACTGGGTGGCAGGAAAACATAACAGAAATACAGAGGCAGGTTTCTTTTGGTTTTGGTTTCGTTTTGTTCATGCTGGGTGATCTTATTGTAGAAGATGCTTTGGAAGTAATACAGTACACCTTGGGAAGTCAAGACGTCAGAGATCAATTGTGACCTGAGTTTTTGACTGTTTAGGAGAGATTTAAATGCAAAATGGGTGCGCATGAGCCTGCTGCAGTATTCTTGTCACATGTGATCACGAGTATCCAAAACATTTCATGTGCATGGAATTGAAGGACATAATTTTATAGGTTTTTTTTTGAGGAGCAAAAGATTTATTTATTTATTTTATTTTTATTTTAATTCCATTTATATCCCGCCCTTCTCCGAAGACTCAGGGCGGCTTACAAGCTTAGCAGTAGCCTTCTTTCTATGTATATGCCTGCTTATTAGGGCTTTCACACACACCCCCAAGCGGCATTATTACAAAGTCAGCTTAATTGTCCCCAACAATCTGGGTCCTCATTTTACCTACCTCGGAAGGATGGAAGGCTGAGTCAACCTTGAGCCTGGTGGGACGCGAACCTGCACTAATTGCAGGCAGCTGGTGTTACTTAAGGAGGCATTAGCCCACTGCTCCACCAAGGCTCTTTTTGCTATTATTTAAGAAGCAAAGATAAATCCTGATGTTTTGTAGAGGATTAAGTTCCCTTTCAATTCTTCATGCTTCATAAACTATCTCTCTTATCTCTTTCCCTAGTTTTAGCATATGCTTGCTCCCAAGTTTGATGCACAATACTCAGGGAAGTCATGACGGTGTTAATAGTTCTAAATTATGTTAGTTTTACAGACACACAGTCTGAGGTCACCTTGGTGGCTTCATCTGAGTGACCTTAAACTAGGTCACCTCTTGAACAAAGGGGTTTTCCAGTTCTACTTCTCTGGTCTACATTAATCACTACAGTGGACTGACATTTCCCATCTGTGCAGCTGACGACAAGGCACCTTGGCTAGGAATCTGTGGAGGTTTTCTTCTAACTAGTCCCAATGGGGAAGGATTTGCAGAAAGACAGAGTACAGAGATAAGGATGAAACGAATAGGTGCAGAACAAAAGCAAATCTTTAGGGAGATTCCTAAGTGTACGCAGTGCATCTAGGAAGGAAAGGAAGAAAAATGGGAAGGGGTGCCAATTACTGTGTAGTATGAGTTGGCAAATTGTTCTTTGGGAATTAGATGACAGAGAGAGGGAAGTGGCGGGGGAGGGGGGGAGGAAGAGAGATCAACAGATAGATAGATGGACAGACAGACAGACAGATAGAGTTTTTTTTTCTTTTTAATAATATAATAATAATATAATATAAAGTTGGAAGGGACCTTGGAGGTCATCTAGTCCAACCCCCTGCTCAGGCAGGAAACCCTATACCATTTCAGGCAAATGGCTGTCCAGTCTCCTCTTAAAAACTTCCAGTGTTGGAGCATTCACCACCTCTGGAGGCAGGTTGTTCCACTGGCTAATTGTTCTAACTGTCAGGAAGTTTCTCCTTAGTTCTAGGTTGCTTCTCTCCTTGACTAGTTTCCATCCGTTGCTTCTTGTCCTGCTTTCAGGTGCTTTGGAGAATAGCTTGACTCTCTTTTCTTTGTGGCAGCCCCTGAGATATTGGAACACTGCTATCATGTTCCCCCTCATCCTTCTCTTTTTGTAAACTGCCCAGTCACCAAGGAGTCAGGCCACATTGAAATAAAAAATAAACCTCAGTCCAAGCATATCCCCAGTGCAAGGTGTATCGGTAACGTGTGTCACATTACCAAACTCAACCAAATGAGTATTTGTTGCACATTTGTGGCTGAAACTTAACTGGTCTCAAGGCAACTCAACTCAGCCGAATAGCTCACCCTTTGCCAACTTCTCACCAACTGCAAATAAGAACTGAACCAAAATATTTCATGGTTTGCCTCCTTCGCACCAAACCTTGTTACTCATTGTTCATTTTTCTTGACATGCCTACAACATCACAAGATGGTTTTGACATTTGTTTTGGTATCTTTCCCCCACTATCACAGTATGTGTATTAGTATTATTATTTTCATTCTGTTTAATAAAAAGCAAAGGCAACGTTGGGTGTGAATGCTTTAAACAGAATACAAATCCCAGCTTGGTCTAATCCAGAATGGAAAATGCTATAGTCTTGCCGTCGCCAACTCTAGCAGTGTTTCTGTGGTTGAATTTTGGCATCTCAATAGCCTCCTCCTCTTCCTCTCCTCTCCTCTTCCCCTCTTCCCCTCCTCTCCTCAATTCCTTCCCCTTTCCTTTCCTTCCCTTCCCTTCCCTTCCCTTTCCTTTCCTTTCCTTTCCTTTCCTTTCCTTTCCTTTCCTTTCCTTTCCTTTCCTTTCCTTTCCTTTCCTTCCCTCTTCCTTTCCTTTCCTTTCCTTTCCTTTCCTTTCCTTTCCTTTCCTTTCCTTTCCTTTCCTTTCCTTTCCTTTCCTTTCCTTTCCTTCTTTCTCTATTTCCTTTCCTTTCCTTTCCTTTCTCTATTTCCTTCCCTTTCCTTTCCTTTCCTTTCCTTTCCTTTCCTTTCCTTTCCTTTCCTTTCCTTTCCTTTCCTTTCCTTTCCTTTCCTTTCCTTTCCTTTCCTTCTTTCTCTATTTCCTTTCCTTTCCTTTCCTTTCCTTTCCTTTCCTTTCCTTTCCTTTCCTTTCCTTTCCTTTCCTTTCCTTTCCTTTCCTTTCCTTTCCTTTCCTTTCCTTTCCTTTCCAACTCTCTTAGCTGAATTGGCTGAGATTCATAACTCTGGTTTCTCTCAGAATGAAGAAAGAGGTGGCAAAAGAAAGGGGAAGATTAATTAAGCACAGTATAGGCGTACAACTTTGCGTAAAATGCTACTACCATTATTTCTAAGTCATAATAGTCTGACTGTTCCTCCCTCCTCCCCTCCAAAAAAACCCTGAAAAACAGGATAATAAAAGAAAATGCAGCTATTTCCACCTGGGAAGCAGATTTACCACCGAGTCGATCACATTTATTTAACTTAGCCTGTAAGGCATTTATTTCAGGCACGAACCTGTTTAAGAATGTCCTGTGTTTGTAACCATTTTGTTTATTATGCAAAGTTGTTTTATAGGTTATTCACAGGTGTTGCCCATCCTAGCATTCAAATATCTGTGCCTACACTGCTGTTACGCTTGCGA
This sequence comes from Vipera berus, assembly GCF_964194415.1. Lineage (NCBI taxonomy): Eukaryota > Metazoa > Chordata > Lepidosauria > Squamata > Viperidae > Vipera > Vipera berus. The sequence goes on along the minus strand of NC_138211.1, from coordinate 16,749,045 downwards.
TGTTTATTTACGGATCCCCCTTTTTAATTTTTAACTGGCCTTTGAAAATCAGAGGCAGAGGTATCCCAGTTCTCATTTTCTTCTCTCTCCCTCTGAGACGCCTGGCAGAGGTTGCTGAAATCTAGTGGGAAGAGGCCAAAGTTTGGCAGTGCTTTTTATTTTACTTATTTTTTTAAAAAAAATAAGGAAGCGGGAAGCCAAATCCTCTTCTAACTTTTATGCGCTGATTAGACTCAATTTTCCACAATCTTCTGGGAATGAAATGTTTGGTGATGTCATTTCTGATGGCTCCCTGCTAGCCCAGCAATTGCTTTGAAAGTGGAAAACAAAAACATTTAATGTTAGGTGTCTCTCTTTTATGTATGTCATTCATGGGAAACCTACTGGAACAAGAGACGGACTGTTCTCAAGTCTTTGGAATGAATCAATGAGGAAGGTAGAACTTCAGAGAGCTTCTTCCTTCTTTCTGAACTCTCTCTTTTGTCAGTTGGTTCTCCTCTTCTGTAGGTGTTTTGGAAATATCTTTTCCCATCAAGGAAACAATTGGGACAATTGCCCCAGATTTCTCATCCTATGGGAATGGGGACTAGCCTCCTAACCTCAGAAACACGGTGTGAACATGCTCAGATTACCTTTTTCATAGGGCAGGCCCTCGTAATATTGCCTTCATCTTACTCCCAGCTCATAGTTAAGGCAGCTTAAAGTTGCCCTCTGCTCATCTGGGTTTCTCCTCTTCTCGTGATACAATTTTCACTGTAGGTACAATTGACTATACTTCATCAAAAATCTGGTTTCCAATGTGATTAAGGGTAGGATCTTCCCAGCTTCTGTTGGGTTCTTCAGGTTGCTGAGTTAATGAACGTCTCCTCCAAATGTTAGGAGTTGTTATGCTCCTCTCCATGCCACTATATAAGCCGATGAGGACTTTCTGAAGGGCTTGTGGTAACTGACCTGAGCTCCATATGAATGTGGATTTAATTAGGTTTTGAGAGGGTTCTAGATTAGGGTTTCTCAACCTTAGCAACTAAGATGTGTGAACTTCAGCTTCCAAAATGAACCAAACTATGATGAATATTAGTTTGAGACTCCACCTTTATTTTGTTTGTTCAATGTTCTTTACCCTGATTTTCCAGGATGTAACTGATTTCTGAGACCTACTTTTGCCTTAGCCAATGCACGCAAAAGTACTGGTAGAGTTAGCAAACCTGGGCAGCTTAATTTTTTAAAAATTAATAATGAATGAATGAACTGATAAGATTAGATTATGTTTAACAAGGAGTTAAACAAGCCTTATTGTTAGCTGTCACATTTATTATTGCAAAATAGTGGAAATGTAAAATGGATCTCTCAGTGGTATTTAAAGATGTGGGAAATAGGTTTGGTTGAAAAATAGATGCAATGTCAATGCAAAATTCTACAATAAAGAATAAGCCTAGTCAACTCTGCCACCTTTAATGGCTACCTTAGAAATGTTTTTCATAATAGATTACCTTCCTTTGTGCAAATGTTATTTCTGGACAAAATATTGAATACTGGATGATTAAAATGTTTGCATTTCCCTTTAGTTCAAAGAGGGAGAGGGAGGAGTGAGGGAGTGGGGGAGAGAGAGGGAAGGAGAGGGAGGGAGGGAGAGGGAGAGAGGGAGAAAGAGAGGGAAGGAGACAGAAGGAGTGAGGGAGGGAGGGAGAGAGGGAAAGAGAGGGAGGGAGAGGGAGAGAGGGAGAGAGAGGGAAGGAGAGGGAGTGAGAAGGAGAGGGACAGAGAGAGGGAAAGAGAGGGATAGAGATATGAAGTTTGGTTTAGTAGTTACAGTGCTGAATTAGGAGTGGGAAAACCTATTGCTTTGGGCCAACCATTTCATTTCAGCTTTAGACTGAGAAATAAAAAACCTCAGAGTAGATGTACTGCATATCAGTAAGCGTATCAGTAAGCATGAGACTATTGCTGGCTTTACCAGCTGAGGATGATGGGAGTTGTAGATGGAAGCTTATACAAGCTACAACCAGAAAGAGTTGGCATCATATTGTATATGAAAAAAGTGGGTTAGAGTATCAGAGGAAGACTGGGAAAATCCCATTTAAATCTGCAATTTGTCCTGAAGTATCTGGATGACATCAGATCAACCCTCAGGGTATCTTCCAGGGCTGTTTGGAAAAGAGAAAGAAATGATTTCAGTTCTTTGGTGATGAACTTGTACATGCAGATGTTTGTTCAGTGGCACACCTTTGTGATACTATGTTGTAATCAAGATTTTATAAATTAAAACATTGGCTCAGGGTTTGGTTACAATCAGGAAAACAAGCAACGTTTGCATTTGATGGTGTATATTTTATCTAATGAGGTTAGATCAAACATGGAATCTGGTAGGTACCTCTGAAAATAAGACCCAATCAGGAATTAACCCCTAGCATGATTTTTCAGAATGCTCGTAATATAAGCCCCATCCCCAAAATAAGCCCCAGTTAAGATCGTCAGCGAGATGGACCATGTTTCCCCCAAAATAAGAGCTGACTGGAAAATAAGCCCTAATATGTCTTTTGGAGCAAAAATTAATATAAGACCCAGTCTTATTTTTGGGGAAACATGGTATCTAAGCCAAACCATAATCTTTAGCTATAGGAGGACATTTATCCTGCTTCAATTCAGCACCCATTCAGTTCACTGCATTTCACATTCACATTCATCCTACTTCAATTCGGCACCATTCAATTCACTTCAATTCACATTTTAATTCACACGTTCAATTCACCTTCATCCTGCTTCAAATCACTTCAATTCAGTGATATCTGAGGGAGATGCAAGAGCATCGGATTTGGGCTAGTGGCTCAGTGGGTTAGGCTGCTGAGCTTGTCGATCAGAAGGTCGGCAGTTTGGCGGGTCGAATCCCGAGTGCCACGTAACAGAGTGAGCACCCGTTACTCATCCTAGCTTCTGCCAAACTAGCAGTTTGAAAGCACGTGAAAATGCAAGTAGAAAAATAGAATCGGAAACAACTCTACTTTTTACAGTGGGAAGGTAACAGCGCTCCATGCGCCTTTGGCGTCTAGTCATGCCGGCCACATGACCATGGAGACATCCTCGGACAAGCGCTGGCTCTTCAGCTTTGAAACGGAGATGAGCACCGGCCCCTAGAGTCGGAAACGACTAGCACACATGTGTGGGGGAACCTTTACCTTTACCTTTACCTTTTTGCTCATATGGTGAAAGGTTATTGAAACTAGAATAATAGAATATCAGAGTGGGAAGGGACCTTGGAGGTCTTCTAGTTCAAGCTCCTGCTCAAGCAGGAGACCCTATACCATTCCAGACAAATGACTGTCCAGTCTCATCTTTAAAAACTCCAGTGATGGAGCACCTACAACTTCTGAGATCAGTTCTCTCCTTGATCAATTTCCATCCATTGCTTCTTGTCCTGCCTTCAGATGCTTTGGAAAATATGTTGACTCCCTCTTCTTTGTGCAAACCCCTGAGATATTGGAAGGCTGCTATCATGTCACCCCTCATCTTTATTTTCATTAAACTAGAAACAACCAATTCCTGAAACTGTTCTTCAAATGGCCTCCAGCCTCCTGATCATCTTGGTTGCTCTTTTCTGGACTGTTTCCAGAGCCTCTACATCTTTTTCATAATATGGTGACCAAACCTGGATGCAGTATTTATACACACAGAAACACACAAACCTCAAATTTGAATAAATGTCCTGTTTCCATTTACAGAGGCTTTGTAGTTATTTACTCGCTAACCCTGTTGATAGTAAATCACAACAGACCCTCCAAATATTTTTTTTTGTAAGTTGAACCAAATATAATGTTGCTTTGAAATAGGATGTATTATTTCTTAAGAAGATATGCTGTTGAATGAAGAATTGTGAGTATGCCTGGTGGGCTTGATCAGTTTTGTGAAATGGGTTTCTGCTCTATTGTGATGTGATTTTTCCCCCCTTGTATAATTGTCCATGCCACTACTTTTTCCTCTGTTCTGCTTTTGATCCATTCTTTGGTACTGACCTGATAAGACCTGTCTTTAGTTGGACCTTCTAACCATGCTCTAATAAACAAAGCTTCAGTGCTGTGAGCTTTATCTACAATAAAGGTAAAAGGTAAAGGTTCCCCCGCACATGTGTGCTAGTCGTTTCCAACTCTAGGGGCCGGTGCTCATCTCCGTTTCAAAGCCGAAGAGCCAGCGCTTGTCCGAGGACGTCTCCGTGGTCATGTGGCCGGCATGACTAGATGCCAAAGGCGCACGGAACGCTGTTACCTTCCCACCGTAGTGGTCCCTATTTTTCTACTTGCATTTTTATGTGCTTTCGAACTGCTAGGTTGGCAGAAGCTGGGACAAGTAACAGGCACTCACTCTGTTACGCGGCACTCGGGATTCGACCCGCCAAACTGCCGACCTTCTGATCGACAAGCTCAGCGTCCTAACCCACTGAGCCACCACGTCCCTTTTTATCTACAATAGCTTTTCCTAAAATAGAAGTCATAAGAAATGTTCTAGCACCACAAACGTTGCCTCAGAAGAAAAAAAAAAGAAAGAGGAAAGAGAAGACAAGACAAGGTGATCACTCTTGGGTCTTGAGGATGGAAATTGGAGAACCTGAAATAGGTGATTTTTCTCACAATAGCCTGCTTTGTTATTTCAGAACATCTTGTTCTTTTGATGTTATTGCTTTGTTCCTTCAAGAACATGGAGAGCCCTTTTCAACAGCTCCTGTTCAGAGCAAATTGCACACCCCAGAACCAAGCAATCATTGTCACGGAAATAGTTACTTACAATTTTGTAACCTGATGAACTTGAAAGAATGTTCTGTTGTCTCCGTCACGCTTTCTAAAAGTGTGAGGCCAAATTTGACAAATGAATGGCAGTCTTTAAGGTTACATTCTAGTGCTGTTTATCAGCAGTCATTTCATGTCCAGATTCTTATGTCAACTTACAGGGAGTCCTCGACTTAACAACCATTTGTTTAGTGACCGTTCAAAGTTACAACAGCATGGACAAAAGTGACTTAGGACTGTTTTGCACACTTGCAGCATCCCATGGTCACATGATCAAAATTTGGGCGCTTGGTAATTTGCATGTATTTATGATAGTGTGGTCACCATTTCACCATTTGTACCTTTCCCAGCCAACTTCCGACAAGAAAACTCAATGGCGGAAACCAGATTCAAATTACATTAGCAGTAAATTGAATCACAACATTCAGAATATTACAGATTTCAGCATATAAATGTGCTCTGTAATCGCATTGCAAAACTTTAGAACAGGGCTTTTCAACCTTTTCACCCATCGTACCACTTTTAGGATATGGCAACATCTGAGTACCACCAGTCGCCTAGCAAGGTGTCAAAAATTTGATGACAAAAAAAGAAAAAAAAGTGATGAACTACAGGTAGTCCTCAACTTACAAAAGTTCGCTTAGTGACTGTTCAAAGGTACAATGACACTGAAAAAAGTGCCCCCCCAAGCCACAGCTGAGCAAGACACCTGCCTGCCCCCCCAGCGGTGCTCTTCCTCCTGTCCGAGGTTTTCATTGCTGTGAGTATTTCTGTTGAGGATTGTTAGTGGGGGTGGTATGTGTGTGTGTTTGTTTTTTATTCCCCTCCCTCTGCTGGGTGGTTGCAGCAGAGTTTGGTCACTTCACATGACCCTGCGACACTGTGACCATCTTAAATATGAATCAGTTGCCTAGCATCTAAATGTAAATCACAAGATCCTGGGTTTTCTGCAACATTCCAGCTGATCAGCGCTTCTTCTGGGCTCAGCACACATGCCAGAATCAGCACCGAGCTCTAGCTGGAGCCTGGCATTGATTCTGGCTCTTCCACTGAGCCCTGACAACCCCAAAGATGCGCCAATCAGCTGGATAGTGGCGCTGATCCTGGTGCTTCCGCTAAGCCCTGACAGCTGTGCAGCTTCAGCTGTCTCTCAGGCTTGTGTGGTGCTGCCACCTGTTCAGCTCATTCCCCTCCCTTGCTACCACTTTTCTTGGATGGTTGTGTACCACTGGCCAGGTGTCAATGTACCACAGGTGGTACCCGTACCACTGGTTGAAAAGTCGTGCTCTAGAATAGGGGTCTTCAGACTTAGCCCTTTTATGACTTGTGAACTTTAACTCCCAGAATTTCTCACCTTAGCAACTTTAAGATATGTGGACTTCTGTGGGAACGGCCAGAATTTGGCCTCTCAAGAATTTGGTCTCTCAGCCTTCAGCTTTTCCAAACCCCCTTAAGGGCCTCCACGTGAGTTACAGTGAATGAGCAAACTCTCCTGACTCACAGGCAGGCTAGCATGTGGGAGGTTTGGGAAACGCTATGATAGAGTTTTCACATATATCTTTTAGTATTTTGTTTTTGTATGATCTCATAGGCATCTGAGAAGTTCTTACTATGTATCCAATTATCTATGTATCCTATGTTGTATGAGATTGATGGAGCTTTTTGTAATGTTGGAGGTGAATAAAAGTTCAGCGGGCAGTGCTCAGGAGGTTTTTTGGTGAGACAAGGCTGCCTGGCTGGTTCAGAGCATCTCTATCGACCCGGGTGTAAATTCTTTTCCCTTCTGACTTCAATTCCCAGAATCCCCCAGGCAGCATTCTGAGTTGAGTTGCTGAAAATGAGAAACACTCCATAGAGGATATGTGGTAGAGTTCACATTTAGGGAACAGTTAAGATTACAATTGTTTAAAAACATTAATCCTTGAAAGATCAAAACAATATATTCCTTTATGTGCTCTCCGTGCACTGAATGTACTCTAATATGTTTATGTAATGAATGTTTTTCTAGGATTATAGTATTTGCAGATCAGCTTTAATTCTCCTGCCTTTCCATTCATAATGATATTTAGAAGATCAGTTAGGAGAAGCATTGTACAAATAATGGGCAAGATTGGATAAACTAGTAATTGGTGACAGAGTTAGAATTTCATGGCACCATCCATATTCTCTATCTCCCTGTGGCTCTCTTTTATCTATTTCTCCTTTGTTTCTAATAGCCTTATTTAATTCTTCCTATTTGGGGAGAAAGGTAAAAGGTAAAGGTAAAGGTTCCCCCGCACATGCGTGCTAGTCGTTTCCGACTCTAGGGGCCGGTGCTCATCTCCGTTTCAAAGCCGAAGAGCCAGCGCTTGTCCGAGGACGTCTCCGTGGTCATGTGGCCGGCATGACTAGACGCCAAAGGCGCACGGAACGCTGTTACCTTCCCACCATAGTGGTCCCTATTTTTCTACTTGCATTTTTACGTGCTTTCGAACTGCTAGGTTGGCAGAAGCTGGGACGAGTAACAGGCGCTCACTCTGTTACGTGGCACTCGGGATTCGACCCGCCAAACTGCCAACCTTCAGATCGACAAGCTCAGCGTCCTAACCCACTGAGCCACCATGTCCCTTGTTGGGGAGAAAACAATTCTATTAATTAATTGTTCTCACTATCAGAAAACTTCTCCTTACTTCTAGCTTGGATCTCTCTTTAATAAATTAATCTCCTCTTCTCTGTGGTAGCCCCTCAAGGACTAGAATAATCATGTCCATCTAATCCTTCTCTTTGATCGACTAGACATACATACTGTAGTTCCCCTAACCTTTCCCTCCCACCCAAAAAAGAGTTGTACCAATTCATAGAAGTCATGGAGATCAAAGCTGTTTCTTTTTCGAAACCCATTTCTTTTGAAATGAACCCTTTGGTGTCGCAATGGCTCAGTGAGCTTGTTGATCAGAAGGTCAGCAGCTTGTCGATCAGAAGGTCGGCAGTTTGGTGGGTCGAATCCCATGTAACAGAGTGAGCGCCTGTTACTTATCCCAGCTTCTGCCCACCTAGCAGTTCAAAAGCATGTAAAAATGCAAGTAGAAAAATAGGGACCACTACGGTGGGAAGGTAACAGGGTTCCGTGTGCCTTTGGCATCTAGTCATGCCGGCCACATGACCACGGAGACGTCCTCGGACAAGCGCTGGCTCTTTGGCTTTGAAACGGAGATGAGCACCGGCCCCTAGAGTTGGAAACGACTAGCACGCCTGTGCGGGGGAACCTTTACCTTTACTTTTTTTACACGGTACTCAGGAACATTCATTTCTGAATATGGTGATTGTTTACCTCCCACTCTTCCCTCTCATTTTAAAAGTCTCTAGACAATCCTCATTTACAGCAGTGGATCAAAAGACAACATCAGAAGGAGAGAACACCTCTTAGCTCTTTTGCCCTATCAATGGCAAAGTATAGAAAATACTTTGCACAGTACATTTCATTCGTGTCAAGTACCTGCAATAATAACCATTCCCTCTGAGGTTTAGATTTTCTCATGACAGGGATTAGGCAATCATACACCCTGATCACTACTGTAAAGGAAACTCTTTTAAGAAAATGAAATGAAAACCTTTACTGATATTTTATTGATGTCCTCTACACAAGGTGATAGATTTTTTTCACTCTGGCATTTGATGACATCTTAAACTCTTATGTACTCCAGCTGTTCTGTTCAAAAATAATAATTCTAAACTTCACAACATCACCAAAGCTCATCGCAAAATTTGAGTATTCATAATTATGCTTTCACTAGATACTAGTGACCTTCAGATTTAAGCATTTATTTTTTATAAAGTATATATACTTTGATTGGAACTGTGAGTTCATGGGCATTATTCTGACTCTTGGAACCTGCAAGCATCCTGTTGCCAACAATTGTCAGAAGAACACACTCAAGCAAAGTTCCATCCAGATGTGTTGGATGGTTGGTATTTATGAAAGCTGCAGCTCTAGAAGTGTTGTAATCTAACACATCAGAATTAGGTAGGGGAAAGTTAGTTTAGCTCCTATCACAGAGTAAATACTTCCATCTAGATTGTCAAGGGGATGATCAGTTGAAAACTAGTCAAGTTTTTGTTGCCAAATATTGATTGCTCTTTGCCTTAGGTGGAGCTAGGAAAAACAACAACAGGAAAGAACAGAATAAAAACTAATTTTAAAGGTAAAGGTAAAGGTTCCCCCGCACATGCGTGCTAGTCGTTTCCAACTCTAGGGGCTGGTGCTCATCTCCGTTTCAAAGCCGAAGAGCCAGCACTTGTCCGAGGATGTCTCCGTGGTTATGAGGCTGGCATGACTAGACGCCAAAGGCGCACGGAACGCTGTTACCTTCCTACTGTAGTGGTCCCTATTTTTCTACTTGCATTTTTACATGCTTTTGAATGCTAGGTTGGCAGAAGAAAAACTAATTTAATTCTGCCCAAATTCAGTCAATTAATTAAATGCAATTCATAGAGTTATTGACACTTTTATTAATTTATAAAATGCAGTTTGGTAGTAGCTCTTGGAAATACAGGTCAAACTGAAGGTCATTAGTGGCTACATCTGGCCCTGGGAGAAAGATGGTTGTGCAACTGAGCCAACAATTCAGGAGAATTAGCTTTGTGAAATGGCTTCTCTGCCAAGCTCATTTAAAAAAAAACACAAAAAAAAACATTGCTTCCTTGACATTCTTACAATAGTTCCTGTTGAGTTCAACAGAACGTACTTCTGAGTGAAAATATGCCCAGAATCAACATATTAGGAATGGAAGCTATCATGACCAACATCCTATTTCCTTCAGGAATATGTTTAACACTTGTCGTATCCCCCAAAGTCATGGAAACCTCTTCTGCAATTGGCTGTGCTTTGCCAGGCTTACGTATGTACAGCTGGTTTTTTTTTTTTACAATTGGTTTCATGCCTTGGTGACCTCATTTTACAAGACAGACTCAGCAGTTTTATCTTAGCCATTGAAGTTTGAAAGTCTTCCCAGCCAAAGAAGACGAGTAGGAGAACACCATATAAATAAAGGAGAGGCTTCATAAAATGTCTATATCAGCATAGAATTGAATAGAATAGAGCTGGAAGGGACCTTGGAGGTCTTCTAATCCAGCCCCCTGCTCAAGCAGGAGAGCCTATAGTCCAGACATGTCAAACACAAGGCCCGGGGGCCGGATTCGGCCCGCGAAGTGGTTTCATGCGGCCCGTGAAGCCATCCTGGAAACAGTGAGGGAACAGCCCCCACTGCCTTGGCCCTGGCCCAGAGACCCTCCTTCTGCCAGAGACCCTCAGATCTGTCCCACTCCTGCCCAGGCCCCCATAGGCACCCTTGATGCGAACGATGTAGAGCTGGCCACGCCCACCCAGTAGGCCATACGCACTCTAGCCACGCCCACCCAGTAGGCCACGCCCACCCTGGCCATACCCACCCGGCCCCCTGAGGGCAACCACAATGTTGATGCGGCCCTCAGTGAAATTGAGTTTGACACCCCTGCTATAGTACTATCTCAGACAATTAACTGTCCAGTCTCTTCTTAAAAACCTCCAGTGATGGAGCGGCCACGATTTCTGAAGGCAAAGCTGTTCCATTGGTTACTTGTCCTCACTGTCAGGAAGTTTCTCCTTAATTCCAGGTCTCTCTCTCTCTTTCTCTCTCTCTCTTTTTTAAATAAGATTTTATTAATTTTTCCCTTACATACAATAATTTTTCAACCAATGTGCTGTCTGAGTTTAAATACGCTAATACATATTTAATTCCTAATCCTTTATTCTTTCCTCTAACCATTGATAAAGTAAGTCCCAAGTTTTATAGTATTCTGTTTCTTCTTTTTCTTTCAAGTCAATCTGTCTATCTCTGTGCATTCCACTGTTTTTATTATTAATTATTTCTTAATCTGGTGGTATTCCTTCATTTTTTCAATATTGCGCAAGTATTATTCTTGCCACTGTTGCGACATGTAAAATCAAATATAGGCTTTGTCTGTTAATCTTTTCTGGCATTATACCTAATAAAAAAAGTTCAGGCTTAAAATTTACATATTCTCCCAACATCTTTTCTAACCAAGTATGTATCTTTTTCCAATAATTCTTTGCTTTATCACATGCCCACCAAACATAATACGTGCCTGAGTTATGTTTACATTTCCAACATCTATCTGACATATTTTTAAACATTTTTGCTAATCTTGCAGGTGGCAAGTGCCATCTATAAAACATTTTATGTAAATTTTCTTTAAAAGAAGTTGACATTGTCAATTTATAATTTCTTTCCCATAAGTTTTGCCATTTTTCTAATTCTATATTATATCCAAAAAAATTTCGCCCATCTTATCATTGTTTCTTTAACTTGTTCACTTTCCATTTCCAAAATTAATAAAAAAAGTATACATTTTCTTAGTTTCTCATCTGAAGTTAATAAAGTCTTATCAAATGCCATTTGTTCTTTATAAAATCCATACAGTTTAATGTCTTTTTCATATCTAGTTTGTGTTTGTAAATGGGCCCACCATGACAAGTTGATACCCTGATTTTCCAGTTCTTGTTTAGATTTTAAATTCCCTTCAGAATTTAGAATATCTCTATATTTCCAGATTTTTCAAAGTCCACCAAATTTGGGTGTACAAATGCTTCCATAGTTGACAACCACCCTGGAATTTTGAAACATATTTCACTTTTTATTTTTCCCCCACACTATTAACAATGCATTTCTTATGTAGTGATTTTGGAAATACTTATGAATTTTATTTTTACCATACCACCCAGGTCTCTCTTTCTCTCTGGTGCTTTGGAGAATAATTTGACACCCTCTTCTTTGTGGCTCAGTGGGTTAGGACGCTGAGCTTGTCGATCAGAAGGTCGGCAGTTTGGCGGGTCGAATCCCGAGTGCCGCGTAACAGAGTGAGCCCTGTTACTCGTCCCAGCTTCTGCCAACCTAGCAGTTTGAAAGCACGTAAAAATGCAAGTAGAAAAATAGGGACCACTACGGTGGGAAGGTAACAGCGTTCCGTGTGCCTTTGGCGTCTAGCCATGCCGGCCACATGACCACGGAGACGTCCTCGGACAAACGCTGGCTCCTCGGCTATGAAATGGAGATGAGCACCGGCCCCTAGAGTCGGAAACGACTAGCACGCATGTGCGGGGGAACCTTTACCTTTACCTTACCTCTTTGTGGCAGCCTCTCAAATACTGGAATGCTTGTTCACCTTTTTTTTTTGTAATTTCCATTTGAATCCTCTTGGTACTCAAAAGAAACCACCAGAAGGTCTGCAAAATGAGAATTTTTATAAGATGTTTTGACTGACATCTTATCATCACCAGCCCTTTCAAACTGCAGAGAACAAAATTAGTGTGGGAGAATAATGTTCAAGGATATGTGATACCACCCACAGAAAAAGACACACTGAAACTTTTGCAACATTCAGAGAAGTAAAAATGACTTCTGACAATTTTTCCCCTGAAAAGTATATGTGTTGTTTTTATCTTGAAATGAGAGAGGTTAGTTTTTTCCCCCAGAATTCGTAGTGTGTGTTTTTATCTACATATTTATTTATTATTTAGTAGGCAGCCATCGAAGGAGAGTGAACTAATATGTTACTTCCTCCTTTATATGAGATTTATATGTTTTTTTCAAAGACTACATTGGAAAAAAAATCTATTCTCATTTAGAATGTATTTTGCTGAGGGGTACAATTCCATCAATTTGTAATTAAAATGAAATATCGGGGTTTTTTTTAAAGGCAGTCATATGCTTTGGACTTGCTGGTTCCTCTAACAGGGCAATCAAACAGGAGATTCCTATTTTTTCCCTACAAAAGTTGTGCAATTTAGGGACTGCAATTTACCCACCCAGACTTTGCAGGATCAGCTGAGCAATAGGAAACCAATCACGAGATTCTTTCTACCATTAATGGAAAGCAATCAGGTAACCTGCTAGCCAGTTAATTAGTAGTTTAACTGGGAATACTTCACCAATTTCCCAATGCGAGTGACAATAAGAAATCAGTGATCTTCAAGGGATGACCGAGAAGATGGAGGAAGACCCATCATTTCTTTTTTCTTCCCAGTGAACAGGAGACCAATCTTGTTAGCTTCCAACATCCAATCCAGCAAGGCACCTGGGCTTCAGAAGAAAAAGTTCTCCATCCATGCTAAGTGTAAATGTAAGGACTGCCAGTCAGCTGCCATCGAGAGGAGGAAGTATAGCATAGCAACTGAGGTGTTGAGTTTAGATCGGGATGATCCAACATTCTCCTTATCCCCAACCATGGAACACTTGTAGCTAGTTATTCTCTTAGTCCAACCTATCTCAAATTGTAGTTATTGTAAAGATATAGGAGAAGAACCAAGCCTCCTCCTGTGCTCCTGACTTGAGCCACAAAAGAATGATAAAATGATAAAAATACAATGAAGGAACATATATCAAATAACTCCAGAACCTACCTATATAAGCTTTATTATCAAAAATATTTATGGATGCCCCACATTTTCTTCACCTTAAAGCTTACCACGTTGTTAAGAATGAGGTTGATACTTTCAAGGCAATCTGACTCAGGAGGAGGGGAAATTGGTTTTCCTTCACTCCTTTCCGCTCCAAATGGTAAAATACATTCCACTTTTATCCATGCATCACTTTTGAAGATGAAAAGAAGTAAAATGCAAGGAAGAAATATGTGCTTTTAAAAAACATTTTGCAACTAAACTTTGCAGGTGGTAGCTTCAACTGAACAAGTGAGTTACTCTTATTGACTAATCTGGTGTTGCTTCAAGAGGAAATATTAGTCAGTCTGAAGAGAAGAAAGGAGAGAGAGAGAGAGAGAGAGAGAGAGAGAGAGAGAGAGAGAGAGAGAGAGAGAGAGAGAGAGAGAGAGAGAGAGAGAGAGAGAGAGAGAGAGAGAGAGAGAGAGAGAGAGAGAGAGAATTGGTATTGAAATGTTTGGAAAAAAAATAACCAAGCTCAGAAAGTACCAAGGACCTCATGGCATTGATAAGCATTAACTGCTTAAAAAACAGCAGTGATATCAGCAGTGTTTTACAACAACAAAGTCTGCATTTTCAAGAGTAGCCTTAATAATAATTGGTTACCAAAAGATTTAAGCATAATAATTCTTTCACAGTTGTTCTGCTTGGTCTCTTGCCATGATTTGATTCAAAGAATCAGACTAAAAGAGATTAATGCCAAGGAAAAGGTAAGAAGGAACCATTTCTCCCCCTGAATCTGTTTCTTTATTTCTTTTCATGTCTCTGCTTGTTTTTGTTGTTGTATTTTCTAAAGGATCGTACTATGTCTTATGCAATATTAGAATTAGATGCAGTTAAGGATGCAGAGTTTTCACCTGCACATATAAAAAAAAGATAAGGCTTTGTGACCATCACCTTGACACTCTTGTTCTAACTCTCCCTGCAGATGCCCACCGGAGCTTGTCAATGGTGGTTAGCATTGGGGCAGAGTTTCCTTAGTAAAAGGAATAGCAAATGGAGTAACAAAAACCTAGTTTGGTTGAGAAACCAGGAGACTGTATGAGAGTCAACTGGGTGACTTTGGGCCAGCTATTCTCAGCCCAAATGAACTCATAGAGCTGTTGTTGGGGAAAATAGGAGGAGGTAAGAGTATTATGTTCACCACCTTGACATATTTATAAAAATAATAAAGGCAGCGGGGAAAAAAATCTAAACAAAAACCAGAAATCAAGCACAAAGCATTTGGCTGCATACCATAAAGGTCTATAATTCTATTATGGGAACTGCACATTGTCAACAATGCTGATATTCAGGGGTCTCCATTTAAGACTAGTCATGGCTCTCGAGACTTTAATCTGGCCCCTTTGATCCCTAGTTTCCAAGACAATTAAGACTTTAATCATAGTGCTACTACTCTATAAGTGTATTTGCAATGGTTGCCGCCAGTTATGGAATGTTGTGGTTTGGGATGGAGCCACTTCTTCTCAAGTATAGTAAAACCTCATCATCCTGTCCAGGTGGGAACTCACAAAAGCCTTTGGCTTTTTTTTTTACTGACGGCTTGTAAGTGACAAATGAAGGCTTGTTTTCCATTCTTGTTCATTGGGGGTGTGACTCAGGAGGGCTTGCAGTCAGCAGCTGGCAATGTGTGTGCCCACACAAAACTTTACAATTTTCCTTGACCTCAAGTGAAGTTTCTATGCGCTGGTGAGTGGGAAGAAAGGGATATTAGCTTCAGAAAGGGGAAAATACTTCTCTGATCTTCCTTACTCAGCTTTTTTTTAAGGCTAAGTTGCAAAAAGGAAGAATTGTTCAAGCATGTTTTGAAACATTTGCAAATCTGCTGAGGTCTATCCTAGACTTTCCAATAGATTTTTTAAAAAATTATTTTACTTTGGTATCCTTTTTTGGGGGTCAATAAGCTATAGGTTAGGGCACAGGTGTCAAACTCGCCACATCATGTGACATGTCACGACGTATTGTGACTTTGTTTAGCACTACTGGAGCTGCAACCAGCCCATGGGCCAGCAGTTTGATACCTCTGGGTTAGGGTGTTAGTTTGGGCTCAGGATACCTATGTTTAAATCTCTAGTTACCATGCACCTCACTGTGTGACTTTGGACTTTTCTGAGCCCAGGCTAACTCACATGATTGGCGTTGTGTGGATACAATGAGAAGTGATGTCATGTATACCCTCTTGAACACCATGGAGAAAAGGAGGGAGATTAATGTACAAAAATGCTAGAGATTCCTGATTATAGCTCTTATGCAACAATTTTCTTAGATTATATTGATGGGTTTTCTGTTTATGTTTCTTCTCCTTGAACAAGACAATATCATTTGACATAGATCCTAATAAACCTTAGCTTATAACAACAGATAATAGACCAGCAAATAAAGCACAAGAGTACAGTTAAGATAAAAGGGGAAAAAATATTTTCTAAAATATCTAAAAAGGATTAGAATTAAGACTACATTGTTCTACGCTGACTATAGAACAGTACTTGATGGTGAAGGAAATAAAATCAGATTGATTCAGTAATAACAATTTGAGATAAATCAGAATGACCAGGATATTTGGTAAAGGATGAGAATAATAATTGTGAACACTTGCACAGAGAGAGCAATGAAGAATAATGGGTTCCATTGATTCAATTATTACTCCACTGCAAAGACACAGTCTTTGTTGAAAGAAGAAGAAGAGGAGGAGGAATAGGAATAGGAAGAAGAAGAAGAAGAAGAAGAAGAAGAAGAAGAAGAAGAAGAAGAAGAAGAAGAAGAAGAAGAAGAAGAAGAAGAAGAAGAAAAAGAAAAAGAAGGAGGAGGAGGAGGAGGAGGAGGAGGAGGAGGAGGAGGCGGCGGAGGCGGCTGTTGGGAGGGCCTTGAATCTAGCTAAGGATAAGCTCCTTCTGAATTTTGGGATTGTTATCTCAGTGGGATATCTGGCTAGTTGGAGAAAATATAGACTAGTTCAAGGAGGTGCTTCTGAATAAAACTGCTTCTACCTTTATTTGCTTCCAGCTCTAAAACAATGGCACATTGTTTGAGATCAGCCAGTGCACATTCTCAGCCCTTCAAGGTGATGGCCAGCCATGAAAAGCCATAAAGTTGCAATTTAGCATGTGTTGCCTGGCTCCAGGAACACTGAAAGTTTTCAATCGTAATTAAAGGGGCCAAGCCAACTGGAGAAATCAAAGTCTGGATTGTAAAGAGTCATATTTTCACCAGCCTAACCTCCAGCTAATTAAGTTAATACAGGACCTTCAAATAGTTGACACAGTGATTTCATTAACCATCAGCATCAATGGTGTCACAAAAAAGCTTTTCTGCAACAGACAATGGTCACCTGAAATAAATAATAGTTATACTGGAAGACTTGAGCGGGGAATCTTCAGTGTGGTTCCCTTCAAGTCACATTGAAGATGGCTCGAGGCAACCTACATCCAAAGGTCTTTATATAGATTGTAACTATGTTAGAGACCAAAGTAACATTCAGATTTGCCAGTTCCATTTATCTTTAGGCACCGTTGTGCAGAATTTAGCAGCAGGGTTAGCTCCACAACTAAGATCTTTGATGCACCCAATATGTTCTTCTTTGCAATACATAAAAAACCTTTAAGTTCAGTGACCACTAAGGCATGGGGCAATGAACAGCTGAGGATTCTGCCAGTAGCAGTTCACAACATGAGCTAATTTCCACTGTTTTGCATTACCAAAATTTTTTAGTTCCCAAAAAAAGACAGTAGCTGAGGCAACCAGGAGAATGTTAGCAAGCTTTCCTATTAAGGAAGAAAGACAGAAAACTTAATCAGAAATATACATATTGAAAATGTGGTAAAGATAGAAGAGAGGAAGGAAGTTGAACATAGTGTTTAGCATCACTCAGTCGTAACAAGTTGTCTGATTGGGCACTTGACCATATGCGTGGTTGTGAAATGAGGACATATTTCCAAATACTGAGCAAAGCCAAGGGAACAGGAGAGGGGAAATTGTAATCCTTTTTGAAGTTGCACTAAGCAGCTTGGTTTCTCTTTTTCCTTTTCAGTGTCATCTTAGCCAAAACTAATTTATTATGTTTGTTGCACAGTCAGCCAGATATTTAGGCTGGATTTGGCAGTTTCATCCATCTATGGAGTCCTTCCCAAGGACCTGGAATAGGCAGATGTTGATGTTTGATGGTGTTAGAGATGTCATTTCAGCTGTTTCACGTAAAGCTGCTTTTTACTGTTGAATTGACCATGTCAACAGCTTCCAGAGTACTTGGTCAGTTGGGATACAGAATGGGAAATCATTAATCCAATGTACTCCAGGAATACCTTGATGCACCAAAGGTTCATCATACTTTTATTTTTTGTACATTGATGACTCTGTGGCTAATCAATCAATCAATCAATCAATCAATCAGAATAGAGCTGGAAGGGATATTGGAAGTCTTCTAGTCCAACCCCCTGCTCAAGCAGGAGACCCTAACCATTTAAGACAAGTGGCTGTCAGTCAAAACTCCAGTGATGAAGCACCCACAAAGTCTGAAGGTAAACCTTTCCAACCGTCCCAAGGTTAATTGTCCCAACCGTCAGAAAATTTCTCCTTAGTTCTAGGTTGGTTCTCTCCTTAGTTTCCATCTATTGTTTCTTGCCTATCTTCAGTTGCTTTGGAGAATAGGTTGACCCCCCTCTTCTTTGTGGCAGACCCTCAAATACTGGAACATTGCTATCATGTCACCCCTCGTCCTTCTTTTCTCTAGACTAGCGATATCTAATTACTACAACTGTTCTTCATATGTTTTTGACTGCAGGCCTTTCATTATCATGGTTGCTCTTCTCTGCACTTTTTTCCAAAGTCTCAACATCTTTTTCATAAATGTGGTGACCAAAACTGGATGCAGTTTTGCATCTGTGTGTATGTGCAATCTGGGTGCAGATTACATAAGGAGGAAGTGTCTAAACAGAACGTAAAAGTTTGCAGCAAGAAAATATGTTTGAGACATTTGGACAAATTCAGAAGGTCTAAGGCTGAAAGGTAGGAGACAGTTGGTTTCTAGTCTAGAGAAAGTCATGAAGCACCTTTTACCTACTTTTTAAACCAGTCAAGAGATTAATGAAGTATTTGTGAACTTAAAAGTGCAAAAGGAAATAAAACCTAGAACTTCTGCTCTGAAGTATTGAAACTATGATATTTTAGCATTATGAAGAACAGACGACTAAGGGCATCATTCTTGCCTACAGCGAAGATCCTAATCTCGTGAAACCATTTCTGATAGTCTTCTGTCAAGCCTTTTTCTAAACAAGAATCTGGAGATCTGTGATAGCTGAAAAACTAAAAAATCTGATCATCTAACTAACCTGTTGCAATCCCCTTGCTGCTTTCGTAGAAATTTACTTGGCTTTAAGTAAAATCTTGCAGCATTCTAAGAACAGGTAGAAATAGCATTTCCCAGAGATAGTAAATATTTTGGCCAGGTCTATAGGCTTTTCATCAATGAAATAGTTGCTGCCTTTGAAATTTGATTTAAGTGTTGCGGCAGCTCAATAATTTATGAAAATTTCCATTAACCTGACAACTATGATAAAAAAGCTTTTTTTAAAAAAAAAAACTGATAAAGAAAAGAGATCAAACAATAAGACAGGACATCAAAAAGACAAGAATGATCTCTATGTGTTCAGATTTTCCTGCTTATGTAGTAGGGATATATAATAGAGAATCAGGAATATTTATTGAGAAGTGAGATATTGGGGAAAACAGTTATCATCACTTGTAACAATACAAGTGCCTTTATTCATTATTCTTTGCATCTTTTTCTCATATAATTTGTTTTCCATATCAATGACAATTTCTGTGGTCCTTCCCTGAAGTGGTTCTAATTTCTTCACTTTCTCCTTGAAAGGTAGAGACTAGGGCTGGACACTATGTCACGCGTGAGGTCTGAATAATACAAGACTAAATTTAAACTTCTTCTTGGAATTTGGAATTTATGTCTCCAGTGTTGTTGTTGTTAGCTGCGAAGTCGTGTCCGACCCATCGCGACCCTATGGACAACATTCCTCCAGGCCTTCCTGTCTTCTACCATCTTCTGGAGTCCATTTAAGCTCACGCCTACTGCTTCAGTGACTCCATCCAGCCACCTCATTCTCTGTCGTCCCCTTCTTCTATTGCCCTCAATCTTTCCCAGCATTAGGCTCTTCTCCAGTGAGTCCTTCCTTCTCATTAGGTGGCCAAAGTATTTGAGTTTTAGCTTCAGGATCTGGCCTTCTAAAGAGCAGTCAGGATTGATCTCCTCTAGGACTGACCGGTTTGATCGCCTTGCAGTCCAAGGGACTCGCAGGAGTCTTCTCCAGCACCATAGTTCAAAGGCCTCAATTCTTTGGCGCTCAGCCTTTCTTATGGTCCAACTTTCACTGCCATACATTGCAACTGGGAAGACCATAGCCTTGACTATACGCACTTTTGTTGACAGGGTGATGTCTCTGCTTTTTAGTGTGCTGTCTAGATTTGCCATGGCTTTCCTCCCCAGGAGCAAGCGTCTTTTAATTTCTTGGCTACAGTCCCCATCTGCAGTGATCTTGGAGCCCAGGAAAACAAAATCTGTCACTACCTCCATTTCTTCCCCATCTATTTGCCAGGAATTTGCCAGGAATTGTCTCCAGTAATATACCCCAAAGCATAGCGAGTCTTCTGTACTATACTGAGATCAACCTCACTGCAATCACCAAGGGCTTGAGCTGTCCCTAACCAAGAACAAACCAGATCCACTGGTCCTCCATTTCCTCTGCCCCGGTTTGCACTTGGATCACTGAAAGGCAGAGAGAAAATTCAAAACAGAACAACAAAAAATACAGGCTGAAGACAAGTGAGTGCAAGTATATTCCACATCATGCAGAGATACAAGGAAGGAATACAACTTCATTTTTGGCATTTGCCTCCTTCCAATTGTTGGGTTATTCCAGTGAAAGTGTAAAAATTAGTGAAAGCGGACTCTAAAAGGGGATCTGGTCATACCTCTTCCAGCTAATACATTTCATTAAAGGGTAACCTATCATGAACTTCATCAAGTGCACAGCGTAGCTAGACTGATGCAGCATTTAAATTGGGGTGGTGGTGGTGGTTATGCAAATGCAAGTTACATGTAAAACAGGTTACCAATACCTTACCACTTAATGGATTAAGACTCCATTGTGGCTATTGAAACGTTCTGTTACTGATAAAACACTTTTAACATGTAATTTACATCTGTAAATTTGCATCTGTCTTATGTATTTCATGATAACATGTCCTGTAAGCTGACAATCAATGTTTCCTCCTGCAGCCCACAGTTAATAATATATGCTTTCTGCAGAAGGTGAGACTAGAACTCAGTCTCCCAGTTTCTAGGCTGGCACCTTAAATCAGTACAGAAAACTAGCTCTCTGACTCTTAAAGCAGTGATACTTTTTTGCCATGCTCAAGGGAAAGTCCAAATAATATTGGGCTGCTTTAATGAATACCGAAGACATATTGCACCTCGCAAGTTCCAGAATAATGTTTGAAGTATACATAGCCCTTTTGCTGTAAATAAAGATTGCAGGGTTGTTGTTTTTTCCATTTCCATTTGTTTTTAATTAAAAGTGTCTATATAAAATGGTAAATGTCAAGGGATCTATGGACACCTGCTGCACACATACACCACATTGCTTAATCCACAAACTAGAGAATGACCATGAGTATTTAAGGAGATGACTAGTCTGAGCAATAAAGATACCAGTTTTGTCTATTTACACACAAACTCCTCAACTTGTTACACTCAATAGCAGAGGAATCGGGTCTGACCGCTATTGGAAATTGCATCATTTGGAGAATATTATATGACCCTATTGGTTAATTCTTTTTTGCATTGACAATTGGGGAGGCTACAATTATGCAGATTGAGTAGAGGTGTCAGTGAATAAATTGTATTGGGAATATTCATGGTTTCTGGTATCATCAGCGCCCGACCTTCGCTCCTTCCGACGCGATCTGAAGACCTACTTGTTCGAACAAGCTGGCCTGGCCTGATGGGTGATGGGTTTGGATTTTAATATTGTTTTAGTGCATTTTAACCTATTGTTGTTAGTTCTGGGCACCTTGTTTAATCTTTTTTAATATTTGTATCCTTGTATTTTTATATGTTTGCCCTGTTCACCGCCCTGAGTCCTTCGGGAGAAGGGCGGTACACAAATAAAATAATAATAATTATTATTATTATTATTATTATTATTATTATTATTATTATTATTATTATTATTATTATCATCTTTACATTTTAAACAGTATTGGAGTTCTTGGGACAGTTTGTTAATTAAGAACTGAAAATATAGGGAAATGAAACAAGGACAGTGAAACAGTTCTAATGAATAAAAATAGAATCATAACCCCCCCCCATAAAAGGGTCTGCAGGAGAGAAAAAATAATGATGATTTTACCAAATGAGGCAGCATATGGAAGAAGCGAACAGATGGGGAATCCTAGTGTCTTGCATTCCCCTGAATCTGCAAGAAGAGAAGGAGAAAAGTAATAACTTGGATTGAGCTAAAGAAAGAATTGGAAACAAATTTAGATAAGTGAGGGAGTTGAAAGCATGTGTTAGGTATAAGTGTCAAAAGATTATTTTTCATGCGTTGTGCTGAACAACTAAAAATAATTTACAGAGAGTGGGCTTATGAAGCAGTTATTCTCAGTCAATACACTGTCATACAGTCATTGACCAAATCATAAAAAAAAGAAAAAGAGAAATATTCTAGCTGTAGCAAATAAAAATTGAATCAAACTGAATATTATAATTAATAAACGGTGCTGTCAAAATACAGTATATTTTACAAGCAATGAAGCAAAATGTAGCCACGTTCAGCGAAAAGAAAACAGAGATCAGACAATAATAATTTAGACAGAATTAATCTGACTTGCCTGGAAATGAATAATAATTATTAGTTTGGACAAATATGTGATGATCTAGAGGTTTCCTTGTCTACCAACATAATAATGATCTTTCCTTCAGAAGTAAAATAAAGAACTACAGAAAGACAAATTAATGGAGGTGAGTGAGGTTGTTCAGTTGAGTAGCAGCTATGAGGAATGACCTCAATCATGGAATATTGCATTTTTTAATCTCTTCATTCTTTGATCATTCTAAAACAGAACCATGTTCTCACTTCAAGAAAGCTCCTTGGATAAGCCATTTCTAAGAAGGCAATGGATGGAAACGTTGTTCCTCCTCTTTTTTTTTTTTTGCTATTGTGAATAAATAATTTAAAGTTTCTAGATCAAGGCCAGCATCAAACTGAGATAAGAAAAGCATTAAAGGCAGGTGTACACTTGCAGAGGCATGCATATATTGTGACACTGGTTTATCATTTATCCTCCCTTCTAAGAGAAAGGTTAAAATCAGCATTAAGATGTGGCCTGAGGCTACTTTTACAGCTCTTCTCCTAGACAGGATTGCAATTTTAAGTAGTTTGGTGCCATTGCAAGAGAGGATCGTTAATGATGGCGAGGCCAGAAATTCCGAAAGAAAACAAGTTGGCCACCAAAGACAGTTTCAAAGGCTCACCTACCTGCTTGTTTCTAAATGAAGAGAAGATTCTTTTCCCTTTGTCCTCTTGGAATGAAGCTGCTGTTTCTACTGTAGCTTCTCTTTTCCCCCAAAATTGCCAAACAAACTAATCAAAAGTACATCTTTTTGCCCCCCACTTCATTCGCCAAAGAGTTCTACTTTTCCTTTAACAGGAGGGTGGATAGTGCCTTTCCCCCCCACACTCGTCTTTATTGTGCCTTTATAGATTTCTATCCCAGGTAGAGACAAAAGGAGAGATTATAAGGGGAAAAGTGGGTCCTCTTAAGGCAATTGAAATGATTCAAAACCCTTTGAGTGCATATTACTGCAGCTGACATTTGGACAACCAACATATAAATCTCTCTCTCTTTTTTTTGTTTCAGAAAATGGAGAGGCTCGTGGAGGTATTACACTAAGAGAATAACAAAAGGTCTTGGGTTTTCTACAAACCGAAAGATCTATTATGGCATAAAGTAGTGAAGGCAGGGGTCCCTTTGGCTGATACACTGAGATGGATTCAGTCTTTCTCACAATAGCATCATTTTTCAGAGGCGAGGTGTCAGCTCACTATGCTGATTAGCAACTACCGGTATCACTAAATCCTAGCCACATTGGAAGGATGCTAGATTGTTCAAAAAGTGCCTCTTACTCACAAAATACTACAAAACCCAACTCACTGCTGTTTTCTCCTTGGCATTTAAAACCCCTTGCACATGAGGACCCAAATCTAGTTGTATTAGTATGCCAGACAGGGAGAGCTCTGCTGTGACCACTTGGTGAGCCTTGGTGGAGCAGTGGGCTAATGCCTCCTTAAGTAACACCAGCTGCCTGCAATTAGTGCAGGTTCGAGTCCCACCAGGCTCAAGGTTGACTCAGCCTTCCATCCTTCCGAGGTAGGTAAAATGAGGACCCAGATTGTTGGGGGCAATTAAGCTGACTTTGTAATAATGCTGCTTGGGGGGTGTATGAAAGCCCTAATAAGCAGGCATATACATAGAATGAAGGCTACTGCTAAGCTTGTAAGCTGCCCTGAGTCTTCAGAGAAGGGCGGGATATAAATGGAATTTAAAAAAACAAACTTAATCCTCTCCTTCGGGGCTCTGCCTTTGAGGGATGTCCTGAAAGAAACCTTCCAGCTATCACTGTTGGAGTGACATGCGCTAAGCCAGCTGGAAACCTGCCATCTAGTAGTACTGTTGCAAGTCTGAAGTTGTGCAACACCTTTAGCAAACACTTCCTCATGTAAAGGCATGAGTAAAGCTGAAGCACTCATTACTTGCTTCTCACAGTCAACAGGAGAACAGGTCAGGCTGGCAACCCCTTGCTTGAAAGTGGAAAGAGATTCCTTGTCCTCCAGCCAAATCCAGGATCCAGAATGATCCAAGCTCTGTTGGTTACTATCTGTTTAGCAATCTTTCCGTATCAAGGTAAGATTTTTTTTTCTCAGCAGTTTCATTTTTCAGATTCTTACTACTAAAAAGACCCAACAGGTTTCTATGGTTTTTCTTTTGATGATTAACAAGCGCTTGCTCTAAACTAACCAAAAGAATGCTCTCAAAGGTCTCGTTTGTGCTAAAATTACATAGAGGGTTTGTTTTTTTTTTTGTATAGGAAAGGCGCACAAATGGATCCTAAGAAAGAATGCACGTTCAAGTTAGAGGGAAAGTTTTCCAATCATATGAGTAAAAACAGATTAGAAGACTTTCAGGAAGCAAAACGTTAAAGGACAAATAAATAATTTTCTTCCAATAGACATCCTGTAATTAAGCTTGCAATAATGTTCAGCCAAACAAAAGCTAAAGTTATTGTTGTCATCTTCAGAGAATCTTCAAACTGTGCTCAAACGAATGTGGCACTACTTACTTTTCTCCGTACAAGATCTTCAGATTTCTGCCAGGTGGCAGCACAGAAATGCAGATTTTATTTTCCAGTTAGCGCAGGTGAATTTTCTTTAAAATCCATGTTAACTATGACCTTAAACACTTTCCCTTTCATATGAGACTTCTGAGAAAATTTATTTAGTATGGTATGGAAAGCTGTATTCATGAAACATGCTTAATTAGTTTGGTGGAAGTCCTGTCAGGGGTATTACTAATGGGATATACTCAATTATAACCTTGGTTATATAGTTTTGGGGTTTAGTATAGAATATCTCTAGTTGGTAAATTTAAATAGGGCTCAGTGTAGCATGCTGGTTTAAGGTTGTGGCATGAACCACTTTCAAGGCAGGATTCAGAGTGGAGTACAGTATGAAGATCTACTTTGGTCACACTTGTTTTTGATCTGTGGTAAGCCTTGGATGTGGGTAGTGCATTCATCCTGATTCCCTTGATCTCTCAGCAGCCTTTGATGCTATCAACCATGGTATCAAAGGCTGCCGAGGGGGTTAGAAGTGGGAGGCACCACTTTAGGAACATAGAGTCTTTCCATCTTTGGTTCCACATGGAATAGTGCACTCCATTCAGAATTGATGAACGATCTGGATGTTATTTTGGATTTATAGCTCCTACTCAAAGAGCAGGTGACAGCTGTAGCCAGAGGGGCCTTTGCACAATTGCATTTTTATACTAGTTTTGTCCATTCCTGAGCTGGAAGGCCCTGCTTGTGTTTACTCATGTCTTAGTCACTTCCTGATTGGACTACTGCAAAACATACTTCATGGGGCATATGTAGTCCTTGAAGACTATCTAAGCTTCAAAAACGGTACCTCTCGTCCACTCTATGCTTCTTCCATTTGTGCGCCTTTCCTATGCAAGATAGTGTTAGTCAGGAAGGAGAAAACATAGTGTCTCTCTTGTAAGTAGAGGCAGAGACCGGTTGTTTTTAGATATCTGAAGGGATTGGGGAACTGGATCAGAATTTACTGTATAATATGCATACTTGGGCCTCATCATCCAGAATCAGCACTGTGGCATGGAAGGAGATGCCTTTAACGTTCTCCCACCTCTTTCTCCAACCCTGCTATTTGCAATAAAGCATGTGTGCTTAACTGGAGTTTGGGATACTACCTTACCTGTTCATCTTCCAAACTCAATTCCTCACATGCTACCTCTCTCCCCCGCATCTCATAATAATAATAATAATAATAATAATAATAATAATAATAATAATAATAATAATAATAATAATAATAATAATAATAATAATAATGATGATGATGATGATGATGATGATGATGATGATGTTGGAAGGGATCTTGGAGGTCATCTAGTCCACCCCCCTGCTCAGGCAGGAAACCCTATACCATTTCAGACAAGTGGCTTTTCAATCTCTTCTTAAAAACTTCCAGTGTTGGAGCATTCACCACTTCTGGAGGCAGGTTGCTCCACTGGTTAATTGTTCTAACTGTCAAGAAGTTTCTCCCTAGTTCTAGGTTGCTTCTCTTCTTGACTAGTTTCCATCTGTTGCTTCTTGTCCTGCTTTCAGGTCCTTTGGAGAATAGCTTGACTCCCTCTTCTTTGTGGCAGCCCCTGAGATACTGGAACACTGCTATCATGTCACCCCTCCCCCTTCTCTTTGTTAAACTACACACAGGGAAGGAGACGATTCCACACAGGGAAGGAGGCACTGTGTTATTTCAGGCCAAATCATTCTTTGTGTGAACCCCATTTGAAGTTAGCTCACAGGTTCCTCACATCAGTCCATTTTCTTATGAAAAGTTAAACATGACTTCATGCTTTCAAAAGCATTCCAGAATTGAGAATTTTGTTTCTACCACTCCCTCTAATGAGGTAACTGAATGTTTGCTTGCCAGTGGGAAGAATAAAAGAGATTAGTGTGCCAAACCTTAAAATATGATTAGAAGTTCTAATCTTTAACCTTAAATTTAAAGTTTAACTTAAATGCAATCCAGTTTTTGGATTGGTCATATCCACTTTTTGGAGTACACACCAGGCATGGTACCTAAAGATCAAATATGGCCCTTGGTGGGGGGAGGGGAATGTACACCTCTATTGTGGGGATTGTTATACACTCTTGACCACCATCTTCACCATGTTTTGATTATGTTCCACTTGTTTGTGTTCTTCTGAAAGGGTCATACCAGAGACAATGGCATCCTTTGAGTTATTTCCACCATTCATAGCTTACTATGTAGGATCCATACTATGGGTATAGTTTATCCTGTTCCTTTGCTGTTAAGCATTCCTATGTAATGACCTGTAATGTGGACCTATTTACTCCCTAATTACTTTACTATTATTCAAGCTCAAGTGTAGGTTGTCTGCACAGTTTTTTTTAAACTCTCTGAATTACTCACCACTACTAATGTTTCATAGCTTCAGGCTGGCATTAGGGCTTAGGTCACAGGTCGGCAACCTGCGGCTCCGGAGCCGCATGCGGCTCTTTGAGCCGTCCCATGCAGCTCCCAGGCCTCCTCCCTCTTTTTTTTTTTTGAAAAAAAAAGTGGCACTAAAAAAATTAATCAATTTAAACTTCTCACAAAAAAACTTGAAAAGTTTAAATTGATTGGTTGGTTTGTGGGTAGAGTTTTTCCCGCCCTTCCTTCTCCTCGCCATGGGAGAAGGCTCGCTAGCAGCCTCGGCAAGAAGGAAGGGGCGATTTTCTCCCCCCCCCCATTCTCCCTTGCTGTGGCTAGCATCCTCTGCAAGGAGAAGGAAGGGGCGATTTCCTCCCCTTCTCTCTGCGAGGCTTGAAACAGTTCCTCCATAAACATGTAACCGAATCATTACTTGACTCTTTCACAAAAACTAATACATTAATCTCTAGTTTGCACATTAGTTTCTAGCTTCATAAAAATGTTCTGCACTTGGTTTTCCACTAAGGAAGCAAAGAAGACATATCCAAATTTTAAGTTGAAGCATGTAACTTTAACCTTGATAATCATAAGCAGCTAACATTGCTTTTTCATTTTGTGCAATTACTGTATTAAATCTGTATGTATAGTTGGAGCCGATCTTGAGCTGACTTTACTACTTTTAATTCCTCCCTTCTGTTTATTGTGATATTTAGTTGTATAGCTAAAGCACATTTATTCTTAAAAGCTTTTCCATTGGTATTTTGGGTCACTGGACCTACTTCTTAACATCTTAAATCCAAATGTTATATGATTGACATTTTTATTAGGTCCAGTTTTCAAGTGTTTCCATAGCTATAAAATTCCTATCTTGTGAAGCTTCTAGAGCAGACCTTACGAGCAAGTTACCACTATTATTGCAGATTGCTTATCCTTGTTTGGGATTGTGGCCTTGAGTTGGTAAAGGGATTTCTAGAGAGCTGCAAACCGAGTATTTTATAAGGGACTTTATATTTCACACAGATTGTGCAACCCTCTAATAAATGTTTCAGACTCTGCAGGGGGAGCTCCTCCTCTCCCCCTGCCCCCCCAAGAGATGGAATTGCAGCTTCTCTTGCTTGGTGGGCTTCGGGAGGGGGGCAGGAAGACCCTTGGCTCCTTCCCTCCCTCTTTCTCTCTCTTTCTCCTCCTCCCTCTCACCCTCTGCTCTTGGATCAGGCTGTGAGGCTCGGCTGGATGGCTTTGGGTGGTCCTGGCAGCTGACATGGGATCTCTGTGTGTGCGTGTGCGCGCGCACGTACGTTGTACATAGACCGGAGAGGCGCACAGGCTGGTGTGTGGGTGGGTGGCCCGCGTGGTGTATATTTCTTCCCCTTTTTCCCAGCCCCCCCACCCCTCCTCGATCTGTAAAGAGGTTCCGTAACCCCGTGGGGATATTTGGGTGTTTCCCCCCTTCCTCCCTCCCTCTCTCTCTCTCTCCCTCTCCCTCTCTCTCTCTCTCTCTCTCTCTCTCTCTCTCTCTCTCTCTCTCTCTCTCTCTCTCTCTCTCTCTCTCTCTCTCTCTCTCTCTCTCTCTCTCTCATCTCCCCTTCTTGGTGTCTCCCCCCCTCCCCCCATCCTTGGAATCCTTCAGAGAACCCCTTCCCCATCCCCTCCTTTTCAGATTTTCAAAGGTGTATTTTGTTTTTTCCCCCCTTATCTCTTTGATTTTTCTGTTTTTCTTCTTCTTTTGCTTATAAATGAATAATAACAGTCACCAAATGGGAAGGGCGTTTACTCGTCCCCAAGCAGCTGAGGGGAAACGGTCTTGGAGCTGCTCACAGCCACCTGTGTGCAAGGCTGGCTTTTTAAAAAGGATTTTACCTTAAGAACCTGGGTAAGGAGGCGCAGGTGGGGCTGCCAGCCCCAAGGACTCGGGTAGGCAACCTTGGCTCTTTTATGACTTGTGGACTTCAACTCCCAGAATTCCTGAGCCAGCCAAGCCGAGGAGAAATGGAGAGGTTTCCATGCTGGCTCAGGAATTCTGGGAGTTTAAGCCCAGGACTCATAAAACAGCCAAGGCTGCCTACCCGTCACAAGGGGAAACCAGATTCACTTAACAACCTGAATACTAATTTATCAACTGCAGTGATAAACACGCACCAAAGAAGTGATGGGAAGAGGGGGGGGAGCGCCCCGTTTCTTCTTCAGGCAAAAACTCTGTGCAGAAGCCGGATTGGGGAGGGGGAGGAGGAGGAGGAAGAGCTGTGATTGACAAACTGCCAGCCAAACTCTTTGGGAGTGGGGGTGCAGGATGGAGAGGAGGGCAGCTTGCCTTGGAGAAGGAGGGGGGAAGCCAATTTTAAAGGTTGTCCAGCTAAAAGGGAGCAAAGAATCTGGGCTGGAGTGCCTTGGAAAGGCGAGCAGGCAGCGCATCTGCACGGGCTGGTTGGGCTTTCTGCAGGTTTTGCCTGCAATTAAGGCAGGGTGAGTTTTTTGGCTCAGGGGAGCCTGGGGGGAGGGGGAGCTGCTTGTGGGGGGACATGCCTGCTCACATAAGTGCAAATGTGTTTCTTCTGCATGGAAGCTGCTTTGCTGAAGGTTGTATCTTCTTTCTTTCCTTCCTCTTCTTCCACGTTCTTCGCCTCTCTGCTTTGTGCCCCCTCTGGGGATGGAGGGGGAAATTTGCTCTGCACCTTTTCCTCGTGTGTGTGTGTGTGTGTGTCTGTGTGTGTGTGTGTGTGTGTGTGTGTGTGTGTTTGAAGCCTCCGTTTGCCTGCCTGGCAAGGCGGGGGAAATTTGCTCAGCCTCCTCTCCGGTGTATGTCTTGCTTAGGTAAGCTCCACTTTAATCAAATCCTGTTCTGTGCATGTGCGCGTACGTGCTCATGCACACGCGTATTTTGCGGCTCCCAGGGGTTTTTTTAGTGAGAGAACCGGTTCCAAGTAGGCTCTTTCACCGATTCAGGTTGCCTACCCCTGGCTTAGGTGTTATAAATATACAGGTGGTTTTCAAAGAAGCAAGCAGCTGAGGGACCTTTTACCTGTAAGGCATGTTCCCTCATGACCTGTGCGAAAAGAACAGCCCTTATGAAACTGTCCTTATTGAAGGGATGATTCCAGATTAACATAGTTCTTCAGACATATGTGCATTAATTTCAGGGGGCTTTTGGGAGGGATCAGATCTAACAAAAAACCAACCATCTTCTTTTTCTGCATCCTGCTGTGTGAGGAGGAAGGCAAGATGGAAGAAGAACATTACAGAAGGAAAATGACAATGGCCCTTCTTGCTTTTTGCTTTGTCCCTGTCCAATACTGGTACATTTATATAGCCTCCAACAAATTGTAATGTGTGGGAACAACTGCTTTAAACTTAATGTAAACCACTTTAAACTTGACTGTAAAAAAAATATTGTAACAGAATTGTTGAAGTCTGGAATATCTTACCTGATTCAGTTGTTTCAATTACTAACTGTCACAGTTTTAATTCCAAATTAACTTCTGTGGACTTCATTCCATATTAAAGAGGTTTCTAAGGGAGCATGCCTAACTGCACGAATATGCCTATTGTCCCTGTCACACTTTAGTTCTTTCATGTTGTTCATTGGAATTTATAATTTTTGTTTTATAAATATATAAAATAAAATAAATTGTGTTTGTGGGAGAAAAGCCTCCAACATAACATCTCCCTGTCCACAAAATGCTTTTTTGGCAAATTATCTACAACAGGTTATGTATGACATGACACTCTGAGTTATTGCAGATAATCAGTATAATACAGTAGATAAAGGTTAGTCAAGGGTTTGGGAAGGCCATATATGTACGTATAGAATTATTCTGAATCAGAAACCAGGAACTGGAGCATTTTGTTTCTCTGCTCAGATACTCATTTCCTTTAGGATTAGGGGAAATATCCCTAGTTGTAGAGACATATTCTAATCTTTGTTGGCATCCCACTCATCTTCTGATGAACATTACAAAAGGGACTTTCGGAATGGATTTGTCAGCTCATCTCAGAGTCTAAGCCAGAAAAGAGGGCTGTAGAAATGTTGAACTACTAGACTCCAAAGCACAAATGCACATAAGAATTCTGTTTCAGGTGTAGGTGATTCATAATTCCCTCTCGAACTGATTCATCCTTGGCTTTATGTTCTTGATAAATACGCTTACACTCATTCACAGCCCAACCCTCACCCATACCTTTGAGACTCTGACTATTTAGTTTTAAAGCTGAAGGCAGGCAGTTTTCTAGTTTCTGGTGGAAGAGCAGTTCCTACAGTAGCCTCAGGCCCTGGGAACATCTACATTTTACTTACAACAGGGACAATGATAAATGGAATGAAAGAAAGCTGGTTAGGTATTTTTTTCTTTAGTAGTACAGTCTTTAATTGCTGTCCAAAAGCACCATGAGAGAATGCATTTATTCAAAATACATAGTAATGAAAATAATATTAGCCCTCTGAGGTACTCCAGGCAACAAACAGAGCCATGAATATTAGTTCTCTGTAAAGTTACATTAACAGCGTCTTGCAAGACTGACATTATTTCTTCCCTCTTAGCTTTTACTCTCTGGATAACCAGGGATGATCCCCTTCTGAAATGCTTCCCACGTTCTCCTTCCTTCTGTGGGCTAAGATACTTTTCACATGCCTGTTGATCAGTCTGTGGCTCTTCCTGCTGCCTCCTAAGTCATTCCCACTTATCATTACAAATAATGATACTCAACTGGTTCATATGGTTGCTCAAACACAATTAAGAGTCAGGAGCCCTGATTTTTTTTAAAAAAAAAAGCAAGGAAAAATGGGGTTGCTCTGACCAGGAGGCAAACTTCCAAAATTAGAACAATAATTGATGGAGAACAATATGGTAAAGAAGAAAGGGATGTGGAATTGCAGCTTTTTCTATGCTTTAAGCAGGAGAGAATAGTAACCTTTTTTGCCAGTAGGGCAAGCAATTGTCCCTTTTCCATGTTTCTGGGAGCATCAGGTGCAAACGGGCAGGTACATAAAAGTATGAGGAAGATGTAAACTTCTGGCTGGGGCTACCTTTGGTATCTGAGAAGATACATTTCCAAGGCCAAATGCTTAGATTTCAGTCACTCTCTGTTAAATAGCAGGTTCTTTGGCACAGGAATGAAGACACGAAGCTGAATACAAGGTAACTCATAGTTTATTCCATGCGGAAACTGTACTGGGGAAATGGCTGCAACTAGCCGCAATATATAGTCTAGCCCCTAGGTGGCAGCCAATAGGTTTGAATCAACCATGGCCACCTGGAGATAGGCAATTGCAGCACAGGAGACTTGTAGTCTGGGTTGCTGGAGAGCCGTTAGCTGCTCCAGCAACCCATGTGGTATTCCTGAAGAGCCCACTACATAACACTCTCTACCTTAAGAAATTTTCCCCCTCTCCCTCTCCAATTTTGCATTGAAGCAGACAATGAAGACTGCCTCACTTCTGTAGGTGTTTGGATATTAAGTCCCCCCCCCCACGGGGTGGCTATTCATATTTTACTTTCTTGCCTGGCTTTCACTTGCAGTTACAATTACAATTATTGTTGCCCTTTTTTATAATGTGTCTGGGGTTAATTAGATGTTTACAACACGATAGAAAGACTAGATGCAAAAGTAAATAAATCAATTACTTTGCTAGTCTCCCAGTTGCAACCTCGACTGTAGGAGAAACAATCCTGAGTTGAATCAGCTTCTGGTAATTACGTGGTGATGGTCATGTAGTTGCTTGGCTGCAGGATGGAAGTGGTTTCCCCACTACTTTCATTCTTCATCCGTAACTGAATAGAAAATTCAGTGTTGTAGATGTGAAAAAAGGTAGAATAACACACCAAAGTGAAATTTGTTTTTTTTTTCTTTGTGAAGGTTGCTCTACAAAGGAGTCCTGGAAGCCTAAGGATTATGTAGTAGTCTATCCACAAAAAGTCCATGCGTTGCACAAAAGAGACGCAGGTGAAGCTCAGAAGCCTGACCAAAAGGTAAGAAAAAGTTTTGCTCTTCATCAACTTATTTACTGATGAATCTGACCTTGAGTTTGCTCAAGATTCATGTGAACCAGAGTTAAAACTCTATTGCTTTCAAAGTTTTGCAATTAGTTTCTTAAGGCAAAGGTCTCAACTATTTCTGTTGTTCATTTGTAAAGTTTAGGTTGTTCTGCTTTATAAAGGAGGGTGGTTATACAGTCACATATTTTTTATAGACACTTGCAAGTAAAGGATAATTTCCTCTTTTTTTAGACAGATATACCATAAATCTCATAAGACTGTAAGCTTAAGAGGATCTTATAGTGGCTTTCAAGTACAAAATGAAACAATCCAAATCTAATAAATGAATTGGCTGGAACTTTCCATTTGAAAGTTGTTGAGGTGTTGAGTTGTTAAGAATGCACACATTTTATTTGCCTATTTTTTAAAAAAGCATACTCAGCTGTTACTTCTCTAAACACTGAACCCTTTGCATTTCAGACTAAGTATGACGATACCATGCAGTATGAATTTAAAGTGAATGGAGAACCAGTGGTCCTTCACCTAGAAAAAAATAAGTAAGTTAACTCAGAAGTTCTCTTATCTTTATTAAGACAATGTGAAAAATATATATTCTTGGATCCAGTCCAAGAGAAATTAAAATTGTATTGCTTTGTTTGGGAAATTAAAACTAAATTAAATGATTTAATTTAGTTAAATTAAATATTATTGTAAAGAAGAAGGGGATATGGTTAGTGAACATGTTAATTATGTCTTACCCAGGAATTGAAAATTTATTTTTTCCTGCTTTCTATGGTACAGTGCTGGACTATAACAACTCTAGGTAAAGTTGAACCATTCATGGCTCATAAACGTCTGTCCCTTGAATTACCTAAGTTACCGGTAGTTATAAAATATTGCAGAGATTTAAAAAATGATTGCTTCCACATTTATGCTGTTCCACAGACACCCCATCAATCTATATAACTTTTCCTAAGAGTTCCACATAGCTGCTCAACTTACATTAGAGGTTACATGTTGAAGCATGAAAGGCATGAAATGTCATGTCTTATTAAGATGGCTTGAAAAGGGGACAAGACCTAAAACCCCCAGATTTCAACACACCTTTTTGTTGTTGTTAAGAATGCCATTTCATTCTTCTCAGTGGTTCTCCATTTGAACTGTAAATCAAGATATTAATAAAGATAATAAATGGATTTGCCACCTGGCTTATATCTGTATAATAACTAACCAGCGGAACAGGTTTTGGATCTTTCACTGACTCGTCTAGCCAGGCCTTAGCATTTTTATTAGCAGCTTTGTTTCAATAGGGGGGATAGACATGGACTGAAAGTATTTCTACCATGTAAATAAACTACTTCTACTGCTAAAAGAAGGCGTGCTGTTTTCATTGCCTTAAATACAGTAAATGTCACATCAAAGTTGAAATCAGTATAACAGCCACTGCACTGTAATACATGGGAACAGTTTAGAATCTCTGCAGTCCTGATGTAATTTAATATTAACATTAAGACCCAGATTCATCTTGAATGCTTTGGGAATGATTTCCTGCTTTTGATTTTAGAATACATTTTTCTATTCATCATATTATAAGTGCCCTCTAAATGTACACGAATCTTATTATTAAGGATGAACTGTAAAGAAACTGCCCTATGTGGGTGTCACTTTATCTTATACTGTTGAGACATTTCATGTTAAATTAGATGATATCTGTTTTAGAAATGGTTGTGCTACCCTTTCCCATTGTCTAAATATGAAGGATGTGTAGAAAGTCAAGGGTAGCATCTGGATGACCTTGTTTGGGCTTGAAGAAAACCAGGGCTAAAGATGGGAGACCAGTAAGAAATGCCCAGTGTATGTCTATATTAGAAAAATGGAAGGCAATGCCAAGAAAAGTGCATGAATGTCTCTGCATAGCCAGCAGGAGGAAAAAGTAACTCCACTGTGTTGATTTAGAAGTTCAAGAGAGATGCTTCTGAATGAAGGTTCCAAGTATTCCTTCCCTTGAGGTGGCTTCATGAAGCAATATGAACTCCTTTAATCTTGAATAAAAAGAGATAAATTGCTCTCCTTTGCAGACCTAGCAGCTTCATCTGGTTGTTGCATTGGACAGAAGAGTCAAAGAAGAGGCAATACAAAATGTCTTCTTTTGATCAATCATGCCCCTCTGAGCCTTGATGAAGAGAATTGCACAGCTTCTTTGGTGCAAATCTCTTTGCTAAGGTGAATCCAGGATGCTCTGCAATCCTCTTAAATAACCATCCTCATTAGATTGAAATACCTGCTCCTTCCCTTTGATACCAAACAATATCCTTAAAATGCCATTACAGGATAGTTGTAGACTTATTATGCAATTATTTCTGTTCCCAAGGCTAAATAATGTCTTCTTTGTATTGTTTCCAGGGGACTTTTTTCAAAAGATTACAGCGAGACTCATTATTCTCCTGATGGCAAAGAAATTACAACAAGCCCTCAGGTTGAGGTAATATCCAGAGCATCTTACTTTTATAAAATTAACTGAGAATATTTGTGCACAACATTCCAAATACCAGATCAGGCTATTCAAACAAGAAGGGCTGTATATGCTTGAATTGTTTTATATTGAGCATGTTGTGTATAAGGATGTGTGGCATGTTAATACCCAGCCTGTTTTACTTATTGAATTAATAGGGCAATATTTCAATCAACCAGTTCTTTCCTATTGATTAAAAGCAGCAAACCCCCAAAATAAGTTTTTTTAAAAAAGATATTAGGTTTATATGATCTACTTTGCTTTTTAAACCCGATTACACTGATAAATGCAAAACCATTTGTTTGGAACACCAAAAGTAAGAGGAATTCACTTTGCTTCTACAGAATACAGAAATGCATTCTATGTTCCTCACACCTTCTACAATATCACAGCACCAACATGCTTTCTTAGGTCCATGGCCATCTCCCTCCAAATTGATCAAAAAGTGCATCCTCTGCCTCCAAAAATTGCCTACTCCTGGATTAGCATCTTCAAAATTCATACAAACTATTTCTACTTAACGTATAATAGAAATCTGCTGATTTTGGTGCCTACATGGGTTCCCCTTCCAGAAGATGCTAGGAACCAAATTCAACACTAGCTGGAGTCTTCCAGGTTATATAGGAATCTTTAGTGTAGTGTTAGTATTGTGTATTTATATCTCTGATGTGTTTCTCAAAGCTTTCATTGTGTGGGCTCAAGGAAATAACTGTGTAATTGATATCATAAGTAAAGAGTGGCATAGTGATTAGAATACAGTACTGCAGGCTACTTCTGCTGACTGATAGTAGCCAGCAGTTCGGCAATTTGATTCTCACTGGCTCAGGATTGACTCAACCTTCCATCTTTCTAAGGTTGATAAAATGAGGACCCAGATTGTTGGGAGTGATATGTTGACTCTGTAAACTGCTTAGAGAGGGCTGCAAAGCACTGTGAAGCCATATATAAATTCTAAGTGCTGATGCTGTTGCTAAATGTGGAATTTTTTTCCTACATTATGATAAGATTTCAGAACATAGGACAATGAGCAAGTGTGAAAGTTTATTCAGCAAATCCTGTGGTGCAGCACTAGAGTGATATTGACCTCCAAGAAGACAAAATTGGAGGAGAAAAGGGCTTGGAACCCAAAGAGCACATTTTATATTCCTTTGTTGATTGTCTGCCCATAAGTTCTTAGCTTTTTTCATCAGTGGGGTTCCTCCTGCAGTGATATTCTGTACTTCCAAATAGCCAACGGTTATTATTTGTAAAATACATTTATTTAAAATTCAATGTCTTTTGGCATTTGTGTACTGCATGTGATTATTTGTCTCTGTTATAGACGTTCACTTCCTTAAATTCAGAACAGTTCAAAGCCAGTTCTATTTGAGGACCAGCATTGGCAGTTCATAATCTCACTTGCAATCAGCACAGGTTTTGGTACACCTTAATTTCAATCTCTGTGGGAGGACTTTGATCTATTTTGGGGACTGGGTGGCTTTGTGCTTGCTGAGAGATCTTAGCTTTGGAATTTTATCACAGGGACACAGGTGTTGCTGTCTGTACTTCAAGACAAATGTTACAGATGACCCCCCCCACACACACACCTCAATTTTACTAATCAATTAAAGAGATGTGTTGCTACAACTCCCAGAATTTTCCAGATGGTATTCCCTCAAGCGTTCTTTGAGATTTTCTACAGAAAAAAGTCATTGGGTCATAATACAAATTATGTCTATGTTAACTAAAACAATATGAGGAAGTCATTGCTTTGCAGACAATTCCAGATTTCCTTTGGTCTGTGAAAACCCGTAATTTAATTAAAAAGATAACAGAACTGTGCCATGTTCCTCTTTCTTTTTTGTTTCTGTCTGAAAGGAGTTTTTCCCACACTCCTCTTCGACACGCTCAAAGAATTTTCTATTTTTATCCCTTTTTCCTGATAATATCTATTTCACACAAGGCACTTCTATTAAAGAATTCTAGAGAGCTTTTGAAGGAAATGGCAAAAGTCAGTTAAATGTCACAAGACTGGTGATTATGCAGCAAGATGTGAATTTAAAATGCTACAACATAAGCTAAAGACCCTCATTTAAGTTAAAAAAAGGAAACACATATTTTGGGTCCTAAACAGTGGTGGGATTCAGCCACTGGCAGAACTGGTAACTATTTTTTTGTTGCCCAGGCCCAGAACGGACTTCTGGAAGCAGCATCCACACAGAAAACCGGTTGTTCACATATTTGAATCCCACCACTGGTCCTAAACATGGCATGATTTAGGCTTGAAAGGAAGTTTATATATATATATATATATATATATATATATATATATATATATATATATATATATATATATATATATATATATATATATATATATATATATATATATTAAAAAATCTTATTTAAATTACATGTAATATAAAAGCAAAAGAGTCCCTCCTTTACTCCACTACTTATAGCTGACTTTAGGCATTGGTGCTCATCTCTTTTTCTTTAAACCACTGAGCCAGTGCTGTCCGAAGACATTTCTACAGTTATATGGCCAACATGACATCACACCACAGTGCAAAATATGCAGTGAAACACGCAATGCTATTATCTTCCCACGAAAGTGGTACCTATTTATCTACTCACATTTGCTAGAGAGAGGCTACAGAGACCCTACTGGTGGAGGATTTCTCCAGTTCTAACTGATACCACATTGCTGGTAATGGCCTGATATTGTCCTCATTCAGAAAAAACTCTTCCCTTTTCTTCACGTGGTAGAGTCTGGTGAGTAACTGCTTTCTCTCTTGCAAAATAATGCAAGAGACAGTGGTTTTGTAAAGGAAGCCTCTTCTTAGAGTTAGTTATCAATTTCCAAATGATGTTCCAGATCTGGTAGTGTGAAGGTGTATCTTGCTTTGGTTTCTGGTGTTGGAGAGACCCTGGACATAATGCTGTTTCTCAGGGTATTTATGCCTATGGTACATACATAACACATTCCTAGGTAAAGACTGAATGTGCTTGTCTTGCTCTTTGGAATAGAATGACTTATGGGCAACTTTTTTTTATAGCATCATCTAGCAAAGTGAAAAGAAAAATATTTTAACACCCTCCTCCCTTTCCACCTTGTCAACCAAGGCCTGATAAAAGAAGATAAGCATAGAATTTTGAGCAACAAAATTCTGAATCAGACAACAGGGCGATGCAGCAAAATCCAAGTAGTGACTCTTTTTTTATTCTTTCTGTCAATTAAGCAAGAATTTTTCAGTGTCTGCTTTTTATTTTTAGCCACTGTCCAAAACGCTAAGTCAGCCAGTGATTTTTCCAGCATGTACTGTACACCAACTAAGAAAAAAAAAATCAGAACTGCTGTTGAGTCAAATCATGAGAAAGATCATCTGGGAGAACTTCTTTGGCTCGGGAGAAATTATTGAATAGGATAAATGAGGTCTTAATGACCAATTTAGATGATTTGAAAATTGCCACATTGGTGGATCAATTGTATACAAATTGTACACTAAGGACCACCAATCTAAAATTTTATTTCCCTTTAGTTGTTTTTCATGCATTTGTCTCTCTCACTCTCATTTGTTTTTTTTTATTAAAGAGTTTTACAAAAACAAAATTTTACAATATATCCCCAAATCCCTCCCACCCCAAACCCACCCACTTCCCCCCCCCACTTCCCAGAGCTAAATACAGGATTATAGTTACAATAAACATATTCTAAATAAAAATTATGCATAATATACAATTAACCAAATTCATAATGTGCTTTAACTCCCCTTTGATATAACTACAAACAACGTGCCAATAACAATATCCCACTAAAATCTACTCATAAGCTAAATGGAACTTTTTGGTCCCATATTTGTTCTGGATATAATTTATCCATCTCCTCCAAACTGAAATATATCTTTCCTGTGAATGATCTTTCAAATAAGCAGAAATCTTAGACATTTCTGCAAAATTCGAAACTTTAAACACCCATTCTTCTATAGTGGGCAAACTATCCTTCTTCCAATATTGTCCCACCAGTAACCGTGCTGCTGTTATCATGTTCAACATCAAGTTAGTTTCTTTAACATCACAATCTACAACAATACATTTGGACAATACAACTCTCATTTGGATGCCCAAGTATTTTACATAGCCACTTATAGCCTCCTCATTAGTAAACTTAAAGCTATCTTTAAATAACATTTTTAACATGTTTTTATGGGAACAGTTTTGAGATTTTTTTAATGGCCTCAGTACAGAAAAAAACATTTCCCCATCTAGGAATGATGGCGTCAGAGTGCATGCAATCTGGAGGATCACACATTCCCCAGTTCTGCAATAGTAATAGTACAGAATGAGAAACATTCTGATGACGAGTTTAAAAAGTAGATGTAATTTATTTATTCATTCAATTTCTATACCTGCTCATTTCAATCAATGACTCTGGGCAACTTACAAAAAATCAAGATAGCAGCCATAATGGTGCCATCAAAGCTCTGCATGTTTTTTGTCTGTATTGCAAGTTTTCTTTATTGACAATACCTATGGATATCCTTGGATTCATGTTAAGTTCTCCCATATAAATTCTGTTGAAAAGTTCAATAATTCAGGAGCACACATGTGCATTGTGACTTACTTTTAGAGAGACTTGTGTTTCTACTGTGCTCATTCTGAAACAATCAATCACTTTGATTACCACAATGGATGAACAGCTGCAAATGTTGATGGAGTTAGTAGAGATGGCTAAATTGACTGCTTTGATTAAAGAAAAAATAAACACACAATTACTTTTGTTTCTACTTGGAAATCGCTTCTGGACTTTGTGCTTGAGGTGGAAAAAAGTAAAACTTTGATTTTGGGTTTTACCAATTAGATAGGTTTGTTGTTATAGAAATAGTTAGTTTATACTATTATGTAAAAGTAAA
This sequence comes from Vipera berus, assembly GCF_964194415.1. NCBI lineage: Eukaryota > Metazoa > Chordata > Lepidosauria > Squamata > Viperidae > Vipera > Vipera berus. The sequence goes on along the minus strand of NC_138211.1, from coordinate 16,708,622 downwards.
AAGTTGAGGTCTGATGCTATTATTTTATTTTACTGCATCAAAGGGAATCAGAAGTCAATGCCTTTTCTTTCTCCCCCTCCTTTCCCTAAACTTTTTCCTTCCCTTTCTCTTCTCCTACTTTTCTACTCTTTTCTTTTGTATTTTTGTATTTTATATTATAAACTAATCAAAAAAGAAACAATCAATAGTAGACAGATTTTGTATTCCCCAAATCAAAATATTCTGGAATATTTTCTGTCTTACTCATTACTTCATTTATATGGTAGAATACATTGGAACCATATTCCTGTTTAACAAATCACAGTCTAATCCAGTCTAGTCTTCTTGCTTCCATTCAGGATCACTGCTATTATAATGGTCACATCCAGAATGATACCGACTCAGTTGCAAGCATCAGTGCGTGCCATGGTTTGAAGTAAGACACTGTTTTATCTTTCGTTTATTTTATTAAGAATAAGCATATTATTACTGTTCTTGAAGCTGTTATAGTTAAAAAGTAGAACTGTTCTTGAAGCTGTCATATTTAAAAGTAGAACATAAGTTTCTTATGCAAATTACTTGGGTTCACTTCTAAACTTCTGCAGAATTAAGAAAGATTTTGGTTGGATACCTAGAAGAACTGTCAGCCAGCAGACACAGTAGGGAGCTAAATCAGTTCTGTCTAAAGGAGCTTCAAGGGCCATGTTCCCTTTGTATATAGGAGGCGATGTTACAGGAAAAGAAGATAAGTAGGTTTCAGATTGTGCACTTTGCTAGGAAGTGTACAGGAAGAGGCAAGCAGACTTTCGGTTCTACCAGAAACAACTTCTTGAGCCATTCTGCACACTTTTTCTAACCAGCTAGCTATCTTAGCCGTATAAAGATTCCAAATTTAGAAGGGCCAGATTATCATTAGCCAGATTCAATGTCCTCCTGACAGCCATTACTGAAGGAAGGCACCAAAAGTTCCCCTTTGAACAGAGACTGTGTACATGTGGTGGAGGAATAATTGAAGTGATATAATAAGTTGTTCTGTATTGCAGGTGTTGTCCAGGCATTTACTAAGTATCCTGATGGTTCTGATTTTTATCTTAAGCTGTTATTATCAGATCAATCTAATTTCATTACCTTGACCACAGCCAAGTCCTTTCCTACAGTTTGTATAGTACACCATAGTGTTTCCTCTTAGATATTTTAGAACAATTATATTTTTCCCCTTTTTTACCCTAATTAATTGTGACTTTCATGTTTTATGTGTTGGTCTATGAGCAACAAAAGATTGATTTGATGGAATGAGTTGACAGTAGGGAAATATATAAGATATACAATACTTCACCCCTACGAAATAAAGTTCTACACAAAAACGGAATCTTTCCAACGTGTTTAGTCTTAGATTTTCATAGCTAAAAACTTTTGTTACTTTTAAAAAAATAATCTAGGGGTTATACTATATTGGAATCCATGACAAACTAACTCAGCACAAGTATCACATATATAATTCATCATTGTACTGAGAATATGCAGTACAGCTTAGCTGTGTTTTTGAGAAGTAGAGAGAAAGTGATATATAAGCTGAGGAAAGACAATAAAAGGCTCAGTTTAAGGGATTCATAAAGATAGGTGAAGTTGACTTTGTTAGTTAAACCTGGTTATTCACTATGGAATCCTTTGTGCTCTCTGAGCTTAATTGTTTTGTTGCAGATGTTTCATTAGCCAGAAAAAGGGACGCGGTGGCTCAGTGGGTTAGGACGCTGAGCTTGTCGATCAGAAGGTCGGCAGTTTGGCGGGTCGAATCCCGAGTGCCGCGTAACAGAGTGAGCGCCTGTTACTCGTCCCAGCTTCTGCCAACCTAGCAGTTCAAAAGCACGTAAAAATGCAAGTAGAAAAATAGGGACCACTACGGTGGGAAGGTAACAGCATTCTGTGCGCCTTTGGCATCTAGTCATGCCAGCCACATGACCACGGAGACATCCTCGGACAAGCGCTGGCTCTTCGGCTTTGAAACGGAGATGAGCACCGGCCCCTAGAGTCGGAAACGACTAGCACGCATGTGCAGGGGAACCTTTACCTTTACCTTTTAAAGATAGGTGAAGTTGACTTTGTTAGTTAAACCTGGTTATTCACTATGGAATCCTTTGTGCTCTCTGAGCTTAATGGTTTTGTTGCAGATGTTTCATTAGCCAGCTAGGTGACATCTAATGCACTGATGATGTTACTGGTTGAGTAATGAAATGTTTGCAGGAAAACAACCAAGTTGAGGGAGCACCAAGGACCCCACACTTCAACCCTGAGGCCCAAATATTCTCATCTATTGGCCTACCACCTCTAATCTACGATTGTTTTACAGAGGATATTTCAAGAATCAGGGTGAGAAGTACCTCATTGAACCCTTGAAGCTTTCCGACAGCGAAGCCCATGCACTCTTCAAATATGAAAGTCTGGAAAAAGAGGACCAGACCCCAAAAATCTGTGGGGTAACCAACACTACTTGGGAATCAGAGGAGCCCATGAAAAAGACTTCTCGGACAAGCATGAGTGCTGAAGTAAGTCTCATACTTATATATACCTCAAGTATATAACATGGTTTGAGAACAGGAATTCATTTACTTGTTTCCAAAATGTAAAGTAAGAGAGAAGTTCTCTGGGATGGCTAACAGGAATCAGATGAGAGGATCCCCTATTTCTAAAATTGTATTCCAGCCACACTGTAGAAGGAAATATGGAAACTCGCTGAACAGAAAATACATATTTCAGGTTTATGCCATTTTCTATGGTCACGCAAACTCAATTTGGAGATGTGGCTCAAAAATAGATTTAACTGAATCTCCAAATCATCTGAACTTTCTGAATCAGTTTAGAAAGTTTAATTAAATTATCAATTTGAAGCTTCTTTATGCATGCATAGGGGACTTGGGATGGGGGAGAAACTGGTTTGAAATAACAGAATAACAGAGTTCGAAGGGACCTTAGTGGTCATCTAGTCTAACCCCCTTCTCAGGCAGGAAACCCTATACCATTTCAGACAAATGGTTGTCCAACCTCTTCTTAATAACCTCCAGTGTTGGAGCATTTGTAACTTCTGGAGGCAGGTTGTTCCACTGATTAATTGTTCTAACTGTCAGTTCTAGATTGCTTTCCTCTTTGATTAGTTTCCATCCATTGCTTCTTGTCCTGCCTTCAGATCCTTTGGAGAATAATTTAATAAATTAATAAACATTAAATTCAAGTGGTTTGCAGTGCCTAACAAGACCACTACATAATCTGGATTCAATTCTCCAATTTGATTTGAATCGTCAAGTTGGATTGAAGCAATGACAGAATCAAAACTGACAAAGTGAATCTGCTCACCCATTGCATAATATACTTCTTCCTGATAAATTTCTCAGCACATTCTAAAGTGCTAAAGTTTTAACAAGCTCTCTCCCTATAAATGTTTTCTTCAAAGAGCCAATATTTCTGAAAGTTCATGTACTTTGTCCAGGGAATATAACAAGATTATCTGATGACCCAACATTTCTGTTGATTGCAGGAAGCAACATGTCTAAACAATATTTTGCTTAATGTTTTGTTTAGAAAAAGGAATACTTGAAGACCAAAAAACATGTGGAGCTTTTCATAGCTGCAGACAACAGAATGGTAAGTATCCTGGATATCACGTTTTTTTTCTGCATTGAGCACAAATTTTTGTTTTTGTCTTTTTTAATGTGGGCATTTTTGAAGGCATTACCAAACACAACATTCTAACTATGTTTTTATCCTAAAATGTGCTTTAAAGTATATATATATATATATGATTGGACCCAGCTCCTATTTACAAAGTTAAGGCACATTTGAAATATAATTATTCTCTGATTTGTACTAAGCTGTTCCTGGACTTTATCTAAATTTTAATGATAGTTTATCTAGAAATGCCAAGAACAGGAAGCTGAAGTTAGTTAACACGGAGAACATAAATAAAGTTTTTAAGTAGAGAAAAGAGACAAAGAGAATCATATCTCTCTTCTACCTGGGCAATCTAGTTTTCCAAAATCCAGAGCAAAATTCATGAGGAGAATTTTAAATTGGTGGGTAGCCTATCTGGATGTATTGCTTTCTCCTATTCTCTCATTTATTTCAAAACTTTTACATTCAAGTTGGTTTTTAATTGTACTGAAATAGTAATTGATGCTTTTGCATCCATTCCTCCCAGAATATTTTTTTCATTTATACTTTTGCTTGATATAATTTTGGAAAATAAGTTTCCCTAACAGAAAATATTTTACTTAATTTATTTTTTTAACAAATATTTTATTAATTTTCTATTTTTACAATCAAGTAATAGACAATGTGTTGACTGGGTCAGTTACTAATTCAGTGGTACATATAAGCTTCCTCAAACTCAATCCAACATTGCACCATCCAATACATCCTCTCTTCTTCCGGTAAAAGACATGTTCACATACTAAGGAAATACATTTTTTATTGTTTTTAATAAATATACAGTTGAATATAATATTTCACTTTATTTTTATGGGCATACTGTATGCATTTGAAATTGATTTCCTCGTTATATGTGTCTGTGCATGTATGAATTTCAATTTATAACCAAATTTTAGTAAATAAATTGATTCAAGAAGTAAAAATTATACACTGTTAAAGTTCCTACTATCACTCAAATTAAGTCTACCACCAGTAGCTCGAATAAAAACTAACCTCTGGCTAATAGACAAGTAAGATCCACATTTGACTTAGCCAACCTCATTTGTAGCAATGCAGCATTTGCAGTAAAATAACTCTTGGTGGTATTTGAACTCTCTGAATATGTGCACATTTCCCCCCCCCCAGTAAAATAAAACTATGTTCATGAACTCAGTAAATTCTCAGATACCAGTCTGAGTTTCCCCTTTTAATACTATTGCAAAAGGGAACATCTTATGCAAATTCTTTTCAGGGAAATTGATCTAGGGCTGGTAGTATTTAAATTCAGTTTGTAGTGAGGAATGCGTGTCTCTCACTTCTCTGAACAAGGAAATATAGTGTCCACTTTAGGAAAGGTTTTCAAATTTTCTCCAACCAAGAGGAAAGGCCAATAGTGATGCTGAGAAATGAATACTCTTAATATATTAATGTAGATTCAAAGGTAGGGTTATAAAATCAGCACAGAAGAATTCATTGGAGTGCTTAGATATAGAATTATTATTTTTGTCTGAATCAACAATTGCAATGTGTGTGTTTGTGTGTGTGTGTGTGTGTTTTAAAAAGTCTCTCTCTTTCCCTGACATATTCTTTCTCTGACTTTCCTTCAATCCCTCCATTCTAAAATTATGGTCTCTTCTTAACCTTTTTGTCTTTTCTGTAGTTCAGGAAGTACAGCCGCAACATCACTGCTGTAAAGATGAAAATATTTGATATAGTCAATTACATAAATATGGTAAGAGGACTTGGCAAAAGTTAATTTGCTTTTTAGATTTAAACCTCTCCCTCCCCCAACCCAGATTTTCACTGTGTTTATACAACAAAATTAGTCAGGTAACAAGACCTAGGAAATGGACTTCTACAAGAATGCTAGCTTTTGTGGCTTCAAGTGCAGGAAAGCTGGATCATTTGGTAAGCTTGTGATCCAGCATGCAAGCACATCTAAGAAAATGGGCTGGTTCAGTAACTAGGTGAATAAGTATGTTATATGAATACAGGCACTGTGTTGGGAGGATACAAGTCTAAAACTGTTGCAAGAATTCAATCAGTGCTACATCTCTGTAGCTGGATTCTTTCAGGGCTGTGGTTAATCTTTTGAACTTGGAGATTAGAAAGAAATGGACCGAGTAAGCCTATTCCAAACTTGACTGATTATAAACATGATTCCTGAGAAGAAGGCAGGAAAGAGGAACCCAGTTTGATTTGGATTGTGGCACTTAGGAGGAGATCCCACTCATATCGTACTGCTTCTGTCCTATTAGCCTGGTTGACTTTCTTCCCTGTTGATGATGGGTTAGAATCAGATAACAGGAACATCAGTGGGAGAAATCTCCCTTTAGTTCTCCTCCTCTTCTGTTCTTGATGAAAAAGAATAACCATCTGGTTCTTTTTTAGCATTTCTTTTTCCTGCTTAATAAATTATTCTTATTCCCCGTGTAGAATCCTTGGTGCTGGCTGAGCTTGGTGATTTCCTTGCAGACATTTCGTTACCTGCATAAACATCTGCAAGCAAACCACCAAGTTCAGAGAGCACAAAGGACCCCACAATTCAAGTCCTTATTATAGAGATTTTCTTCTATTGATCCCAAAATCTATTCCATTTCACCTGCCCGTAGAGACCAATGTCAGTTGCCTTTTAGTCTTGAAATGTTTCTCAAGGTTTGAGTTTCTGATTGATGCCATGTCCACCACACAGGTTTACAAACCTTTGAATGTTTACATAGCATTGATTGGCTTAGAAATTTGGTCTGATGAAGATAAGATTGAGGTCAACCCAACAGCAGGTGTCACTTTGAACCAGTTTTCAACATGGAGAGAATCAATTTTGCTGAAGCGCAAAAGGAATGATAATGCTCAGTTGCTCACGTATGTCTCATCATGGGGAAAGGGAATGGGGGTGGTCGGGAGTGGAGGATTTGGGGAAGGTTAGTACTTGCACAGAACCTCCAGTCTATGCTGCATTCTTTAAACCATGCATGAACTATGTTTCTGGATCAAAGCAAACCATTTTTTTGTAGATGAGAGCTGGTTTTGAGAAGTCTTTGAATGATTGCAGGTCAAAGTTTGGTTTCATTTCACCTGGATTTAAAATTGAAACTCCTATTCTATTATGGTTTGGCTGTACTTAACACATGCATTTTTAATCTGATTAAATGATGATTTGCTTCCTAGTCTGCACCAAATAAATGAACACTGGCATTATACAACAGATAAACAAGAATCAAGTAAAATAATAAAATAACTAATCTTGAGTAACACGTGTTTAGCAGGTTGTATAAATCTGTCATCTAGATCTTAATGCGATCTGGTTATAGAGGCAATGTGAGTTCAGCCTATATATTGTCATACAATTTATATGTTGGACCAGCAACAATTGTGTTGTGAGCAATCCTACAGGATATGTGCATAACAAATGGGTCTTATAAAATATATTAGAGGCTAGATGGAAGGCATATGAAAGTAAAAAGGGAGAGTATAAAAAATAGAAAAATTCCATTTTATTTTCCCCACAGATGTTGATTTGATTTGTTCCTCAGCTCACCTAGTCTTTAATAACACCATGGCTAAACTGATAGGAGAAATCAAATTATTAAAGAAATCTGAAATTTGGGGTTTTTACAGTACATGGGCTGGATTCACACAACATGCTAAACTGTCTCCCCATCTTAATGAAGGCTAACACCAGCCAAGCTTAGTATGCAGTGGAAATGCATCCTGAATACGTTTAACAGGCCTGCTTAGTTAAATGGCTTGTGTGAGTAGAGTCTAAAATGAATTCTAACACCCTGAAAACTGGAAGGAACTGAGGATGGGATTGGGGGTTTGCAAAAAGCCTAAGGGGTTACATATGCCCCAAGGCTACAGAGAGCGCTCCTGTCTTCTACAAATCTTTACCCCCCTTCTTCTTTCTTATAGGGGTATTAACTTCAGTGGACCAACCGTAGGACTGGCTTTTGTTGGTACCATGTGCAGTTCTTCGTTTTCTTCAGGAGTTGTTCAGGTTAGTAGAAAAGCTACCTGTTACTTGTTTGTGGTCAGTGAAAACACTTAATGCGGGAATAGCTTTATTACCAATAAAGACTATACTTACATTTGATCCACATCGTTTTCCTCCATCTTTACTTATGAATTTGACATCTCCAAACTGTAATTGCCAGGCTCAAGTTCGTAAATTGGGGACAACCTGATGTAATCCTTTAGCTTAAGGTTTCAGATAAACAGTATACTTTCTTAGTACTTTTCCATGTTAAAAACCAATTACTAGTAGCAAAATCTGTTGCCTATAAAAAAAAATCTGTTACCTATAAGTAGCCCAGTCTGGAGAAAGGTTCTTACTGCCTCCACTCCCTTTGAAGCTAGCTTTCTATTTACATCTCATTTTTTAACATGGACAAATAACTAATTCTTTTAATTAATTAAAAATAATAAATAATAAAAGACAGCTTTGTACTCCAGTGAGATAATGATGGAGGAAAGTTTCATCTCTAAGCTACTAAAAGGAAAGCTTTTGGTACACCTGGCTGCTTTAAAGAAAGAAACTACTTTTTGCAGGAAATCCTATCTCAGCTCTGCAAATTCTTATTTCCTTTTTCTAACTCTTTGATTTTTCATTAGAAAGTGCTGGAGCAAAGGTTTCAGCTCAGTGCTAGTAATAATTGAATTCACTTTTGGTTGCTTGGCGGATTAACAATAGACAAAGTGTTCTCTTGTTTTCAGGATCATAGCAATAACCCCATTGCTATTGGGGCAACAATGGCCCACGAGATGGGTCATAATTTTGGCATGAATCATGACAAAGATTTCTGTATTTGCAAGGATGAATCATGCATTATGATTGCCCAGCAAAGGTAAGGGCTCAGGAAAACTTTTAATGTCTTTCAAATCAAGCTATTTTCAAACAGTTGCAGTTAACAATAGTGTAAAGAAATAGCACAGGAAACAATAGTGTAAACAATAGTGTAAAGAAATAGCATAGGAAGCATAGCCCAAGAAACCAAATATTAATATCTACGATGGATAAAAGAGGAAACCAAGTTAGACTTTAAAGACTTTCCTAAAGCGGGAAGCAGAATGGGGAAAAAGTTATTCTGAACCAGGCAGCAGCAGGAAGAAAAAGATAAATTAGCATCCTTGGGGTTTTTCTACCTTGCCCCTTTATCAAGGTAGAAGATAGGTTACATCTCTGTCATATATTGCAGCCTGCTGAAATCAGCAGGTAATAACCAACTTACAACCATTTGTTTAGCAACCATTTGAAGTTACAATGGCACTGAAAAAAGTGACTTACGACTGCAGCAGCAACCATTGCAGCCTCCTCTCAGTGACCTGATCAAAATTTGGGGGCATGGCAACCAGCATGCATTTATGATGGTTGCAGCATCCTGGGTTCCTGTGGTTATCATTTCCTGACCTTCCCAGCTGTCTTCTGATAAGTCAACGGAGGAATCCTGATTTCTTAATGACAGTGTGGTTCACTTAAAAACTGCCTTGTTTACCAGTGGAAATTCTGATCCCAATTGTGGTCGTACATTGAGGATAACCTGCATTTTATTCCTAGTCCTTGTTTAGGCTCTACTTCACCAAGAAGAAAAAGGAAAAGGGGAAGGAAAAGGGGGAATGGAATGGAACAGAGTGGAGTGGAGTGGAGTGGAGAGGAGAGGAGAGAAGAGTTTTCAGGAATGGTCTATTGCAGGGGTGTCAAACTCAATTTCATCGAGGGCCACATCAGCATTGCGGTTGCCCTCAGGGGGCCGGGTGGGTGTGGCCTGGGTGGGCGTGGCCTACTGGGTGGGCATGGCTAGAGTGCGTATGGCCTACTGGGTGGGCGTGGCCAGCTCTACATCGTTGGCATCAAGGGTGCCTATGGGGGCCTGGGCAGGAGTGGGACAGATCTGAGGGTCTCTGGCAGAAGGAGGGTCTCTGGGCCAGGGCCAAGGCAGCGGGGGCCGTTCCCTCACTGTTTCCAGGATGGCTTCGGGGGCCACACGAAACCACTTCGTGGGCCAGATCCGGCCCCCGGGCCTTGTGTTTGACATGTCTGGTCTATTGCAAGACATCCAATTACCTTTTGTGTAAGATTTCTGTTGTCTCAGTGAACATGCCACCTATTGTCAAATTTCTGGTTTCTTCTGTCAAAGCCCTAGGACTTTGTGGCCTCATATTTGATGCAATGGCAATGCGCTCAGGAAGTATTGGCAATGCTATGTAACCTTTCCTGTCCTTACGGAAGGATTTCTGTGCGTCATGATTACTTTTTAATACTTCAAAACCACTTTCTGGTATTTTGTGCGGAAGGACTTGCTTAGAGAACAATTTTGCTCAATAAGCTCCACCTAATGGGTCTGGTGCAACTTTGACCTTGAGAGAAGGCCATGCGGCCTCTTTAATGGGTACCAGCAGATGATCTTTGTGTTCTTGCTTTCACCCTCTTCCTTGAGGGCCAATGATTATATTCCTAATGATTTGCAATATTCCTAATGATTTGTAATAGGAAGGTGCTTGGGAGGACTTATGATGCCATCTTTGCATCCCTTTCAGTATGCACTTTCAGAACCTAGTGGCAAGTTGCTGATATTATGACCTTTTCAACAAAAGAAGTCCAATAAGTATATTAATGCTCCCTTTGCCTTAAAAGATTCACATGTTATAAAAAGTACAAGCCTTTTTTCTCCAAAAGAAGAAAAGAAAAAGAGGGTGAAGATTCCACTGTTTTCCCTTCAGTTATATTAATGCTCCCTCTTCTTTATCACATCAGCAACATCACTGTATTATTTCCAGGGTCCCCCAGAGAGGCTGACTAAAAACGAAAATGAAAGGCAGCCCACTCAAACACAAGAAGTTGCTTAAGCAACTAACAACACATGGAGTTCTTATTGCAAATTCATTTTGTTAAAAAAAGAAAAAAACCCCAGTGGAATTAAAACTAAGGGGGCATAATCTGGGAGTAAGATCAAGGGGTACAAAGAGTTGTTAGCTTTAGAGAAAAATCACTCCATTTGTTCATTAGCCATTCTTTTCTATCTTACATGTTTTTGCAATGAATTCTGTTCCTGGTCCAAATATGGATGATGTCATGATCTTATATTGGTTCACTTTTACAGCTACAAACCTCCCCGGGAGTTCAGTTCTTGTAGTTTCCAGGATTATGAGAAGTATATCATGAGTGAAACCCCACAATGCATTATCAACAGACCCTTGAACAAAGATATACTTACACCTCCAGTTTGTGGGAATGACTTTGTGGAGGAGGGAGAAGAATGTGACTGTGGCTCTCCAAAGGTATGCTTTTTTTAATTATTAACAATGATGTTTCCACGAAGTTTCTCAAAAATAGGAAGCCTTGCAAAATCATCTGTTTTTCTAGCTAGTATGAGCCATCCAACAGGTTGGTTTGTGAATGACATAGGTTTGTGTCCTTTATGAACATGCATGTATGCATGCAGTGGTTTCTTGGATTTGGGAAATCACTTGTAGAGGAATGGAGAACTGATATCCTGCTTACATTTTAGGAAGACAACACATTTTAAAAAATGGATGATTTATCACTCCAAGAAAATCCTTCACTATTGAAAACCCCTACTTTGTTGACATGGACACATTACTTTATTAACATGGCCACATTATTTGTCTCCACTATTTTCTTGAGCTGCTTCCTCCCAGAATGTGATCTTCAATCTCTGCTTTCAACATGTAGTCCTAACTGGGGTATCTCAATGTTCTGTTTAGGCCAGGTACTCTTCAGCATCTTTATAAATGATCTAGATGAAGAGATAGAAGAGAAACTCATTAGATTTGCAAATGACAAGGAATAGCCAACAGTTTAGAAGATAGGCTCAAGAACTAGAAGGATCTAGACAGACCTGGATCCTACCCAACAAAATGTAGTTCAGTGGCACAAAAAGTAAGGTTTACACTTGGGCAAGGTACCTGTCTCAACAGCAATAACTTTGAGAAGGATCTAGGAGTCCTAATGGACAACCACCTAAGTATTAGCCAGCACCGTGCTGCAGGTGCCAAAAAAAACCAATGCAGTCCTATGCTGCATTAACAGAGGAATAGTATCAAGATCATGTGAGGTATTAGTACCACTATATACTGGCATGGTAACACCATACTTGGAATACTGCATCCAGTTCTGATCAGCACAATGCAAAAAATGTGTTGAGACTTTAGAAAGTGTGCAGAAAAGAGCAACAAAGATGATAAGAAGTCAAGAGGCTAAAACATATGATGAACAGTTGTAGGAGCTGGATATGTCTAGTCTAAGGAAGAGAAGGACTAGGGTGACATGATAGTGGTCCTACAATATTTAAGAGGCTGTCACAAAGAAAAGGGGAACAACTATTCTCCAAAGCACTTGAGGGCAAGACAAGAAGTAATGGATGGAAACTTATCAAATAGAGATCCAACCTAGAATTTCCTGACCATGTGAACAATTAATCAGTGCAGTGATTTGTGTTTAGAAGTTGTGGGTGCTCCATCACTGGAGGTTCTTTAGAAAAGATTAGACAGCCATTTGTCTGGAATGGCATAGGGTCTCCTCCTTAGGCAGTGGGTTGGACTAAAAGATCTAGTAATTTTACACACCAACAATAATTTAGTAAAATTTTCTCCTTAGATTGTTAAATGGAATCAATGGTAATTGTGTAATGGTCTGTGACAATGTCCTTGAGAGACCCAAGGAGGACGAACAGACTAGGTAGTCATTAGATAAGAAGTAGCTTAGCCTGTAGAAGCAATGGGGCATGGCAAACATCTCAAGAGGAACACCTCCCACCTATTTTCTTGGACTATAAAGATGAGAGGGGAGAAATGTACTTTTCAGGCTTGAGAGATTCAATTATTGTAACCTTACAATGAAGGTAGCGTTAATATTCATGGTTGCTGCTTCTTCTCGAAGTAGCTGAGTAGAAAATCACGAGTAGAAAATTCCTCAGATTAAGCAAGAGGCTGCAGGCTATGTGGCCTTCACAATTAGGAGATGAGGATGTTTTTTATTTGTTTTATTCTTTTCACACCAGAAATATCAGATAATGTTTCTTTTAGATATGCCTTCATCTGTTTGTAATAACAAACGCTCAGATGGTCACATTCATGTGGTAGCATGAATCCATAAGAGGGAGCAGAATACCAGTTTATTTGGTAGTTCTCCTCTTCAAAATAGACCAGTTAAAAGAGACCAGCAGAAAAGCTCAGAATGTCGTTTGATATGTTTGGTTTTCAGGAATGTAAAAATGATTGCTGCGATGCTACAACCTGTAAACTGAAACCTGGGGCAAAGTGTGGACATGGGGAATGTTGCGAGGAATGCCAGGTAAGTCTTGTTTATTTTTTAACACCAGGAGAGATTTTACCCTGCTCCTTCCTAGTCACATGAAAATGTGATATTTCCTGGCTGCTTTAACCTTATTCCCATCCCTTCTTCCAGTTTATTGAATCCTTATCAACATACCCATAGGGAGGACAATTTAACAATATTTCAGCCTTGTCTCAGTCTAAAGTATACCTGCTGTTTCATTTGGATTCACTTCTGTGAAAATAATATATATATATTTCTTTGACTGAGTTTGCATGGAAACCCAATTTAAAAGAGTTTAACTCCAAAAAGGGGTTAAAACACAGTACTGCAGCGTTGTGGGGGGAGCCCAAAGGAGCATGCAGGCATGGTGTTGATTGGTGCTATGAAATTTTTTCCTTATTCCTTTATCAACTAACTGAACAGGGTTTAATTATTTTTGCCTCCTTAAATATTTTTTATAATTTTTTAAGGTTTTTAATTTTAAAATTTGAACTCTAGCATTTTAATTTGTATGTAGTATTTAATATTTTAATTTTTAGGGTTTTTCTTTGACAGAGATGGGCAGTTTGCTAAATAAATAAATACATACATACATACATACATACATACATATATACAATGTTTGATGCCTGGTTCCTGGGTTTTTTTTGGGAAATTCTAACTGACCATCTGATAATGCTATGACATTACTAAGGACCATTTTTGGCACTTATTTTTTTTTTCTCTGAGACTTTTGGGGTGCAGAAAACCTCTAGAAATCAAATTACTTTCTTTCCCACCAGTAAGTTCTCCGACTGCTCCCCAAAACTTTAAATTCAGTTATTTTGGTAGCACAAGTTCTTTGTTCCTTCTGTACAGTTGACTCTGTAATGAACATTTTCAACAGAGGGATCCAAAACATCTTGATATTTCCATACTTCCATCACAAGCCAAGACTCACAGCAACAGAAAGCGGGCACATTTTTTTTCCCCATCACATGCCTCGCTTGGTAATCCTTATGTCGTGGAGGCTGTGAAATGTGTTGTGAATCATTTATTTATTTTATTTTTTATTTTATTTCCATTTATATCCCGCCCTTCTCCGAAGACTCAGGGCGGCTTACAAGCTTAGCAGTAGCCTTCATTCTATGTATATGCCTGCTTATTAGGGCTTTCACACACACATCCCCCAAGCGACATTATTACAAAGTCAGCTTATTGCCCCCAACAATCTGGGTCCTCATTTTACCTACCTTGGAAGGATGGAAGGCTGAGTCAACCTTGAGCCTGGTGGGAATCATGGTTTGGCTCTTTGATCTCTGCTCTTAAAGAGTGATAGCTGGGAATATTTTTCATTCTCACCCACAGCTTAAGAAAGCAGGAGCAGTGTGTCGGGTAGCAAAACATGACTGTGACTTGCCCGAACTGTGCACTGGCCAGTCTGCTCAATGTCCTTTGGATCGCTTCCGTGTGAATGGACACCCATGCCAAAACAACCAAGGTTACTGCTACATGGGGAAGTGTCCCACCTTGGCAAACCAATGTATTGATCTCTGGGGGCCAGGTAAGTCAACCTTAGGGTTTCACAATTGTGGTATTATAAAAGACTAAGACAGTCATTGCCTTAATCAAAGGTATTTTTTCTTTTTTATCCATAGTAAATCATCATTTCATTTCTGTTCTATTTGTGCTTTGTGGAAATGGAATAATTTTTTCAAGATGAAATTCTTTCTTTGGTGGCTTTAGAGCCCAGCCCTCCAGATCTTTTGGTTTAAAGCTCCAAACATCCTTGGAGAACCTGGCCAGTGGTTAAAGATGATAGCAATTGTAGACCAGAAATCTGAAGAAGACTGCCTTTGGGAAGGATGCATTTCCAAATCGCACAAAGATCTCTCTCTGTCTGTGTCTGTCTCTGTCTCTGCCTGTCTCTCTCTCTCTCTCTGTGCATGCACACCATAGCATGCACATTCTATATTATAGCAACAGCTGAAAACTATTCTCCAATATTCCTTGTGTGAAATCAACTGGTATTATGAAACAAGCCAATACTACCGGAGAATCACAAACAATAACATCAAGAACCTGTCATATGTTTAGAGTTTTATCCATCTAGCTTTGTTCTTCTATAAGTTAATTAGGGTCACTGACTGACCCATCACTTTTCACTGTTCTCAATCAGAGATAATGGAGATTGAAAATGGGATTGTCTGCTAAAAATATTCAAACCCTGAGATTAAAATTTTCTTTACATATGGCATAATACTTAAATAAACAGGGGTTGAGGGATGTGATTCTTGTCACCCGCTCATAGAACAAAGTTGGAAGGGACCTTGGAGGTTTTCTAGTCTCTTTTTGTCATTCTGGACAAGTGGTTGTCCAATCTCTTCTTGAAATCCTCTAGTGATTGAGCGCCCACAAACCTTTGGAGGCAAGCTGTTCCATGAATAATTCTTCTCACGTCTCACTGTCCTTAATTCTGGGTTGCTTCTCTCTTTGTCTTGCCCTCTATGACAGCCCCTCAAATATTGGAAGATTGCTATCATGTCACCCCTAATTCTTCATAGTTCCCGTAGCCATTTATTGTACAATTTAGCCTCCAGACCCCTGATCATCTTTGTTGCTCTTCTCTGCGCTCTTTCTAGGGTTTCAGCAACTTTCTTCTATCACGTTGACCAAAACTGGTTGTAGTATTGTATGAGATAGTGAATACTTCATGCATAATGAGGATTAGATAAGGGATGGGTTACAAAATATTGGGTCATAAATAAGAGAACATTAACTAAATTATTTGGAACTCCTCTGAGATGTCTTAAGCCATTCTTTATCCTGCTGGCATGTTACACACTCAGGTGTTTGTGTTTCTTCCTCACTCCCTCTAATAGGTGGAAAAGTGGCTGCAGATTCCTGTTTTACAATCAACGAGAAAGGGGTTTATTACGGCCACTGTGGAAAAGCAAGTGGCACATATATTCCATGTAAACCAAAGTAAGCAGTCTAAATTATTTCCTGCTGTGATGATGATGATATCCTGTAAGGGTAATATAAGAAATATTTTCAGGTCCACATCTGTGGGAACCTGATTCTATCATTTCACTGAAACAACAGAAATATGAGTCAATTTCTGAATGGCTTATTTTTCCTGTGTTTTCCACCTTGGGTTACAAGATGGAGCAAAAGTGGGGTATAAAAGGAGACCACGAGAAAGTGCCCTTTGAAAGATTGTGTGACAAAGGGCAGGAAGTCCTCAACTTGCAATCAGTCACAGTTTTAACACTGAAAGTGACTTACAACTGGTCCTAGCATCCCTATAGTCATGTGATCAAAACTCAGGTGCTTGTTAACCAACATGAGGCTTGCAGTGTGCTGAGGTCACATGATCACCATTTTCCGTCTTCCCAGCCAGCTTCCAATAAGCAAAGTCAATGGGGAAAGTTGGGTTTGCATGACAACTCTGTGATTCACTTATCAACCATGGCAGAAAGGTTATAAAATTGAGTTTGACTCACTTAACAACTGCTTTGTTTAGCAATGGAAATTCTGGTCTCAGTTGTTGTCATAAGTCATGGACTACTGCACAATCAACCTTTCTCTCTGGGCTGACACCACCCAGAGAGACAACAGTAGTTTGTTTCAATCTTATTGAATAAGTCCTGGTTGGCTGAGTTTAGGAATTGCATTTAGTTATAAACCATGATTTAGAAACCACAATGGCTAGATTTACACCACAAGTTGAATCCAAATCAAACAATAAGCCACAGTTTCTTTTAGTGACATGTGTAAACCGGATCCTGCCTTTTAGACAGTTTACACTCTGTACCCTTTTTCCCCCTACTAAAACAAGGGCAGTACTTATTTAAATCTTTTATTTATTTTTCTTATTTTTGAAATGGAATAATGGCCATTTTTCAGGGCAATCTCTCTCTCTAATATTTAACGCTGCTGCCCCAACCTTTAGATTTCAACTCACATGAGAGAATTATGGGAACGTTAGGCTAGAGGTTGGAAAAATTAAGCCTCCTGAATCTGCTTTAGAAGTTTTCCAGGTAGATAACAGATACTGTACATTTCCTGTCCGAAGAAAAGAATTCTGCCTCAAACTATTTTCACCCTCAAAAATAAGGAAACCACATGAACTAGTTAGAAATACAGAAACTGTGTTTTTCTATTTCCCCTCCCCCCAAAAAAACCTTTAAAACACTTCTTGAGATTTTTTTTAAGGTAAAGGTAAAGGTTCCCCCGCACATGTGTGCTAGTCGTTTCCAACTCTAGGGGCTGGTGCTCATCTCTGTTTCAAAGCCGAAGAGCCAGCGCTTGTCTGAGGACGTCTCCGTGGTCATGTGGCCACCATGACTAGACGCCAGAGGCGCATGGAACGCTGTTACCTTCCCACCGTAGTGGTCCCTATTTTTCTACTTGCATTTTTACGTGCTTTCGAACTGCTAGGTTGGCAGAAGCTGGGATGAGTAACAGGTGCTCACTCTGTTACGTGGCACTCGGGATTCGACCCGCCAAAATGCCGACCTTCTGATCGGCAAGCTCAGCGTCCTAACCCACTGAGCCACCGCGTTCACTTTTTTTTAGTTATCTCTTAAATCCAACCAAGTTCATTTTGAGGCTGAGGAAACTTCAGGTCATCCAGGTGTAATTTAAAATAAGGTTAATTCAAGAATGATTGATCTTTGCAAATGAGCAAAGGATCCATTCTTGTTAATTAGAAGGAAGTGACTGTTTCTTTTTCAGGGATCTAAAATGTGGCAAGTTATACTGCATAGGTGGTTCAAAAATGCCCTCAGCCGGAAGCCTGGTGACATTTGAATCATGCAAAGGCAGCTTTCCGAGAGGAGATGCAAAAGATGTTGGAATGGTTGATCCTGGAACAAAATGTGGAGAAGGAATGGTTAGTAAAATATTGCTTCTCATCTGTGGGCTGTAAGGGGTAATCAGTAAAAATAATTTCGTAATGGATCTTGCTGAAAGATGGTTTAGATTTTCTATACTACAGTGAATCTATGTAAAAGAAAAAAAATCCATCTAGCCTTGTTTTTGTTTTATTATTTTGTTTTTCCTTCAAACAACAACCACAACAAATCATCAATAGCAATAGCACTTAGACTTATATATCGCCCCACAGTGCTTCAAGCATTCTCTGGGCAGTTTAGAATGTCAGCACATATCTCCCAACAATCTGGCTCCTCATCTTACTGACCATGGAAGGATGGAAGATTGAGTCAACCTTGAGGCCCATCAGGATTGAACTCCAGGCTGTGGGCAGAGTTAGCCCATAGTACTGCATTCTAATCCCCATGCCAGCAGGGTTCCTCAGCCTGGCTTTGTCAGAGTGTTATGCTTCTCCGTTGCAGCACTTTCTGGACAGACTGTCAAAGAGACAGTCCTTTCTCTTCACTTGTAGATATTTCCACAGGGAAGATGGAACAGAGATGAGAAAAATCAGGACAGTGCTGGTTGTGACCTAAAGCAAGGGTCCCCAACCCCCAGTCTGTGGACCAGTACTGGGCTGCATCATGCTAGCAACCGGTCTGCACAAACAAGCAAAGCCCCATCCACAGGATGCAGGCAACATACAAAACCATGCACTCTCCGATCCATGGAAAAACTTCTCTCTATGTAACCGGTCCCTGGTGCCCAAAAGGTTGGGGACCTCTGACCTAAAGGACATCAGTTCAATGAAGCCACTTAGAAGTGCCGAAGCAATCCCAAAGCTTATCTTAAAGGATCAGGAATCACTTCCCCCTGTATTTTTTACACAATATAGAACTTGGAATAAGTTTACTGAATATCCTGGTTTTGTTCTAGAGATTGACAGAGTTTAGTTGTGTAGGAAACTGCTGTCTTACTCTGTTGATAATCTCATTTTTTGACTTTCAGGTCTGCAACAACGGGCAGTGTATTGAGATAGAAGCAGCTTACAGATCGACCAACTGTTCACTCAAATGCACAGGACACTCTGTAAGTATTTTGTATTCTGTATTCTGGCTGAAGTATTCTCCCTGCTCTTTTGTAGGCTTTAAGACTGTTCTGCTTAGGGATTGGCCTATAGAAAGCTTACAGGTAATGCTCGACTTAGAACAGTTCATTTAGTAACCGTTCAAAGCTACACTGGGATTTTTAAAGAGTGACTTATGACCGTTTCCCACACTTACGACTGTGGTAGCATCCCCGTGGTCACGTGATCAAAATTCAGATGCTTGGCAACTGACTCATGTTTATGACCATTGCTGTGTCCCAGGGGTCACATGATCCCCTTCTGAGACCACCTGACAAAGTCAACGAGGAAGCCAGATTCACTTAAACCATGTTACTAACTTAACAATTTCAGTGATTCACTTAACAACCATGGCAAGAAAGAAAAGTTGTAATAGAGGGCAAAACTCATTTAACAAACATTTCACTTAACAATAGAAATATTGGGCTGAATTGTGATCATAAGTTGAGGTGTACCTGTACTCTTATTCAGCACATATATTTGGCGATTTCACTTTTTCTTTCACAGTATTCTCTGCTCCTCTTTGTTCTTCTGGTTTTCTCCAGTGTGGTTTCTTTGTTTCACTGGTTCCTTTTATCACACCCCACTGTCCATCAGTCTGGGTTTTCTAGACCAGACATGTCAAACACAAGGCCCGGGGGCCAGATCCGGCCCGCGAAGTGGTTTCATGCAGCCCGCGAAGCCATCCTGGAAACAGGGAGGGAACGGCCCCCACTGCCTTGGCCCTGGCCCAGAGACCCTCCTTCTGCCAGAGACCCTCAGATCTGTCCCACTCCTGCCCAGGCCCCCATAGGCACCCTTGATGCGAACGATGTAGAGCTGGCCACGCCCACCCAGTAGGCCATACGCACTCTAGCCACACCCACCCAGTAGGCCACGCCCACCCAGGCCACACCCACCTGGCCCCCTGAGGGCAACTGCAATGCTGATGTGGCCCTCAATGAAATTGAGTTTGACACCCCTGTTCTAGAACAATGCAGATGTTGCTCCCTGAAAATAAGCCATGCTTTTTTTATATATATTGGCATACATTTGAAGCATCTGCAAATAATTCACTAGAGTGTATTTGTAAATGTTCTTATGATGATGTTGACATCTGTGTCTAAATATTTCTGTTATACTAAAAAGAAAATGAGTATTATTATGATTGTTATAGATTAGGTAAAACCTTTAAGTGTATGTGTATATGTATAATTTACATAATTTCCTTTTTACTCTTTTCTTTTTTCTGTGGTATTGTTCTCTTTTTCCTTTGTTCTGTTTTATTAAACAAATAAAGACCACCCATTTACCCCCCAAAAGTGCTTTCCAGAATCCTTGATGCTAAAAAAATATTGCAGTTTTTTTCTGTACATTTTAATAGAACTTAGAAAGAGATGATCCTCTGTCATAAGTTGGAATAGTCAAATACCAATAAATCAAATGAGAATGTCCCCTCTCTTATGGCCTTTGAGGTATCACAAAGATCTGGCACTTTCAGAAGGTTTTTGAGGACTAAAGGTAGAGCCAACCAACACCAAAATTATTTGTTTATTGTATTGAATTATATTGTTCTACCTCATCATTTTTGAATTAACATCATTGGGCTATTTTAATTTTGGTACACTTTGATAGAGTCTGATTGGAATGGGGGAGTAAGCAAACTAGATGGATGGGTGGATGGAAGGAAGGAAGGAAGGAAGGCTAGTAAACAGAGGTCTATTTGCTCTAAGTTAATATTTTCCTGATAGCTTTGAGCATCACAGGAAATCTCAAAGCTTGATTTCGTTCTTTTCATCCTGCTGTCCTGTAGAAGTTCTTTGACCAAAGTTCTCCTAATTTCAAAAAAGAAACACTTTGTCCATGCTGGGCTGTTGTTAGACTTAGTCTAATAACTTAGTTGACCCCCAAATTCAAGAATAGTGACTTGGCTGTTTAGATGGCCTTTGGGACTAAACAGTCCCAACAGCTTTGGTAGAAACCCTTAATTTCTTTTTCTGTGTGGGATGTTTTAAATGGATTTCCATTCTTTTGTCTGCCTAATTTGGATGAGTTTTATGTTTCAATACTTTCCAGTTTCTTTGGACTTCATAAAAATGCAAGGGAAATGTTGACTGCTTGTTTTTCCTTGTATTTGTTTCGAAGATTAATACTGCTCTCTTGGCTATCCTAGGTGTGTGACCATGAACTTCAGTGCCAGTGCAAAGAAGGATCAGCACCACCTCACTGTGATGACCCAACAGGAAATAATTGTGAGTTAATACAGGGGAGTAGTTGTCTTTACCCCCCCTCCCAAGAACCTAATTAGATAAATTCTGGGGACCTAAAAAGATTTTTGTGTGTGGATTGTCCTAATAACATTTGCTACTCCACCTGCAAATGCTAATTCTAGACAATTTGGAAATCTTTCTTTTCTCAGTAGATTTCATAGAAAATGTACCACAGTAGGATGTCTTCGTAAGAAAGCAGGAAATGATGGATGGAACTCTTTTTAGCTGGTCAGAAGTAGGGTATGGTTTTTAAAAAGGGAAATTGGTTGCTGCAAGAGTGTAATTGAAGCTTGGCCCACTTTCACATCGATTCAAATGGGTGGAGCTTCAATTTTACCATCATAACCACCAATATATATTTTTGACCATGACCATGACATCCCTCTAATGTAGCCTTCTTCAACCTTTCTGGCTCTGTGGACCAGCAGCAGCAGCCGCCAATGGGGGTGGGGAGAGGGGATGGTTTTGTGCACGGGCCCACTGCTTATGCAAATGGAGCTTTGTGTGCTTGCCTACTGCATGAGTCGCCTGTCTCCCAACGAGCCAGGTCCTGGTACCGGTCCACAGACCCGTGGTTGGGGACCCCTGCTCTAATGGATATCCCTCTTCTCCCATCTCCTGAATATTTTTTATTGTGGATAAAATATATATGGAGAGAATCCATCTGATCATAAAATTTTAAGGTTCTATTTATTATTTTTTATGAAGATTAGTGATATGCCATTATGAACTTTCCATAAATGATAAATCAGTTCCTCTGTGAGTTATTCCATTTTATTATAAAAATAATTGTAATGGTCATTTCTGTACCCAAACTAATTCCCTATTATTCCTTTTTCTGATTTTCATAATTGTCTAAGTAATTTTCATTAATTCCATATTGTAAGTTATAAAGGATCATCTCTAAATGACATAGCCTCAGTTCATACAGTAGAAACGATCCACATTAATTTAGGACTAACTAATTGCATGGGAAAGGGGATTTATTTTAATTTTAGATAGGTTAAATAATCCAGATTTGAATTAGCATTTGATATCTCAGTTTTTGTATTATTATATAGCACTGGGTATCGTTAACTATCAGCAAACTATACTTTAATTGGAAATTTTATTTTTAATCTCACTGTGCACATGAAATTAAGAGAGAAAGGAAAAAATAAGTTTAAGTCTATTTACAATTTCTTTAACTATGGATAGCAAGATTATGATTAATTTAAAGCTACCTAATAGTGAAAGTCCAAGTATACTGTATATTTAAGAGATGATAGTTTGCTTTCTTAATTATCCTGATACATCCATTTACATGACTATCTTGGAAGTAAGTTGGACCTTCCTTGAACCAGTTATTAACCAATATGGGAACTGTAGTCCCAACACATCTAAAGGTAATGGAGTAGGGTTAGACTGTGTTAGTCTTAAAGGATGATCACTAGTTAAAGTAATTCATGAAATGACATTTATATTCCTTGTCTTCCTAGGTTAAATTTCATGTCCAGAGTTGATTCTGAGCTGGGTGGCACCTAAATTGAATAAATAAATACTTTCTAGCCAATTCTCAACAGGGGCTCTTATTGCATGGATAAGAAATGCCAGAGCTTGGAGCAATATAATTTTCAATTGATTCTCTCTATGTTTGTTTCATCAACATAACTTTAACTCTCTTCATAGCCTTTTCTCTTTATCTCTTTAGATATCATCATCATTGTTGTGGTTGTGGTAATAATTTTAGTAGTCACGGCCATCATCCTTGCAGTTCTCTTCGGCTGCTACATTTTAAAGAAGAAACAAAATGACAGGTGAAGATTTTCTCAGCCAGGTTTCTTTTAAGTGGGGGTGGGGTGGGAATTACTAGGCAACCTGAGTGCCAGAAAACAGTAGTGGTGGGTTCTCCTGACTTAATTGAGAGGATGAACGTATACTGACTTGGAAAAAGCTGTAGAAAGTGGATATTCGGTTCAGGAAATCTTGCACTGAAGTTACTGAAAGAACTGGATTATACTATATATGTACAAAACAAGTTCTAGGATATTGATGTTGACTTTGGTGTTGGGTATAGTTCAGAATACTATCCTGATTATAATAGCCTATTCTTTTATGGCAGCATTCACAAAAGTGCCACTGCAGCCACAAATCCTTCTTTCTCTGGTCCAGATCAGAAGAGGAAACAACATCCTAGTCCAGTGTCCAATGATTCAGAGGTGAGAGGTCAAATGGGCTGCCTGAGCAGAATAAAACCCTGAAATACAAACCATTTTATAAAATGTTTTATCGATGGGCTTCATAACAGGGCATAAGAACAATGGTTCCCCAGTGGCAGTTTAAGGAACTGGGGTGGGTTTAGAGGCTCTTCACCCCATGCTCAATGCCTACAGCAAGAAATGAGAGGTTGAAACTGTGCTAAACTGGTCAAAGGCCAAAACAGTGTAGTGAAAAGAATATGGGAGCTTTTCATAAACACAGAGACAAACTATTTGCATTTTTTATTTCTTATAGACAGGGGAAATGTTGTCATTGTTGCTGTGATTGTAAGATAAGGTCAATCAACCAATTATAGTTTAAGACGCAACACAACTCTTTGTTGTTTTCAAAAACAAGAATAACACAATTGCTATAAATACTGAACTATCATTTGCAAAATAAACTCAATAAAATGTGTTTGCAAAGAAAGCAAGCCACAAAATAATTAAGGTTAACCTTAAGAGAATTCTGTACGTGTGTGGAAGTGCACCTAGTAGGCTTCTAACTCATATGTCTAAGTGTTTGAAGATCTTGGCTTTAAAAATGTTTTAGGTATACTCAAACAGTTTGTTTCTTCCTTTCAGATAAATTCTTCTAGATTTCTCCTCCCAATTTCATCCCAAGCAAATACACCAGAGGTCCATGTTGTAAGTAGAATTTAATGGAATAATTCTTGCATATGAGTCTAAAGCAGTCTTTATTTAACAAACGAAATAAATACATTTCACAAAGCAAATAAAATATGGTGTGTATTGTGCACTGGTGTGAATAAATGTATACATTATCCTGAGTCAAATAAGTTTTATTTTGTTTCATATTAGCATGATCTGTGGATCACATTATTGTGGCTTATCAATCATGGTTTATGGTTTAATGCAAACTAAGCATCGTGGCTCATACAATATAATATGATTAGAACAAATCATAGCTTTTTGTGATATGTGAATATAGTTACTTGACAAATGGGAAGGATTTTAAATATGGAAAAAATTCTTTGTAATTTATTAGTTAATTTGATTGCAATACCCATTGGACTCAACATACTTCTTTCTGAGCAAATATAGAGAGAATGTAATTGTACTTTAGAAAAATAGATATGCATGTAAGAAAAAGTTTTTCAAACTTGGCAACTTTAAGATATGTGGATAGTTCCAAGAATTCAAGCCAAGATGATCTAGAATGTTGCAAATGAAAAACAAATTATCTACAGACTTTTAAACTTGATTGTTGAAAAATCCACACTATTATTCTGAAACAGAGTAAGTGATGGTTTAAATTATTATTTGCTTTCTACACTCTAAATCCCTGTATGGAGTAGGGATAATCTGCATAATTTCCAGTGTTTTAGAAACATTATGATTCTGTAAGAAGGGAGTTCTACAAAATTAGGGAGTTCACACAGGCTTTTAGAAATTCAATTGATTCACCTGAAACTATTTCATTATTAACAGAAAGTCCCAGATGAACCATTAAGACACACATATGAAAATTCCAGAATGGTAAGTTTCTGAATGGATGTTCGTTTGATCTAACAATTTCAGAATACTGGTAGTCATTGCCTCTGATTCTACTTCCCTGACAATTCCGTCCCCCCTTTTTTTGGAGTGTCATGCCTCATTCTGTATAGCCTATAGAAAAGTGAAAATCATATGGGATGAGCATTTTTGAAGACATTCTTCATCTACAAACACTAACATTGGAGTATTCTGGATGGGGAAGAACAGGCTCCAGCTCAACCCGGCCAAGACCGAGTGGCTCTACGTGTCGGCATCTCATGTTGTCCAAGATTTACCATCTTTGGTTATGGGGGGAGAGGTGTTGCCTCCCATTGATAGGGCACGCAACTTAGGCGTCCTCCTGGATGCACGACTCGACTTAGATCATCATATAGGAGCCGTGGCCAGGGGGGGGCATTTGCCCAGGTTCGCCTGGTGCGCCAGTTGCGCCCCTATCTGGACCGAGATGCCTTACGTACAGTCACTCATGCACTCGTTACCTCCCGTATAGATTACTGTAACGCTCTCTACATGGGGCTGCCCTTGAAGACCACCAGGAGGCTTCAGCTGGTGCAGAATGCGGCCGCGTGGGTTGTGATGGGAGCATCCCGATACTCCCATATTACACCCCTCCTGTGTGAGCTGCATTGGTTGCCGGTTGTCCTCCAGGTGAGGTTCAAGGTGCTGGTTCTTACCTATAAAGCCCTACATGGCTTAGGTCCGGGATACTTACAGGACCGTCTGCTGCCAGGAATGACTTCCCTCTGCCCTGTGCGCTCACACAGAGAGGGTCTCCTCAGGGTGCCGTCGGCTAGACAGTGTCGGCTGGCGACCCCCAGGGGGAGGGCCTTTTCTGTTGGGGTGCCTGCCCTTTGGAATCAGCTCCCCCGAGAACTTCGGATGGCCCCAGATCTCCGGTCCTTTCATCGCGACCTAAAGACATACCTTTTCCAAGTGGCTGACCTGGACTGAGGATGGGGGTTTTTAATAGTGTTTTAATTTTATTGGTTTTAGTAATTAATTATGGGGCTTTTTAATATAGTTCTTTTTTAATATTTGTATTACTGTTTTTTTAAATAGCTGTTTTATTGTTGTGAGCCGCCCTGAGTCCTTCAGGAGATAGGGCGGCATATAAGTCCCATAAATAAATAAATTAATTAATAAATAAATTCTGCTTAAATTTCCCAAACATGACTTTAGGAAGCAAATCTAGACAAAGTAAAGAAACAGCATTGGATATGTGAAACTGTCCATTAATATAATATTAATGGACTATACTGTACAGTGCATTTCCAGCAGAAGTCTTTTCATAAACTGGTAACAAATGAATTGGAGATGCAAATTATTGTCAATTATCCAATAACATTCTAATTCTGTTCTTAATTAGGCAGATTTTAAGAAAATAACCAACGACAAGTCAATCATAATAAGTGAAGTATATCAATACCCAAAGGGATATATGTAGCCAGAGGGCATTTAGGTGATTTCATGGCAGATAATGCATCCCTTGAGCAGTTTTTGTTACAATGCTGCTAGTGATAAATAGAATAGGACAATCCAGTGGCTAAAATACTTTAAGGCACTCCTAGGTTGTATTAATAAAAACATTGTCGCTACATAAAAGTCAATGGAATTCAAGAGGGGTTGGACTTAGACTGCCTATGGGAATGTAAGGACTCCAGGCTGGTTTCTCTCTTGACTCCACCTCCAGGCTGTGACTCTCCTTTTCCTACAGCTACCTCCTTGACACGGCCTCAAGTGTCAAGCCCCTCCCTCCTATCCTTCAAGATCACTCCTTAGGACCTCTGCAGAGCTCTAGAATCCTACTAGATAAAGTTTCCTGAGAACCAGCCAGATTCTTATATACATTCACTTCTTCTAGTTGAGGAAAGGATTTTTTTTATGGCAAAGGACACTGAACTCCCATTGGTGCCTCTATATGGAAGGCATGCTAACATCCTCATACCTTGCCCTTGTGACTCCAACATAGGGGTATCTTGTAAGAGAGCTACCAGGATGATAGGCCTGGAATCTCTGTCCTTTGGAAAGAGGAAGGGACTGGGAAAGTGGAGATGTTTGGTTTGTGACAGAATGTAAAGAATTCAGTGCCAGACATCGACAAAGATTTACAAATATCTAAAGGGCTCTCATGTACTAGAGAGAATAGTCCTGTCCTCTGTTGAGAATAATTGGAACATGCCCTGGAGAATTGAAATGCCAAGGAAGAAAAGTGAGGCTGAATATTAGAGAAGAATCTGATTAGAACAGTGGCAACTCCCCATTATGGATATTTTTCAACTAGGGTTGGATAGCCATAGGCCAGTCTGTCATCCCTCATAGGCAAAATAGGCAGGAAAGAAAGACTAACTTATTCTAATTTATTGTAAGGCTACATTAGCAAAATCTTACCATTCTAAAAGTACAAACTTCCCACCATCACTTTAACTACCTAATCAGTTAAGGCGAGTCCTTCCTAAGTGTCTTCCTTCTTCCTCTAAGATACTGGGGGGGGGGGGCTACTTCCTCTCTTGTCTGTTTGCTTCTTAGGCAGCATCTCTTCCTCTTATCTCCCAAAGTCATCCTCATGTACCACAACACACTCCATATACTGTATATTCTATTCTATATTCACATTTCATAGAGTCTACGATCTTGTGATATTGAACATATTTGTTGAGGATTTACATGTATATCTGAATTTTCTGTTAGAGCTTTCTTCTAGGAACCATGGAAATTGTTTGGTTTGTGAAAATGCTGAGGCTTTTGAGTTCACACAACTTCACATTTGATGGAGAAAGGGAATAAAGGTTAATTAATTTTTGTTGCAGACAGATGACTCAAATTGTAAGCCTGACAGGAAATGTGATCTCCAATAGATCACTTCTTAAAATGCATCTGGACTACTGTGTGTAAAGGCAACTAAAAAAAACTTCATTTTTTTTTCATTTCAGCCCATTGTGAAACCAAATATTCCTCCACCTCCTGTTCCAACAGCAAAATCCACCATAACTCCAGCTATGGTATGTCGGCTTCCTAATCATCACTCTTTCAACATATTTTGCTCCTTTATAGCAGGATGGAAGGGTGAAGCTTTGTGATAATAATTCCTTCTAGCCAGTGTGAAATTTTCACTTTTCCAGACTGCTGGATGGAAAATAAGGCAAAGAATTGTACTAGGAGGAAAGAAAGTCAACTGGTGTTTTTTTTTAATGGCCCCAACCCTCCAGGGATTCTGCCTATCCATATAGTAGCTTAAACTGCTAGTTGAATACAGGCATTAATTCAGTCCTTTCTTCCTAATGCCGAGAAAGGACATAAAGCCTTTGGAATGTTGCATATCAGGTCTAGGTCTGATGCTTTTGTAAAGGGAGGTTGAATTGCCATTTGTATATTGAGTTGCATTATGGTCTTATTCTTGAATATCCATCTACTTAGGATAGTAACTGTAGGAAAAGAACAGGCAGAGCTGGGGTGAGGGAGTTAAATGAATTTAATGTCAGGCACAAAGAAACAGGGTCATTCATAAAGTTAGAGCATAGAAGTTTTATTCAAAACTATAAACAAGAATCTAGTCAACTAATGGTCAACATTAAATTGGCACTAGATAAGGGTCAACAGAATTCAAGGGGGAGATCTTGTGACAATGCAGGGACTCTAAAGTGATAAAGCATTTACCTTCACTCTCCAATTCTGCCTGTTCTTCTGTACAGTGACAGTGATAGTATTCCCATGCAAACTTTGTTCAAACTCCAATTTTAATGGGAAAAGGTTTGAACACGTTTCTTTATTAAAATATTTCCTTCCTCTGTATATGAACTTAAGGGGCCAAAAAAAAAATCACTTTCAAGATTTTTATCCTTAAAAGTTCCTTTTTCAAAGAAACAACTTCCCATAAAAAAACTGAAGTCCTCCAATCTTAGTGCAAAAATTGTAACCCTTCATCATGAATTGCCTTTCAAGCTGTGAATTCCACTCTTTATAATCAGCTAAGTTATTTAAACACATATCTCTGAAGATCTTGGGTTACAAAGTTTCTTGCAGATAAATTATTCAAGAATGGTGCCAGAACATGGGCATTAGGCAGAAGCTGGCTCATTTCTTGAAATGTTATATATCACAATAACATCTGTACTCCTTGATGCTGTTCTTTTTTTACAACCAAACCAAGTTTTAGATCAGGATTGTACCAAGGGTTAACTAGAGATTAAAAATGGCCTTCCATAATCAATGTTGCAGCTGCCAAATTCTATTCAGAATGTCCTGGAGCAAAATGCCCTCTTTCATTTGGTACTTAAGGTCTCACCCATTAAAGTTCCAAATCCAACCCCACAAAAATGATCCTTTACCAGTACAATTTTCAAATATGACCCTCAACTTTTCATACAGATCCTGGTGTGGGCAAGTGTAAAGTCAGTGACCAAGAGAAATTCAATGGAAGCATTTCTTTGTAACTCATTTGTTTACTGGTTAGAGCTATAAACTACTGGATCAACCAAGGATTCTTGGCTGTTTGCAAATGGCAGTTTAGCAATAATATACTCAACATATAGTAAATGACTGGTTAATATTTAACAGGAATAATCTGACATTTCTCTTATAGATAAAAAGAATAAATCCAGCTCCTCCTTCTCACCTGAAGTCTAAGCCAGCTCCTCCTCCTCCTCCACCTCCACCCCAGGTAAGAGGCAGGTACTCTGTGAAAATACAAAAATGATAAAGGTGTTAAAACTTAAAGAGTTATGACTTTTTAATTGGTAGAGGTAGGAAGATTGAGAGGCTGTACTTTGTTCTCATGTGACAAGATTACATTTGGGCAGAAAAGTGCCTTTATTGGAAATGGCAACATATGATCTTCGATACACGGATCATTAACAAGAATAGTACAAAGGGTATTGTGACATCTAAGCTAACATTTCCAAGGCCAAATAATTTAGTTCAGAAAAACTGTCTTGCTGGGATGAAGAGGTTATCTGTGGACAAGTGGAACTAAATCTACTAGTTCTTTGTTTGGCGGTTAATTCCTAAAATAAAGCATTCTGGAGACTTGGATGGATGGGTGCATATTGGCTCTGTTGGATATAACTTCTCCCACTGATTCCCCCCCCCCCAAAAGCATGGTCATCAACTTGATTAGTCTGAAGCTATCACTATCAATAAACATACAGTATATTTTTTCAGAAAAAAATCAAAACAACAAAAGAAAAGCTACTGCTATTTTGGATGTGGAAAATTTATCTTCCTTACCTGTTTATTGTGGTGCAGTAGCTAAGTGGTTAAGATGCTGGGCTTGTTGGCTGGAAAGTTGGCCACCCAGTTTCAAGACCCAAGTGCCACATGATGGGGTGAGCTCTCATCCTTGCCTACCTCCCACCAATCTAGCAATTTGAAAGCATGTAAATGCGAGTAGAAAAATAGGTACCACTTCGGTGGGAAGGTAACATCATTCCATGCACCTCAGCATACAGTCATGCTGGCCACGTGACCGCAGAAGTGACTTTGGATTACACTGGCTCAATGGCCTTGAAACAGAGATGAGCACTGCCCCCTATAGTTGAACTAGTGGAGTAAAATTTGCAGGACTCCTACCTGTTTATTGCTTCCTTCCCTATTCCACTTTGGTTTGCTTTCCACTTTTAGGATTGATGGCTTGAATCAATTTATGATGCTTTGCTTTCAATCAATTATTTCAACATCTGTTTGCTTTTTTTTTGCAGGCACTGAAACCCACTAAGTAATCTCAGGGTATGAAACAAAACAAGAATCAGAAATAATACTGATTCTCTGATTTCAAAGAAAACCTTTTCCATTTTCTTGGTTCCCATATCTGCAAAGGAAAACTGAATGGCGAGTTCTTTCCACAAGTCTAATGCTTCCTCTGCAGAGTGGAATGTTGTGTTAACTTTGGGGACAGCATCACCTGCAGTAAGGATTATATCTTTGGATATCAAATGGGGAGATCCTACTAGAGTTGGGATGATTTTTGTGAATTGTGAACTGAGCCAAAAGATGCATAGAAGCAAATGATGCATCCATTGGATTTAAACCCCCGTCATTGCCAACTGTGGACAAAATCAAAACTAAAGAAAGGGTTGTTGTTTTTTTTGATGCTTCATGCAAGTGGAAACAGAAACTGCTCTGCCTAGTGAATTAATCACTATATTCTCTTGGAGTACAAAATGACTGATTCTTGCACGATGCCACCAGATTATTTGACACGAGCAAAGGCTGATCTCTTTGAACTTTTTCTCTACCTGTGCGAACAAGAAGCAGAGATGAGACTTAGGAAGTCTAGTGCCTATTGTTTATTGCTCAAGGACTTTTCAAGGTACAATTTTATTAGCTCTGCCAACTTTTTTCACTAGACTCTGCTCATATAACCTAAGGCCACATTTGACCTTTGGCTTGTTTTCAAAAGCCATTTGCAAGTGAGCCTTACAGGCTTCTAGTAGAGATATTTAACCCTTTTGGGGTGTTATTTGAGAGAAAAGGAATAGATTTTTTTAAAAAAATACAGGAGAGATAAAGAAGTGGAGTTCCTGGTGCCTTTTGCCTCTGGTCAGCCTTTACCAATTTACCTAGGACATGTGCAGAAGAGCCATCAAGATAGTGGCTCTGATCATGCAATTGAAGCCCACCCACCCCCTTTTTTACATATCTGCATTAAAAGAGGCAGGGCATTTATGGCATGGCTGCAGCTTTCATCTGGACTTTTTGACACCCCTCCCCATGGATACCCCTGAGTATAATTCTAAAGGACCAGCTGTAATCTGCAATAGGCTTTCATGCTGTCAAAAGCTTCTTCCACTGATTCTTGCAGATCAACCTTCTCATAAGAGCCTTGGTGGAGCAGTGGGCTAATGCCTCCTTAAGTAACACCAGCTGCCTGCAATTAGTGCAGGTTCGCATCCCACCAGGCTCAAGGTTGACTCAGCCTTCCATCCTTCCGAGGTAGGTAAAATGAGGACCCAGACTGTTGGGGGCAATAAGCTGACTTTGTAATAATGCCGCTTGGGGGGTGTATGAAAGCCCTAATAAGCAGGCATATACATAGAATGAAGGCTATTGCTAAGCACATTGATTTGTGCTTAAATTGTAAGCCGCCCTGAGTCTTCGGAGAAGGGCGGGATATAAATGGGATTAAAAAAAAAATAAAAAAAATAAAGGGAAAGAGTAATGAACCATCTGCAGAAAAAAAAACAAGCTCAGAGAACACGAATAATTAAACATTGAGCTGCATATATTCTTGATTATTTAAAATCTGAAGAGCTGATAACTCTAAATAATAGGAATTCATTATTAGCATTGAATAGGCTGAGATTCCCTTGGAGCTAATTTTAAGTACTTCCTTTTTGTTACATTACAATACAAAAACATTTAAATGTTTAGACCTTTCAAGGATAACATTTTTATTAAGCAGCCAAATTGTTCCTGGGTTAAAATGATAGGAAAGGTTGGGAGGCAGGATTTCATAAAGCAATAACAATGTTTTTTTTTAATGTGCTACTGTTTGAAAAGGTCAGTTGTGAGACTAAGGAAGATATTGGGATAAGTGCAATAGGAGCCAATAGATGTAAAGGTATTTGGGGAAAAAAAGGTCAAGGAACAGAATCAGAAGTACATAATTTTCTTGATTTTTTTGTATTTTTAGTTGTTTTAAATAAGACCACTTCTGAAATCCTCCGTTTCTAAATTTCTTTCTGAGTTTGTAAGCTTTTGAATGATTGATCCTGTGTGTAATTTTCCATTGTATTTTTATGTGGAAGAGGAAGTGGCACTGTTTGCTCAGTTTTCACTCCATTCATGTTTCTTCCCTCTCCCTTCTTCATTTTGCACATGAAAAAACACTGTAAAAAAACAACCAAACTTGATACACTTTTCCACATCCACATGATTTTATATGATTTTTTTAAAAAAAGAATTGTCTTAAAAGATTTCAACTTTTCACATGTTCTCGTACATGAATGCCAACACTTTGCATGCTCTGATCTGAAATTCTGAATTATTTCATTGTCAGACACTGACATCTTGTGGAGTTTGGCACACACGGCTGCTTTAATAGAATTAAACATATTGCTTTTTTAATTTTAGGTTTCTATGTGCATAAATACATGCAGGAAACCTCAAGTCCAATTTGGGTGTCACGTATAAATAGAGGATATTCATTTCTGTTAGGAGTGAGGGAGCATATATACTGTCCAGGTGACAGTTATCACCAACCCGTGTA
The DNA here is from genome assembly GCF_964194415.1 of Vipera berus. Classification (NCBI taxonomy): domain Eukaryota; kingdom Metazoa; phylum Chordata; class Lepidosauria; order Squamata; family Viperidae; genus Vipera; species Vipera berus. The sequence goes on along the minus strand of NC_138211.1, from coordinate 16,675,480 downwards.
ACACCTCTTCTCTGTGAGCTGCATTGGCTTCCGGTTGCCCTCCGGGTGAGATTCAAGGTGCTGGTAATGACCTATAAAGCCCTAAATGGCTTGGGTCCGGACTATCTAAGGCAGGGGTAGGCAACCTCGGCTCTTTTATGACTCATGGACTTCAACTCCCAGAATTCCTGAGTCAGCTGACTCAGGAATTCTGGGAGTTGAAGTCCATGAGTCATAAAAGAGCCGAGGTTGCCTACCCCTGATCTAAGGGAACACCTGCTGCCGGCATCATCTTCCCATCATCCTGTGCGCCCCCACAGGGAGGGCCTTCTCAGGGTGCCGCCGGTTAATGAATGCCGGCGGGTTATTCCCAGGGGAAGGGCGTTCTCTGTGGGTGCGCCTGCCCTATGGAACCAACTACCCACGGAACTTAGGACTGCCCCTGACCTTCGCTCATTTCGCCGGGACCTGAAAACTTGGCTCTTCGATCTGTTTGGTCCAGACTGTGGGGTTGTTAATTTAACTTGGTTTTAGATTTACTCTTGGGGCTTGAATTTAATTTAATTGTTTTATTTGTTTTTATTTTTTTTGTATTCATGGTTTTAACTGCCCTGTAAACCGCCCTGAGTCCTACGGGAATAGGGCGGTATACAAATCCAATAAAATAAATAAATAAACCCTCCCTCAAGTATGATTGCTAGATTAGAAGAGGAAGGGGTATTTGCATTGGCTTGAATTTAAATACAGGGTAGTCCTCAATTTGCAATGGCAACTGAGACCAAACTTTTCATCACTGAGTGATGTGGTTGTAAAGCAAGGGTGTACAAGAAGCGCTGGTTGGGAAGGGAATTCCAAGGACCTGTCATAACCACCATTCAGAATCACTGTAATTTCAAATAGCTGAGCAAATGGTTGTAAATCGAGGACTACTGCAGACTTATCCAGTCTATTGGGATTAGAAAATTAGTATACATTGTACATGATTGTCATCTTCAGAACTGAGAATCTTTAGTGGGGAAAAGCAGGGTGTTGGCGAAAAAGAATGCTTGCAGGTAAAAAAGTAGGATTCTAATTTTCTTCTTGGCCTCTGTGATTTCTCTACAGTTTCTCCTCCAGGCAGTTAGGACTGTTAGAAGCAAATGACAAAGTGCTAGTCTGGTCAAACTCTCAAGTTAAATGCAGATCAACTTAATTTTTCATTGAAATCTGCCTTGCAATTTCCTAACTGTTTGACCACTGTAAATAAAGATGTTCTTCTGTTTTCTTTTAAGAATGCTTGTGGGGTTTTCCCAAACTTTCCTGGTTTTTTTTAAATTTTTTTCAGCTTATTTTATTGTTGTCATTAGCAGTGGGGATTTCTCTTAAACCTTTCTCTTACATATCTTCCCATCCCAATCTGGAAAACTCAAGGAGTTCTTTCCTTGAGGTCTCTGCTAGAAATTAATGGAAACATAGAAAGCCAAGGAGGCTGTGAAGTTCTGGATCTGTCCTTGTACAATGAGATACAGGACATATTTCCTCATCCCTTTGGCAGTTGTAACTAAATCACTGTAAGACCACATTCTACCTCTCTCAGCAAAATTTTGCAGAATATATTCTCATTTGCCATCTTAAAGGACTGGTAGAATGAAATTTGGGGAAATGTTTATCCATGGCATTAGATAAAATATTGACATGCCTAGTCTTTTGCTCGATAGAATTCAGTGGAGCCGGTGCTGGGTGAAGTCTTGTGCCTGAGATAAATAAATTTTCCATTGATTGTTTGTTCCCTTTCCCTCCTCCCAATGCCAACCTGTGCAATTATTTTTGTTTCCTTTGCACAAATACTTCTACATCTAGTTAAATTGTGATTTAAAATATTATGTTATTATCTGTAAAATATGTATTTGGAATAATATCTCTATTTAAAATGTTCTTATATAAAAATTTGCTTATAAAAATAAATATGACCATGTCTTTCTTGTTAAGATGCAGATATTTGTGATCCGTTCCCTTTGGTGGATTTATGACCCTCCATTACTAACAAGAACCAGGCCATCCTGGAACCAGATTTTCCAAGGCTCCTCTTAGCTACGGTTACAAGAATCTCCACAGACTCTTAGTTACAGGATAGCTCAGGGTTCCCAAAGTGTCTTCATTGTTATGGTTCCCTTTGTTTCCTCTCCACAACACCCTGCCTCTGTTGCAGTGCTACATTTCCTTCATACAGGAGCAATACACATTAGTTTTCTAGTAAAAGGTGTTCAAAAGTGGTCAACTCCTGGACACAACTCTACAGTTTTCATGGGAGCAGTCTGGAAGTGCTATTTTCCTGGACTCCTTCTTCTGAAATAGTTCTTGCAATAACCTCCTTTCATCAGGAAAATCCTTTGAGTGCTTCTCAATTACCCAAGGTTGTGGAAAAATATAGATACCCTTTGAAGATAAAGAAAAGGCAGGCTAATAAGAAAAAATTGGAGGAATTTAATTTTAGCAGCAAAACTAAGAGCTCCATTTGGCTTGGGCATTTAATGAATTGGTGCCTTCAAGATGGATGGTGTAGTCGTAACACACAAATATCTGCAGGAAAATGGGAAGATCTCTTCTGTGACACCTTTAACAAGGATTCCAATGTAATTTCAGATGGGATTCCCTCTCATAATGATTTCCTGGATTGGGAGGTTAGGGCACTACCTTTATTCTGTGCAGAACAAAAGCTATCAATATACTATCACAAAACCAAAGTTTTAATGTTTGCCTAATGTAGTGTGGGGAGGCCAGGAGCCCTGGAGCTTTGGCTGAAGTGGGGAAAACTCAGAGGGGTGGGGTGGATTCTGTCAGGTTTTGGCGGGAAGACTTTTCAGGAGAGAGCTGAGGGAAGAAAAGGCAGGAAAAAGGAGAGACGGGGATTCTGTCAGGTTTTGTTTGTTTTTTACTTTTATTGTTTTATCAAATACAAAGAAAAACAAAAAATAGGAAATTAAGGGAAGAAAAAAGAGAGGGGGAAAGAAAATGTGAGGTACAAGGAAAGAGAAAAAAAGCTGTTGATTTCTGACTCTTTTTAGCACAGTAAAACAAAAAACAAAAAGAAAACAATAGAATAGAGAGGGCCAGAGATCTCTTCAAGAAAATTGAAGGGAATGTTTAATGCAAAAATGGGCATGATAAAGGACCAAAATGGCAGGGACCTAACACAGGCAGAAGAGATTAAGAAGAGGTGGCAAAAATACACAGAAGAACTATACAAGAATGAGCTTAACGTCCCTGATAATCACAATGAGGTGATCACTGACCTCGAGCCAGACATCCTAGAATGTGAAGTGAAGTGGGCCTTAGGAAAGCTGAGCAACAACAAAGCTAGTGGAGGTGACAGTATTCCAGCTGAGCTGTTCAAAATTTTAAAAGACGATGCAGTAAAAATGCTACACTCAATTTGCCAGCAAATTTGGAAAACTCAACAGTGGCCACAGGACTGGAAAAGATCAGTTTACATTCCAATTCCAAAGAAAGGCAGTGCCAAAGAATGTTCAAACTATCGTACCATTACACTCATTTCACATGCTAGTAAAGTTATGCTTAAAATCCTACAAGCTAGACTCCAGCAGTATTGTGGATCGAGAACTACCAGAAGTACAGGCAGGATTTCAAAGAGGCAGAGAAACTAGAGATCAAATTGCCAACATACGCTGGAGAAAGCTAGGGAGTTCCAGAAAAACATCTACTTTTGCTTCATTGACTATGCTAAAGAGCCTTGGTGGAGCAGTGGGCTGATGCCTCCTTAAGTAACACCAGCTGCCTGCAATTAGTGCAGGTTCGCATCCCACCAGGCTCAAGGTTGACTCAGCCTTCCATCCTTCCGAGGTAGGTAAAATGAGGACCCAGATTGTTGGGGGCAATAAGCTGACTTTGTAATAATGCTGCTTGGGGTGTGTGTGAAAGCCCTAACAAGCAGGCATATACATAGAATGAAGGCTACTGCTAAGCTTGTAAGCCGCCCTGAGTCTTCGGAGAAGGGCGGGATATAAATGTAATAAAAATAAAAAAATAAAGCATTTGATTGTGTGGATCACAACGAACTGTGGCAAGTTGTTAAAGAGATGGGAGTACCAGACCATCTTATTTGTCTCTTGAGAAACCTATATGTGGGTCAAGAAGCAACAGTGAGAACTGGACATGGAACCACTGATTGGTTCAAAATTGGGAAAGGAGTCCGGCAAGGCTGTATACTGTCGCCCTGCCTATTTAACTTATATGCAGAGCACATCATGAGAAAGGCAGGGCTAGATGAATCAAAAGTTGGAATTAAGATTGCCAGGAGAAATATCAACAACTTAAGATATGCAGATGATACCACTCTAATGGCAGAAAGTGAAGAGGAACTAAAGAGCCTCTTGTTGTGGGTGAAGGAGAGTGCAAAAGTTGGGCTGAAACTTAACATTAAGAAAACCAAGAACATGGCATCCAGCCCTCTCAATTCCTGGCAAATAGATGGGGAAGGAATGGAGCTAGTGACAGATTTTATTTTCCTGGTCTCCAAGATCACCGCAGATGGGGACTGCAGCCAAGAAATTAAAAGACACTTGCTCTTGGGGAGGAAAGCCATGGCAAGTCTAGACAGCACACTAAAAAGCAGAGACATCATCCTGCCAACAAAAGTGCATATAGTCAAGGCTATGGTCTTCCCAGTTGTGATGTATGGCAGTGAAAGTTGGACCATAAAAAAGGCTGAGCACCAAAGAATTGAGGCCTTTGAACTATGGTGCTGGAGAAGACTCCTACGAGTCCCTTGGACTGCAAGGTGATCAAATTGGTCAGTCCTAGAGGAGATCAACCCTGACTGCTCTTTAGAAGGCCAGATCCTGAAGTTGAAACTTGAATACTTTGACCACCTAATGAGAAGGAAGGACTCACTGGAGAAGAGCCTAATGCTGGGAAAGATTGAGGGCAAGAGAAGAAGGGGACGACAGAGAATGAGGTGACTGGATGGAGCCATTGAAGCAGTAGGCGTGAGCTTAAATGGACTCCAGAAGATGGTAGAGGACAGGAAGGCCTGGAGGAATGTTGTCCATGGGGTCGCAATGGGTCAGACACTACTTTGCAACTAACAACAACAACAACAAACAACAACAACAACAACATTACAGCTTCAACTGTTTATTTTTACACATTAGTATATACAGTGTACTGTATACTGTATATACATTAGTATATACAGTATAGCCATTTCTATAACAACAAATGTATCTAATCAGCTTAAACAAAGTCAATGTTTCATTTTTCTTTTTATAGACAAGGTTAGAAATTGAGGAGTTAGACTTTTTAGTTAAAACAGCCCTGGAGTTTCAGCTGAGGGAGGAAGAGGTGGAAAAAGTGGAGGTGAGCTGACCAAGGTGAGTGGGCAAGACAGTGATTAGAGGGGCACCAGACACCCCAGTGGACAGTTGAGGTGATCTGAGTTGGGCTATCAGTGGGATATCTTGACTCCAGAAGCCGTGGGTGCTCCATCTCTGGAGGTTTTCAAGAAAAGACTGGACATTTATTTGTCCAGTTATAAAGTCTCCTGCCTTGGCAGAGGATTGGACTAGAAGATTTCCAAGGTCCTTTCCAGTCCTATGATTCTATTAAAATCCTAAACTCCAAATTCCCTAATTTCAGATTCCTACATTTTCTGTTTTTAAATAAGCTATTTGTTTAAGTAAGATTTCTACTGTACCTAAAAACTCAGAGGGCATAAAAAGACATCAGTTATAAAGATTTAGATTTTTAAAAAGTGAACTGTATAGATATATATATATATTTTAAAAGATGTTTATATGTGGAACAATGGTGACATCTACTGTTCATGAGTTTCAACTGCATCCTTAAACACAATAACGCACTACTATTTGCTTTCCATATGTCAGTAACAACGTTTGAAAGTTATTCCCTCATATTTGGCAAGACGATTTTGTGAACAATAGAGCTAAATGAAGCCTGACAGATATGTGGATTTTGGCAATGTAAAGACAGTAAACATTGCATTTCTGGTGCCAGCTTCTTTTACAGACTTTGTACTGATGACATGCTGGATAAAGAAGCATGAGATAGCAGATACCAAGAGGAAGAGAGAGGAAGCCTTGGTGGAGCAGTGGGCTAATGCCTCCTTAAGTAACACCAGCTGCCTGCAATTAGTGCAGGTTCAAGTCCCACCAGGCTCAAGGTTGACTCAGCCTTCCATCCTTCCGAGGATGGAATGAGGACCCAGATTGTTGGAGGCAATAAGCTGACTTTGTAATAATGCCGCTTGGGGGGGGAACGAAAGCCCTAATAAGCAGGCATATACATAGAATGAAGGCTATTGCTAAGCACATTGATTTGTGCTTCTTAGGTTGTAAGCCGCCCTGAGTCTTCGGAGAAGGGCGGGATATAAATGGGATTAAAATTTAAAAAATCATGGGGTGGAGTCGCTGATTTAAATTTTCCAAATTACAGTGAATCTACGTAGAAGAAAAGTAGGCATCTAGTTTTCTTTTCAGTTTGTTATTTTGTTACAACAAATGTGTTCGATGTCCAAGGCTCTTTCTTTCTTCTAAGAACAAAATGCCTGGCCTTCTCAGAGCATTGTGCTTCTCCCTTGCAGCACTTTCTGGACAGACTGTGAAGAGAAATTCCTTTCTCTTATCTCCATAGGGAAGGTGGAAGAGAAATGAGATCAGGGCAAAGATAGTTCTGACCTAAAGTTCATTGACCTAAAGTTCAAAGAAGCTATTCAGAAGTGCTAAAACAATCCCAAGGCATATCCAAAACAATCAGAAATTACTTCTCCCTGTATTTTTATACAATATAAAACCTGAAAAAAGTTTATTGAATGTCTTGGTTTTTTTACAGGGAACAACAGAGTTTAGTTGTGTAGGAAAATGCTGTCTTACTCTATTGATAATCTTAAACTTTGACTTTCAGGTATGTAAATACGGGCAGTGTGTTAACATAGAGACACCCTACTGATAATCCATTGGTTTCTTTGAAATTTGATTTTGGAAATCCTCCTTCCAGAAGTCTTGGTCTCCCTCAAGCCAAAGGAGACCCATCCCTCTTCATCCTAATAATCAATCATTCTTAGCTTCCAGATGACATCTAAAATCTGCAATATTTCTTCTTGATATTTAATCTGACTCTCTTTTGCTGTAATTAAACCTTTTTTCTGGCCACAAATCTCCATGAGCATGTCCAACACCAAAGGCATATTTACTGTGAATTGCCATTTTATCTTTTTCCAATTGCAAAGCATGTTTTAATTAAACAAGCTCTGCGTTTTGAGCCAGTGTATTCAAAGGCAAGGCTTCCTGTTCCACAATTTTGTGCTGATTCCAAGATATAACTGTTTTAATCAATAAACAATTCCAATACTGCATTTTATAAAGGTTGATCTTTCAAATCTGGTCTTCTGAAATAAACCACGTCAAGAATTTGCATACAGTCATGAGGTGGTAAATCATCAGTTGAATTATCTGCTGGCATTATAAAGAGGCTGGATTTAGCTTATTCAATCACCTAAAAAATTCAAAAGGCTGATAGCGTTTTGTTGACATTCTGTCTCAGAAGGAGCCACATAAGTCATCCACATATGGCAACATAGTGCTATTTGTTTCTGGTGGAGGGGGGGGGGTCCACCTTACTAGATCAGAACCTAGAGCTCCACCAAATATGGTTGAACTATTTTCAAATCCTTGGGATAACACAGTACAATACAGCTGAGTTTTCTGTATGTGTTCATTGTCAAACCACTGAAAAGCAAACAAACTCTGGCTATCTGCTTGAAGGGGGATACTTAAGAAGGCTTCCTTTAAGTCTAATACAATAAACTAAGCAAAACCAAGGTGAAATCAAAGAAATCAAAGTATAAGGATTTGGCCTATAGAGTGAATTGTCACTGTGAGCTAATTAATATTTTTTAAGTCTGGAACAAGATGAAAAGACTCACCAAGTTTCTTTTTTCATTCTATGTTTTTTATTTTATTCAAAGGAAATTAAAATACAAAACTCTCTCCCCCCCAAAAAAAAAAATCCAGAAAAGGACAAGAAACAAAAGAAAACACAAAACAATGAAGACATTTAAAAAGTGTATCAAAAAGAAAAAAAGAAAAAACCCAACACATATTATTACCCCTAACTGAATACTGATTATGACATTACTACACTATTGGTTCCCATCCCTTGTGAAACAGCCTCGCTTCCCAAATATTTATTTGCAAATATTGACCTGTCTTCTATGTACTATGTAATATTAATGACAAAATAGAAGAAGAAGAAGAAGAAGAAGAAGAAGAAGAAGAAGAAGAAGAAGAAGAAGAAGAAGAAGAAGAAGAAGAAGAGGAAGAAGAAGAAGAAGAAGAAGAAGAAGAAGAAGAAGAAGAAGAAGAAGAAGAAGAAGAAGAGGAGGAGGAGGAGGAGGAGGAGGAGGAGGAGGAGGAGGAGGAGGAGGAGGAGGAGGAGGAGGAGGCAACATTAAAGTTTCAACTTTAATCTCTGTTAACAAACTGTTAACAAACTGCTATTATAATCTGTGGAAAGTTTGCCACGGCTTCTTATCTATCCCAAATAGATTTCTTAAGACCATCTATTTTCAATTGTTATCTAATTAAATATGATAGATTCAGTCTTCACTGTAGGTCTGTCTTCCCAACAAAGTTCAAACAGAAGTGATTTCCAGTTAGGTGTAATAAATCCATTCTCTAATCTTCCTCAGTCTTTGCATGAAAACAGAATTTGTCACTTTCCCATTCAGTCAAACTGCTAATATTATAAGGACATGTGTGCTTAAATATCAAAGAGACACATGGGCTCAGCTCGGTTAGTTCTCCTGCTCTGAGGATATCTCTTTGGTCTGCAACTTTCAGATCGGAGTCTTTTTGTGTATTTTCATTCCAAACTACATACCTCTGGCATATTTTCCACAGCCATTATCATCTCATCAATCTTTTTTTTTTAAAAAAAAGCTTTCATAAAGCAATGCTTAAAAATAAAGACACAAAGGAAACAGACAAAATAAAGACAAAAGGAAAAACACCAAAATTTATCCTTGAGCCAATGAGGATTCCAGTCAAATTGATGGAGACAACTACAAGTCCCTCACCCCTCTTTCTTTCTTTCTTTTTCTTTCTTTCTTTCTTTCTTTCTTTCTTTCTTTCTTTCTTTCTTTCTTTCTTTCTTTCTTTCTTTCTTTCTTTCTTTAAGGAGGGACCTTGGAGGTCTTCTAGCCTCTTCCCCTTCCCCTACACCATTTCAGACAAGTGGCTGTCCAAACTCTTCTTAAAAACTTCCAATGATAGAACACCCACAGTTTCTCAGGCAAGCTGTTCCACTGGTTAATTATTGTCGCTGTTAGGAAATTTCTCCTTAATTCCAGGTTGCTTCTGTACTTGATTAGTTTCTATCCATTGTTTCTTGTCCTGCCCACTGGTGCTTTGGAAAATAAATTGACACTCTCCTCTTTTGGGCAACACCTTAAATACTGGAATACTGCTATCATGTTACTCATAGTCCTTCTTTTCTTTCAACTAGCCGAATGCAAATCCTGCAACAGTTCTTCAATCAAGGATTGTATCAGCTTTTTGGCTTTCTCAAATTATTAAATTAAATACTAAATTCCCAAATTAACCATTAGCTTTCCCAAGTCAAAATCTCATTCTATTACTCCATGGATTCATGGATTCATAATCCATGGACTATATCATATTCAATATCAGACAAGATTCCAAGGTGATCTGGTAGAACTTTGTTCTTGATTTATTGATGTCACATTGTTGATGGCACATTTTTTTCTCCTTGGGACGCTTTGTAAAAGCTTGCATATACTGACAGAAATTGTCACCTTGCAACATATTTATCCATATCAGCCCACAACTGTGCATTCTTAGTATGCAAAGGACATACATTGCTTGCTGCTTGACAGGTTCTCCCAGGCTGCTTTATATAATGTCTCTCTTGCATCCCGGGGACTGCTTTTGCAATCAAAGGCAAGAATGTGAGGAACAGTGATAGGACCATTTATATGCTTAAACAAAACTGGCATATCAATACATTATAACTGACACTAAAGCCAGAAAACAATTCCATAGATATGTATGAACTCAGTGATCTAAGGTCACAAAGGGAGGATACCATAGGTTGGGACAAGGATTGATCCACTTATAATGGCTAGTGGGGAAAAAAGTAATCTATATTTTGAAAGAATTTCTGTATGTCTCTCCTGCTCTGAGAACCAGATTCCTTTGATCCTACACTGGTCCAGGTACAATGGGAGCCTGTTGCACCCTGCAATGAGGCATTGATCCAGAAAAAACCCTTAATGTTCCTTAGAGTTAAAATAGATCAATCTGAACTCTAGCCTTTGATTGTTCTTCAATCTGCAGTGTATGCCATTTCTTTAGTTTCCTGGATCTCTTTAAAACAAGGTTTTTCTCAATGGGTCAGAGGGTTATTGCAAATATAGCATGTTGAATTATATAATTTATTAGATAGGAACAGGAGTGGACAACTCATATCCCAAGGCTATATATGGTCCCTGGACCTCCCTTTTTTGCAATTTCTGGAACACCACATATTGTGCTGCTGAAAATTCAGCAGCACATTTTCTTACCATCTTAATGGGGAACCACGTGATCCCTGGAGTATAATTCTTTAAAAAGGCTAAAAAAACTCTCTCTTCTGCTGTATATCATATATCCGAATCTATATTTGAACTGAAAAAGCCATTACCCCTATGTTCACATAGTTTACTAATTGTCAGGCTCAAGAAACCAGGAGGCAGGATGGTTTATTCCACACAATCTATTTATAAGAATTTGATCTACTAACGGTCAATACAGATTGGCACCAGGTAAGAGCAAATGGACTTCAAGGGGAGGCTGTACTTAGGTTGCTTTTGGGGGCAGAGAGATATCAGACTGGCGATTCATTTGATCTCTGGGTCAGCCTTCTCTTCTCCTACTTTAATTTTGTCCTATTGCTCACTCTACACGGTTGTTCTCAAATGTTCAGTACAGCTACAGTCCACCCAAACATGAGCCAACACCGGCAAGAAGGAACAGCCCAAAAACAGTAATGAAAGCTTAAGACAAAATAAGAAATCCTTCATGATTTTTTTCCCCCCTCTGAAACATGAATCTGCAAGACTCTGTCATGTCACAAAGATTAGTGAAAAGCAACTTACTGTACTTGTTTGTCACCCTGGGCCTTAAAACGTCATGAAAATCATGAAAACCGGAAGAAAAAAAAATCATCATCTGTTTTTTTGAAAATGATCTTAATCAACTAGAGTTAAAATGCATTTAATAAAGTCCGTGTTGAAAAAAAATTGGAGAGGAATAATGTCTGTTAGGAAAAGTAGGCAGAAAAGCACACATCAAACATGTCTAATACATTAGAAGAATCATGTAAGTTGTATAGAAAATATACAATTTGAGGAAAAAAATAAATATACGATCTTTATAGTAGCAACTGTAAATTTGCAGAGGAGGATTTTTTAAAAGCATAACATCTGAGAATGGCCTAATCAAATAGTTCATCAGAGAGATGTGTATAAAACTAGTTTCCAGTGAGCCAACTTGCTCCTGTAAAAGTTAGGTTTATGGATAAAATTTTGCCCCCTACTTTCTCTGCAGCTAAGCCTTTCTCAACTCTTCTTTTAATACTGGAATTACTTCAATGGAGGACATAATAAAAATAAAGAAATCATAAATGCTTATGTGTTTCTTAGCATTACAGCATGCTTCTCCAAATAGCCAGATATCAGGGATGCTTTAGTCTAGATTTATATAAAAGGTAAAGGTTCCCCCGCACATGCGTGCTAGTCGTTTCCAACTCTAGGGGCCGGTGCTCATCTTCATTTCAAAGCCAAAGAGCCAGCGCTTGTCCGAGGACGTCTCCATGGTCATGTGGCCGGCATGACTAGACGCCAAAGGCGCACGGAACGCTGTTACCTTCCCACCGTAGTGGTCCCTATTTTTCTACTTGCATTTTTACGTGCTTTCGAACTTCTAGGTTGGCAGAAGCTGGGACGATTAACAGGCGCTCACTCTGTTATGCGGCACTCAGGATTCGACCCGCCAAACTGCCAACCTTCTGATCGGCAAGCTCAACCCACTGAGCCACTGCGTCCCTTTTTGGATTTATATAGTGAACTCCAATTACTTAAATTTGCATTTTGCTTTCCTGAGCATTTTTACTGATGACTTCCACTTGTGAGACTGCCTTTTTCCAATTGCTTCTTACAAAGTGGTCCCATGCATTAAGCAATGCCACCTATTCATACTAAAGCCACTCTATTAGTTGCTACAAGATGCAGTTGAAAGTGTCAGAGCATTTTAAACCCCCTTTTATAGTAAAGCCGGCGAGCCTACAGCCAATCCCTGGCTGCGGATTCTCCCGCCGTTTACGTTCCCAGCCAATCGCATTCGCCGCGTGTGGAGCTGTCAAATCTCAGATGTCAGCGATAGCCGTGTGTGGAGCTGTCAGCTGTCAAAGAGAACTGTCAGACTTGCGTTTGCCAACAGCAACTGTCAAATGTGCTTTTAACTAACATATATTACAATCTCCATCTATGCAAAAGTCATATTAGCATAGACCTTAGTTTCTTTCTTCTCATCTCTCCACCAAACTTGAGAAGTAGCAATGATAAGTCTTCCTCCAGCTTCCCAATTATCCCTTGAATATCACGGGTTTCTTATTGCCATTGCCACTCAGAAACTGGTGATGTATTCTCAGTTATGCCATTAATCAGCTGGATAGCAAAAATCAAATTACCTGATTGCTTTCCATTCATGGTAGAAAGAATGTCACGACTGGTTTCCTATTGATTAGCTGATCCTACAAGTCTTAGTTTGGAAAATTGCTGTCCCTAAACCACTCAAAGTTTGCAGGAAATATATATATATATGAATTACACCCATAAGCAGGTTGGGAGCCAGTGAAGCTCATGTTACAGAGGTGTTACATGTTCCACCAAGGGGTCTCAAAAAGAGTTGGCGCCACTGCCTGTGAACCAACTGTAGCTTCCAAATAGTCTTCAAGGTGTTACATGTGCCACCCAAAGACTGTCCAAAACTATTGATGCCACTACATTCTGGACCAAGTGTAGCTTCCAAAAGTCTTCTACTTGCTAATTCGAAAGATAAGAAGGATGCCCATGAATTTACAATTCAAAGCAAAGATCATACTTTTTTTTAAAAAAAAAATCTGAAATCTGAAGATCTATCTGAAGAACACTAACTTTTGAAATAAAAATTATTGAAATAAAAACACTAGTATCTTGAAATGAGTTTGGTGATGCTGTAAAGTTTAGGATTATTGTTTTTTTTTTTGAACAGAAGCTGTGACATTAGATAAGACTGTAAGATGCCATCCAATGCCACAGTTGAAAATCTCTCACCTTGCGTAGAGGTCAGCAATGCAATATCAATAAGGGTTTTAGTGTCCTCATTTTGTCAAATAGTTTCCCTTGCAGTAATGTTAGGGTATATGTTTTTTTATTATTATTTCCTAATCCCTGCCATGAGAAAGTCTAAATGTCAGAGTGTATATTTATTGTTAAAATTTCTTGACACGGATGTGATTTATGTGCTAGATTTTTTTTTACTTGTTTTTCAAGGATTAGGACCATCTGCTTCACTGGAACTCTTAATTCTTTCAAAGCTACTGATGAGATCAAAAGATCATTATGACAAACAGAATGGAGATTTGATGTGTGATGCCATAATAAGGAAGGTCAGTGAAGTGCCATCACAAGGCATGTGAAAGTTTGGTACATGCAAAATGGAGAGTGTCAGGTAAAGCAACATGGACAAGGCCATTCATAAGGCTGAAGAGCTAAAAGCTGCTCTCTTCTTCCTACACTGTCATTTGAGCCAGTGCTGTAAATGAAGGTTGTCTTCTCTTTTAAAATAAATGGGCAGCATGGGAGGTAGACAACCTCAAAGTTCAGAAATGGATGTTTCTGAGACAGTAACACAAAAAATTGCCAAACACCAATGCATTTTATTTCAAAGGAAATAGATTTTGAAGAAATAGGTCTGAAAATAGTATTTTCACATTTCTTGAGTATCACTCTTTGCATACCTCTTAGGAACAAAAGGATATACACAATTAAGAACATATACCGGATTGGACCTCTGGCCCATATAATCCAGCATTTTTATTATTATAATCAACCAACTGCACAAGAAACCCTTTGGTCTCCTGGCAGACAGCTTTCAGACGTAGTCCTTCTGCTAACAGCCTTGGAAATCCATGACATCCATGAATTAGTCCAACTCTTTTCTGGGAAAAAAAGGGGGGGGGGTTAGAAGCTCTGTGTGTCTATCCTATTGAAGAGAAGGGTTAAGGGAGACACGATAATTGTCTTCCAGTATCACAGAGCAGAAGGGAGATCCAATCTAGAAATATGACAGTAAAGGTAAAGGTAAAGGTTCCCCCGCACATGTGTGCTAGTCATTTCTGACTCTAGGGGTCGGTGCTCATCTCCGTTTCAAAGCCGAAGAGCCAGCGCTTTTCCGAGGACGTCTCCATGGTCATGTGGCCGGCATGACTAGACGCCAAAGGCGCACGGAACGCTGTTACCTTCCCACCGGAGTGGTCCCTATTTTTCTACTTGCATTTTTACGTGCTTTCGAACTGCTAGGTTGGCAGAAGCTGGGACGCTTAACAGGCGCTCACTCTGTTACGCGGCACTCGGGATTCGACCCGCCAAACTGCCGACCTTCTGATCGACAAGCTCAGCGTCCTAACCCACTGAGCCACCGTGTCCCTTAGAAATAGGACAGTAAGAACAATTAATTAATAGAATAGAATTGTCTGTGCTGCATCCCTGGAGACTTTCAAAAATAGATTGGACAGTCATTTGACAGTCTCCTGCTTTGAGCAGGAGGTTGGACTAGCTGACTTCCAAGGTCCCTTCAGCCTTATGATTCTATGTTCTATGAAGCCAGTCAAGCTAGTAGTCAGTGCCACCTCTCATAGTGGCAAATTCAAAAATGAATTATATATTCTGTAAAAAAAAACCACCTGTTTTTTTCTGTTTTAATTCTTCCAGGTTGGAATTTTATTGGGCAACTCTTCTTCTGTGAATGAATGAATGAACCTTTATTGTCAAAGTACAACCATGTATACAATGAGATTGGCTGAGCCTCACTTCGTGCCCCCTCCCCCAACTCACAGTGACAACAAACCCTCCATCTTATTACACCATGTGAGCTAATTGCACAACACACCGGCCTCGCAAGTCAATCATACATAAAGTTTATAAAATTATTTCCGATGGTAGGAGATATACCAGGGTGTGAGTCGTCCCTGAGAATCTTCCTCACTCTTCCAAGGTAACGAGCCCTGGCGATGTCATCCAGTGGTGTCAGGGGACAGCCCACAATGTCTTGTGCTGTGCTCAGCACCCTCTGTAATACGTTCCTGTCTGTGGCTGTCAGACCAGATTACCAAACCACAATACAGTACGAGAGGACGCTCTCTATAGTAGACCAGTAAAAGAGGGTCATTAGCCGTTGTTCTACCCTGTTCTTCTGCAAGACCCTGAGGAAGTGGAGTCTCTGTTGGGCCTTTCTGGCCACCTGGGTTGTGTTAGCTTTCCAGGTAAGATCTTCACAGAGGTAGACTCCCAGGAATTTAAAGGAGGAAACTCTTTCTACACAGTCCTCCCTGATGTAAAGTGGGGCAGGTTCCTCCTTTTTTCTCCGGAAGTCTAACACCATCTCTTTCGTCTTGCTGATGTTTAGGTGCAAGTTGTTGTTGAAACACCATATGGATAGTTTTTGTACCTCCCCCCATATTCAGTCTCATCCCCACCTGTAATAAGACCCACTACGGTGGTATCATCTGCAAACTTAATTATCGCAGTAGATGGGTCGGATAATACACACTCATAAGCATACAATGAGTACAGGTAGGGGCTAAGCACACAGCCCTGTGGTGAGCCAGTGCAAAGCTTCAGGGGGGTGGATAAAACAGACCCGACCCTCACTGTTTGTAACCGGTCCCTGAAAAAGTCTTGAATCCAGTCGCAGATGGAGGGGGAAAATTTCAAGTCAGTCAGCTTCTCGATGAGAGTGCTAGGCAAAATGGTGTTGAAAGCCAAGCTGTAATCAACAAAAAGCATCCTGACATAGCTTCCAGGTTTCTCAAGATGGCTTGCTACAGAGTGTAGAGCAGTAGCTATGGCATTGTCTGTCGACCTGTTTCCCCTGTAGGCAAATTGATGTTTGTCGAAATCCAGTGAGAGACATGTCCTAAGATGTTGGAGAACCAGTCTTTCGAAGCATTTCATGACTACAGACATTAATGCAACAGGTCTGTAGTCATTCAGGCACTCAACTGCAGTTTTCTTTGGGACTGGGACAATGGTAGCTGCTTTCAAGCATGATGGTACACATGCCGTTTGCAAGGAGATGTTAAAGATCCTTGTCAGGACCCCTGCTAATTGGTCGGCACAGTTCTTAACCACTATCCCCAGCACCCCCATCTGGGCCTGCAGCTTTTCTGGGATTCACAGCCTTCAATACAGTTCTCACCTGGTCTTCAGATAGGGTGAGTTGCTGAGAATCAGAAGGCCGGCCAGCAGAGGCTACGGGGTCTGGTCTTTTCACCTCAGCAAGCGAAGAAGATATTCAGCTCCTCTGCCAATGAGGCATCAGTATTAACCGTGTTCCTCGTACTGCCCTTGTGGTTGGTTAAGTGCTGCAGTCCCTGCCACACTTGCTTCGGATTGTTGTCTGCTAGGTGGTTCTCCACCTTGTGTTTATATTGTTGTTTCGCCATCCTAATGCCTCTTCTGAGATTTGCCCTGGCCTCTCTGTATGTGTCCCCTGCCTTAAAGGCAGAATCCCAGGCTCTCAGGAGTGTTCGTACCTCTGCAGGGTTTGCAATTCCTGTAAACTCTAATGCACTTTTCTGTTGTCACACTATCAGTGCATGTTTTAATATAAGAGAGTACGGCATCCATGTATACATTCAGGTCTTGACCTTCGAATACACTCCAGTCAGTGGTTTCAAAGCAGTCCTGCAATTGACTGAGAGCACCCACTGGCCAGGTTCTGACCCTTTTCATGACTGCCTGAGTTCTTTTCCTGAGAGGGACATACTTTGGGCACAACAGGAGTGAAAGATGGTCGGATGTACCCAGGTGGGGGAGAGGGAATGCTTCTAAATAACCTCTCCAAATTCCTCACCCTGTTTACGGGCAAAAATCCTTAATGAGATGCCTCAATAGGTAAGTGAAATTCTCAGGGTTTTTTTATGAATTAGAATTAGAATTAGACCTCCAAGGTCTCTTTCAACAGTATAATTCTATATTCTATTATTGATCTGAGTTATTTGCTCCTGACAATAGGTCTATAATTATATAATGGGAACTGAACACTGTGGACAATGCTGATATTCAGAGGTCTCCAGGGACAGGTCATGGTTCCAAAGACTTTAATCTGGCCCCTCTTTCTTTGATGCCTATTTCCAAGAAAATTAAGACTTTAATCATAGTGCAACAATGCTATAAGTGTATTAAATATGACTGCTGCCAGTTATGGAATATTTACATGAATATTTAAATGGCAAGGAGCCACTTCTTCTCAAGTACAGTAAAGTATCATCCTCTTGTCCAGGTGGGAACTCACAGAAGCTTTTACCTTTTTACTGACAGCTTGTAAGTGACAATTGAAGCCTTGTTTTCCCTTCTTGTCTGTTGGTGCTGTGACTCAGGAGGGCTTTTGGTCAGCAACCTGCAAAGTCGGTACCCACATAAACACTGAGTCCAAGATACCCATGTTTAAGTCTCCAGTAACCTTGCACCTCACTGGCTGACTTTGGACAATTACTTTTCTCAGCCCAGCCTAACTCACAAAATTGGGACTGTGCATAGAAAATGAGAGGTGATCCATATATACAGTACCACCTTAAGGTCCCTGGAGAAAAGGTGGTAGATAAATATAATAATAGAGATTCTCAATTTCAGCAATTTTCTTAATTATATTGATGATTTGTCTATGTTTCTTGTCTTTGACCAAGACAATATCATTTGATTTAGTTCCTAATAATTACTAGCCTAAGACAAAGGACCAGGAAATAAAAGATAAAAGTCACAAGTAAGTAAGGACAAAAAGGAAAAGTATCCTGCTCAAAAAAAATAAAGGGAACACTTAAACAACACAATGTACTGTATTTAATAGTAGGATGTCTTATCTTGTGTTCCCTTTATTTTTTTGAGCAGTATATAATTAAATAAAATATTAAATTCTATGGTGTACTGTACAAACTACAGTATATAGAATAGTAGTTGGCTGTGGTCAAGGAAATAAAATCAGACTGATCTGATAATAACATCTTGAGCTAAAACAAATCAGAATGACCAGGATATTTAATAAATAATAGAAATACAGTGGATATAAAAAGTCTAAACATGCCTATTAAAATGCCAGATTTTTCAGATGTAAAAAAAATCAATCCAAGGTAAATCATTTCAGATTTTTTTCCACTTTTAATATCACATATAAACTGTACAATTTACTATTTGAAAAACAATTTAATTTTGTACATTTTAACTCCTATACCATGTGGTGATATATATTTTATTTACAAATGTATGCATTTTTTTTCATTTCCTCTGATGAAAACTAGAATTTGTTCTTTTCTCTTTAAAAATGGTAATAACAGAATTTCTGCTGTTTGGGAGACTAAAAATATGCAGATTAAATAGAGGTGTCAGTGAGTGAGTTGTATCAGGAACATTAATGTTTCTTACACTTTAAACTACCCTTCTCTGGACAGTTTGCAAGTTAAAAAGTGAAAATATAGGAAAATAAAACAAGGGCAGTAAAACAGAAAAGGTTATGTAGCACAAATCTTCAGGTATCTGAAATCGGAAAATGGAATTAAGCCTGCATTGGGTAACGAGTCTTCCTTTTTCCCCCCTTTCTATATCTTTTCTCTCTCCCCCAAACTTTACTCTTTATTTTAGAAGATTGCAGAATATGAACAGAGCACCAGAACACACAATACTTTCACACAGCCCTTGCACACCAAATGATTTCTCCTTTGAAAGTATTTCTAAGATAAATTTCCTTTCACACATTTGAATAAAAAACAGATAGAAAAAAAGTCTCAGCAATTTCTTTGACTAACACTAATGAATTCCCCTCACAGAAGTTACATACATAAGTTTTCTTTTCATAGTGGAATATAAGAAAAAATAGATAATGATGATTTTAGCAAATGAGGCAGCATACGGAGGAAGAGAACAGATGGGGAATCCTAATGTTTAGCATTTCCCAGAATCTGGAAGAGGAGATGGGGAAAAAAATATTAGGACTTAGTTAAAGAAAGAATTGGAAATAAACTTAGAAAAAGGAATGTGTCAGATATAAGTGTCAGTAATCTATTTTCCACATATTGTGGTGAACACCTAAAAAAAATTACACAGAGAATTGTCTTACGGAGTAATTATCTTATAATTATTATTAGTCAGTCGATAAGCTTTCTTACAGTAACTGAGCAATACATAAAAAATAAAAATATTCTAGATATGGCAAATAAAATGTTAATTAGATTAAATATTATAATCATTAAATGGATGCAATCAAAGAACATATTTTATAAGCAGTAGAGTAAAATGGGGCCACATTCATATAAAAGAAAATACATTGGTCAGACAATAATAATTTAGAAAGAAATAATCTGAGTCTCCTGGAAATGAACAACAATTATTACAAGGGACATCTATGTGATGATCTAGATGTTGCCTTGTCTACTGACTTCTGAATGATGATCTGTTCTTCAGAAGTAATATTTATTTATTTATTTATTTAGATTTATATACCGCCCTTTCCCGAAGGACTCAGGGCGGTTTACAGGGTATTTAAAAGAAAATCCAAACAAAAGTTAAAACAATTAAAAAAGATTAAATGAAACCCTGAGAGAAAATAAAAACCCCAGTTAAAATTAAAATTAAAAATTCTCATCCTGGGCCAGAGAGCTCGAAGAGCCAGGTCTTCAGGTCCCGGCGGAATGAACGGAGGTCGGGGGCAGTCCTAAGCTCCGCGGGCAGCTGGTTCTCTCTCTCTATATATATAGAGAAAGAAATTAATGGAGGTGAGTAAGGTTGTTCAGCTGAGTAGCAGCTATGAGGAATGACCTCAATCCTGGAATTCTAGAGTTTTTAATCTCTTCTTTCTTTGATCATTCTGAAACACAGCCAATTTCTCATATCAACAAAGGTCACTGGATAAGTCATTATTAAGAAGGCAATGAGTGGGAAAGCTTTTCCTCATTTTTCCTATTATGATAGAAGAATTAAGAGATTCTAGATCAGACTTGCATCAAATTAAGATTTAAAAAAAAACACAAAACCTTAAAAGCAGGCATATATTTGCAGAGGCATGCATGTATAGTAATACTAGTTTATCATTTATCCTCCCCCCAAACAGAAAGATTAAATTCAGCGCAAGATGTGGCTTGAAGCTTCTTTTTTATCTCTTCTCCTAACAGTTTTTGCAATTTTAATTAGGCAGGACTGCTGGTGATGGTAAGGGCAGTTTTGAAAGAAAACAAATTGGCCACCAGAGATGGTTTCAAAGGCTTACATACCTTCTTGTTTCTAAATGAAGAGAACGTTTTCCCCCTTCGTCTGTGCTTCATCTTATAGTTCCCATTCAAAAGCCCTTAGATTAAAGAATGTATTCTTGGATGCCTTCTAATTCAACATCCTGTCCAAGCAGGAGACCTTATATCATTTTGGAGGGAATGGCTATCCAATCTCTTCTTAAAAACCTCCAATGCTGTAGCAGCTACAAACACTGATGGCAAGCCATTCTGATGATTATTCTCACTTTGAATGCATGTAATGGCAGCTGAAATTTGCACCACCGACACATAAATCTTATGTTACATAAAATGGAGGGGCTTGTGGAAGTGTTTTCCAAAGGTTCCCAGGGTCTCTTAAAAACTGACTGATCTATTATGGTATAAAGGTTTTATATTCCTGTAATGAAATCAGAGTTCCTTTGACATGGATTTGGTCCTTCCCACAATAACATCATTTTTCAATACATTTTTCATTCAGCTTCTTGATTAGCAACCAGCACTAAATGCTAGCAATATTGAAAGGATGCTAGAATGTTCAAAAAGTGCCTCTTACTCACTTATTACAAAAAGTATGTCTCCTTGGCATTTAAAATCTCATGCACAAGAGCACCTAAATTTAATTGTACTAACACGCAGGCCAGGGAGAGATCTGCTGTGACCAATTAATCTCCTCCTTTGGGCTTTTGCTTTGGGGGATGCCTTCAAAGAACCCTTCCAGATATCACAGTTGATATTAAGCCAGCTGGAAACCTGCCCTCCAGTAATATTGTTACAACTTAGAATTGTGCAAATCCTTTAGCAAACACCTTCTCATATAAGGGCATGAATGAAGCTGAAGGACACATTCCTTGCCTCTCATAGTCAACAGGTGAAGAGCTCAGGTTGGCTTGAAAGCAGAAAGAGATTGCCTGTCAAATCCAGCCTCCAAAATGATAGAAGTTCTTTTAATAACTATATGCTTAGCAGTTTTTCCATATCAAGGTAAGATGTTCTCTTTGGCTTCCTTGTTCAAATCTTACTGCTAAAAGACTATTGCACCTGACAGATTGCTATATTTTATTGTTGCACTTTTTTACAATGAGGGATTAATTAGATGTTCACAACATGATAGAAAGACTGGATTAAAAAGTAAATAAATAAATCTCTTTGTCAGTCTCCCAATTGTAATATTTATTGGAGGACAAGGAATCCTGAATTGAATCAGCTTCTGATAATTATGTGGTGATAGTCATGTAGTTAGCTTGGTTTGCATAACAAGCTATGTCTGCCTAAGTTTGATTTATTGAATTATGTGAATCAGACTATTGTGATTTAAAGTTTCTCTTGTTATCCTTATCACTCAGTGCACAAACATGCACTGGTTGAGATTTATTTATTTATTTATTTGATTTTTCAAGCTTCAAAATCTTTCTTTTGCACCTGCCAAAACTGTATTTCTGTGATGTGTTCCACTAGAAAAAGATTCCATTCTTCATCACTGAATAACAAATTGTTTTGTAGATGTGAAAATGGTAGAATAACAGAAAAGTGACCCTTTCTTTCTTTCTTTCTTTCTTTCTTTCTTTCTTTCTTTCTTTCTTTCTTTCTTTCTTTCTTTCTTTCTTTCTTTCTTTCTTTCTTTCATGAAGGGAGCTGTACAATCCTGAAATCCAGGAAGGGTAAAGATTATGAAATAGTGTATCCACAAAAAGTCCCTGCATTGTCCAAAGGAGGAGTTCAGTGGCATGAGCAAAATGTAAGAATTTTTTTCTTCATTTCATCAACTTATTTATTGATGAATCTGAAAGTAAGAAAGTAAGAATTAAACTGCTACTTTCAAAATTTTGCTAAGAACAAGTTTACATGAACTTCTCACTGTTTTTATTGTCCAGCCCTTAGAGACCTTAAAATTTTAAATATCTGCATAGATAGATTAATATAGAGAGCTGCAAATAAATATGTCATAAGATAAGTCTCATAAAACTGTACAATTCCAAAAGTCTATTTCACAATTTATATGGCTGTCCAGTTCACACATAATTGAGGAGACTTGGAACATTAATATTTCCTAATGTTAATAGGTTACTATAACTAATAAAGTCTTGGGAAATGCCCAGTCATAAAGGGAGGATGTATCAATTAGGGAAATAGTCTTGCATCTTTGTAGAGTTGCAAAAGATCCAGGACTTACACATCCCATGGAATCTAATCTGTCTGTTCCAAGAGAAGGCAAGCACTCTATGGAGATTCCTGTAATCTAAGCAGAATACAATAAAGTAGTTAGTTTTAACTGCACACATATGAATCTGGTCACTTGCACCTGACATAAAGTTATTATTTAATTTAAGAAGATTTTACAGTGCCTTTCAAGCACCAGATAAAATACTCCACATCTGATAAAGGAATTGGCTATGGCTTTTCATTCGAAACAGGTCTGGAGTTGTTAAGAGGGAACACATTTTTTTAAAAAAAAAACAATAAACACTAAACTCTTTGTATTTCAGACCAAGTATGAAGATACCATGAAATATGAATTTAAAGTAAATGGAGAGCCAGTGGTCCTTCACCTAGAAAAAAACAAGTATGTTAACTCAGAAGTTCTCTTAACTTTACTAGGACAGTGTGGAAAATGTATATTCTTGGGCATAATTCTACAAAAAATAATAAT
Source organism: Vipera berus (assembly GCF_964194415.1). Taxonomy (NCBI): domain Eukaryota; kingdom Metazoa; phylum Chordata; class Lepidosauria; order Squamata; family Viperidae; genus Vipera; species Vipera berus. Next base: position 16,652,262 of record NC_138211.1, on the reverse strand, counting down.
TGTATTGCTTTGTTTAGGAAATTTAAATTAAATGTTACTTTATGGGTGATGTAGATATAGTCAATGAACATGTTAATTATGTCATAGTCGAGAACTGAGATTTTTTTAATTCCTGCTTTCAATGCTACTCTGTTTGACCCTGACAATTCTAAATAAATTTGAACAACGAAAGGCTCATAAATTTTTATCCTTTGATTTACAAGGTTATGTATGAAATATTACAAATATTTAAAGATGGTTGCTTACACATTCATGCTGCTCCACAAACACCCCATCAATCTGTATAGTGTTTCCCAAGAGCTCGATATTGCTGCTCAATTTATATCAGAGTTTACATGTTGAAGCATGAAAGGCATGAAACATCATGCACTCATAAGGCCGGAAAGGGGTAACCTAAACCTAAGCAAACTTGAGCTAAACAGGCCCAGATTTCAACACATCCTGTTTTTTTGTTAAGAATGTTATGTCAGTCTTCTCAATGGTGCACCATTTGGACTGTAAATTAAGATTTTGATAAAAGCAATAATAAATAGATTTGCCACCTGGCTTATATCTGCATAATAACTAACCATTGGAACAAGCTTTTGGTCCTTCACTGATTCATCTAGCCAGGTCTTAGCATTTTTATTAACCACTGTTTCAATATGAGAAATAGAAATGGACTGAGAACAGAATAACGGAGTTGGAAGGGAACTTGGAAATCTTCTAGTCCAACCCTCTGGTTAAGCAGGAGACCCAGTGCTGGGATTTGGCCAGTTTGGACCAGTTCAGCAGAACAAATAGCTAATTTTTGGTTGCCCAGGCCCAGAATGGACTTCCGGAAGTGGCATCCACACAGAGATCTGGTTGTTCACATATTTGAATTCCACCATTGAGGAGACCCTATACCATTCTGGTAAATTGGCTGCTCAATCTCTTCTTAAAAACCTCCAGTGATGGAGCAACCTCAGCTTCTAGAAGCAAGCCATTCCACTGATTGTTCTCTTTTAGTTCTAGTTGGATTTCTCACATGTAAATAAACTACTAATAACTACTTTCCCTAAGAGAAAGTGTGTCATTTTCATTGCCCTAAAACCAGTTAATGTCACTTCATGATTGAAAATAATGTGGCAGCCACTGTATTTTATACAATTGAACAATAACTTTAAGAACCTGATACATAGTGGGAATGACTTCCTGGCTTCCTGGTATTTTTGTATTGACCATGCTATATGTGCCCTCTAAATATATATTGCCTTTAATATTAAGTAAAAGATACAAAGAAACTGCCCTATGTGTGTTTGTGTGTATGTGCTACTTTATCTTATATTATTGGAGACATTGTATGTTAAATTAGATGATGTGTACCTTAAAAATTCTAGGGCTCCACTTTTTAAGCTTTTAAATATAAAGGCTTTGTAGAACTTCAAGGATAGCATCTGGATGACCATGTTTGGACTTGGAAGCAAAGCAGGGCTAGAGGTGGGAGACTAGCAAGGAATACCAGGGCTATGCCTAGTCTGGAAACAAAGGAGGCAATGCCAAGAGAACAGCATGAATGTAACACCAGGAGTAGAAAGAGACCCAGTATTATTGTTTTGGAACTTCAGGATAGTTGTTTCTAAATGAAGGTTCAAGACATCTTTTCCCTTGAGGTTGCTTCACAAAACAAAAGGATAACTACATTGCTCTCCTTTGTAGACTTAGCAGCTTCATCCGATTGTTGCATATATCAGAAGAATCAAAGAAAAGACAATACAAAATGTCTTTTCCTAGTAAATCTTGCCACTTTTGAGCCTTGATGAAGAGAACTGCATAGCTTCCTTGGTGAAAATCTCTTTGCTAATGTGAATCCAGGATGTTCTGTCTTCCTCTTAAAAGGCCATCCTCATGAGATTGAAATACCTGTTCCTTTCCTTTGATATGAAGCAAAATCCTTAAAATGCCATTAAACAATAGTTGTAGACTTATTATGTAATCATCTCTGTTCCAGTTTAATTCCTGGCTAAATAATGTCTTCTTTGCATTCTTTCCAGAGGACTTTTTTCAAAAGATTACAGCGAGACTCATTATTCCCCTGATGGCAAAGAAATTACAACAAGCCCTCAGGTTGAGGTAATATCCAGAGCACCTTACTTTTATAAAATTAACTGAGAATATTTGTGCACCACATTCCAAATATGCATATACCAGACCAGGCTATTCAAACAAGAAGGACTTTATATGCATTGTCTTATATTGAGCATGTACTGTATAAGGATGTATGGGATTGTTAAAACTTATCTGTTCCACTTATTGAATTAATAGGGAAATATTTCAACTGACTAGTTATTTCCTACTGAGTAAAAGCAAACATTTGGGGGAGTGATTCCCACAAATAGGTTTATAATTAGAACATCAGGTTTATAGGATCTACTTTGCTTTTTAAACCAGATTACTGTGATACCTGCAAAATCATTTGTTTGGAACACCAAAAATGAGAAGAATTCACTTTGCTCCTACAGAATACAGAAATCCATTCTATGTTCCCCATAGTTAAATGGATCAGAACCTGTTACAATGCCACAGAACTAACATGCTTCCTTAGGCCCTTGGCCCCCTCCCCACAAAGTGATCTAAAAGTGCATCCTCTGTCTCCAAAAATTGCCTACTCCTGGATTAGCGTCTTCAAAGGTCATACAAGCTACTCCTCCTTAATGTGTAGCAGAAATCTGCTGATTTTGGTGTCTACATGGGTCCTTCTTCAAGAAGATCTAGGGACCAAATTCAATACCAGTTGGAGTCTTACAGGTTATATAGGCATCTTATATCTGTGATATGTTTCTCAAAGCTTTCATTGTGTGGGCTCAAGGAAATAATGATTGTTAAAAGTAAAGGTAAAGTTTTCCCCGCACATGCGTGCTAGTCGTTTCCGACTCTAGGGGCCGGTGCTCATCTCCGTTTCAAAGCTGAAGAGCCAGCGCTTGTCTGAGGACGTCTCCATGGTCATGTGGCTGGCATGACTGGATGCCAAAGGCGCACGGAACGCTGTTACCTTCCCACCGGAGCGGTCCCTATTTTTCTACTTGCATTTTTACGTGCTTTTGAAACTGTTAGGTTGGCAGAAGCTGGGATGAGTAACAGGCGCTCACTCTGCTACGCGGCACTCGGGATTCGACCCGCCAAACTGCCGACCTTCTGATCGACAAGCTCAGTGTCCTAACCCACTGAGCCACCGCATTTGTTAATGATTAGTAAATGTGGATTTTTTTCCCTATTTTATAATAAGATTTCAGAACATAGGACAGTCAGCAAGTCTAAGACTTTACTCAGCAAATCCTGTGTTGCAGTACTAGAGTTGACCTCCAAGAAGACAAGGTTGTTAGAGAAAAAAACTTCTCAAGATTGTTTTTTTTTTCCAAAAAGGCAACTGGACTGTTTCTTCCTTGAGGAAGAAGAACAAAATGTTTCATTTCTCATCCAAGAAACTTCATCAGTTGTGATGATAAATGCAATGTTTTGTTCTTCGGGGGGAAAGCAATCCAGTTGACTTTTGAAAAAAAACACAGCACTTTTGAGACAACTATGACTTGGGTGACTGAGAATCTCCACAGACAAGAAAAGAGTTTGTAACTTCAACAGAACATTTTATTTTTTTAATGTCGATTGTCTTCCCAAAATTTCTCAGCTTTGTGCCATCAATTGGGCTCCCCCCGCAGTGCGACTTACTTTTATAGAGACTTGTGTTTATCCTATGTTCATTTTCAACAATCAATACTAAGCAGATTTTCTGTCCCCCTCAATCAAAACATTCTGGAGTAGTTGCTGTCTTACTCATTATTTCACTGATGCGGTGGAATACATTGAATCTATACTTCTGCTCAACAAAACACACCACAAATAATATTTAACCAGTGTTGCCTTCTTGCCTCCGTACAGGATCACTGCTATTATCATGGACAGATCCAGAGTGATAGTGACTCAGTTGCAATCGTCAGTGCATGTGATGGCCTGAAGTAAGAGTGCCTCATCATTTCTTTATTTTATTAAAAGTGAAAATATTATTACTGCTTTTTTTAGTTGTTGTAGTTAAAGTATAGACAATAATTTTCTTTCATTCAAATTACTTGGGTTTTATCCAAGACATCTGCAGATTTTATTTGAAATCAAGAAAAACTGCTATCTATCTATCTATCTATCTATCTATCTATCTATCTATCTATCTATCTATCTATCTATCTGACATAAAGTATTTCACTCTTATAACAATAAAGTTTTATTGTCTTTCAAACAAGTTTAGCCTTACACTTCCATAGCTAGAAACTTTCTCCGTTTTTTTAAGACCTTGGAAATATAGAGCATTGGATTCCATGCCAAACTAGCTTCATATAAATATTGTACAGATATTCCATGTTTGTCCTGAGAATGTATAACCTCTTGTATATCTTATTGTATCTTTGGGAAGCATGAGAAAGTGATATGAGCGCTGAGGAAAGAAAATTAAAATTTCAGTGAGTTTTAAGGAGGGATTCAAAACTGTTGACTTGATTAGTTAAAAATTGGTTATCCATCGAGGGGTCTTCGGTGCTCTCTGAAAATAGTTGTTTTCTTGCAGACATTTCATTACCCAACCAGCTAACATCATCAGTGCAGTTCAGACCTGAACTACAAATATTCTCTTCTATTAATTATCCATCTCTGATTACCCTTTTCAAAAAGTGCCTATAATTGTTTTTACAGTGGGTATTTCAAGCATCAAGGTGAGATGTACCTTATTGAACCCTTGAAGCTTTCTGGCAGTGAAGCACACGCAGTCTTTAAATATGAAAGTCTGGAAAAAGAGGATGAGACCCCCAAAATCTGTGGAGTAACCCACTCTACTTGGAAAGCAGATGAGCCCATCAAAAAGACCGCTAAGAGATTTGTTACTCCTGAAGAAGTAAGACTCATATTAAACCCTCAAGTACATAACATGGTTTGAGAATAGGGTTACATTTATTTGTTTCTAAATGGTAAAGTAAAAGATAAATTTTCTTGGATTGCTTAGAAAAAAATGTGGAACCTCACTGAACAGAAAATACATATTCCAGCTTTATATAGTTTTCTATGGTCACACAAACTGAGATTTGATTCAAATTGGTTTTAATTAAATCACCAAATCATCTCAACTTTCTGAATTAGTCTAGAAAATTTAATCAAATGATCAACGCCTCTTTTATGCATGCATAGGGGACTCGAGATAGAGGGAGAAGCTGGTTTAAAATATTAAATCAAAGTGTTTTGAGATGTCTAATAAACATAATCATGACTCAATTTCCCATTTTGATTTGAATCACTAAGTTGGACTGAAGCAAGGTTTGAATCAAAACTGATCAACTGAATCTGGTCACATATGACCCTCATACTCCCAATGTTTCCCTCCATTACTGGAGGCAGAAAAATTCAAAGATAAAACATTACATCCAAAAGCAGCAGAGTTAAGAAAATGGCTGTCAAAGGACAAGGAGAGAAATTGCACTCTGGAATTGGCAACCTTGGGCCCAACATTGGAGCCCTCTGATCTCTTGTGTAGTATGAATCAGTGCTTTTTTTGTAAAAGAAAAAGGTGCCGGAACTCACACATGTCATACAACCCGCCTTGCCTACCCTACAAGGTTCCATCCAAAAAAGGTGCCGGAACTCCGTTCTGAGCGTTCTATGAGAAAAAAAAGCCCTGGTATGAATACATGTTTTTCCAGCATACAGAAAAAGAATAAGGGGAAGAAGCAAGTAATACATGTTGACATGTACTCTAGGCATTAAAGTTTTAACAAGCTCTCTCTATATAAATATCTTCTTCAAAAACCAATATTTCTGAAACTTCAAGGACATTGACCAGGGTGTATAACAAGCAGTTTTCTAATTATCTGATGACTCAGTATGCCTGTTGGCCACAGGGAGCAACATGTCTAAACAGTCTTTTGTTTACTGTTCTGTTTAGGAAAAAGAACTCTTGGCAATCCCAAAATACATTGAGCTTTATGTGGTTGTGGACAATTTAATGGTAGGTATCTTAGATATCATTCCATTTTCTTTCTGCATTGAGCACAACATTTTGTTTCTGTCTTTTTTTTAAATGTGGACATTTTTGAAGACATTACCAAATGTAACATTCTAGCTGGATTGTATCTTAACATGTACATTAAAATATACTGTGATAATTTTTGGGATATTGAACTCAACCAATACTTACAATGTGAAGAGACATTTGAAATTTAACTATAATCTAATTTGCACATTAGTTCTTCCTGGACTCTATCTAAATTTTAATTATACTTTATGAAGAAATGCCAAGATCAGGAAGTTGAATATGGAGAACATAAATGAAATTTTGAAATCGACAAAAGAGTAAAAGAGAACCATCACTCATTTCTTGTACTTGGTCAATGTAGCATTCTAAAATCCAGAGCAAAATTCATGAGGAATTTATCAGTGGATGGGGAAACCCGGATACTTTGCTTTCTCTTATTTTCTCATTTATTTCAAAATAAAATTTCAAAATATTTTTAATTGTGTTGAAATAATATTATAACTGTTAATGTTCATATGATGACTCAGATTAAATATATTTCTCCACTACCACTAGTACAAATAGAAACCAATCTTTGGCTAATAGAGAAGTAATATCCACATTTGACTTAGCCAATCTTATTTGCAGCAATGCAGCATTTACAGTAAAGTAACTCTTTTGACGTCTCTGAATATGTGCACATTTTTCTCTGCAAAATAAAACTGTGTTCATGAGCTCAAAAGGAGCCCATGAACTCTCAAACATCAGTACCATTTAGTACTATTGCAAAATGGAACATTTTATGCAAACTCTTTTCAGGGAAATTGATTTCAGGCTGATGTCATTTGAATTCAGGTTCTTCCTCCTCAGCAGCGTGACCATTCTGTTTTTGTTATTTATTACAAAAATGTAAACTCCTTTTTGTGCTATAAGACATCTTTCTCTGTGAAAGTATAAACTGAAATTTTGTGAATTCAGTGATTTTCTATGAAAGCACACAGAGTGTGCAAATGTGCAAATACTCCTTTATGTGTTACAAATTCAGCTTAACGGTGCTCCTTCTTCTGAATACTGCTTAGTTAGGGCTATGATTTCAAAACAGTTGCACATTTCTTTCTTTGCACTGAGTGGAGAAAGTTGGCTGAAAAGATAACTTACAAAAACATTGTTTTCTTGGGAAATATTATATGGGAATGACTTTGGGAAACAGGGAGATTCACAGACTAAGCAATGGTCAGATAAGAGGTAGCTGAGCACCTAGAAGGGAGCAGCATGGAAAACATATCAGAAGGGACCCTCCATAGTTTCTAGGACTGTAAAGGGGGGGGGAGTGAAGGGGAGAGATTTCAGGATTTTCAGGGTTTAGTTAATATAAAGGTTTCCCTCTACAGCCGTCTGACTCTAGGGCAAGGGGCTCATCTCCATTTCTTGGCTGGGGGAGCCAATGTTGTCTGAAGACCTTTTCCATGGTCATGTGGCCAGAATGTGGCCAAAGGCACACAGAACACTGTTATCTTCCCACCAAAGTGGTACCTATTAATCTACTCACATTTGCATGCTTAAGAACTGCTAGGTGAGGAGGGGGTGGGGCAAGAAGGGGAGCTCAACCCATTGCGCAACACTTGGGTCTCCAACTTGGGCTGTCAGCTCTCTAGCTAACAACCTCCTGTCTTTGCTGAACTGTAGTCCCCTCCCTATTAAAGTAAACTTACTATAACCATCCAGAACTGGTGTTGTTGGGTGTGCTTCTTGTCTGGACTATTTTAAAGGTTGACACCCAGGATTCACATCTGAATTTATTTTATCCCAGGTTTTGTGGGTTTCTTTGAAACATTCCTGAACTATTTTTTTATCCAAGTTGACAACACATGAAGAATAAGATGTGTAGTGAAGAATGCTTATCTTACACTTCTCTAAACATGGAACTATGGCATTCAATTTAGGAAAGCATTTCAGTAGGCTGACCAAAATTTTCTCCAACCAGGAGGAGAGCTGTCTGACTCAGCAGATTCCCTGATTTTTTAAGTCTCTTCCTCTCCCTGACCTGCTCTTTTTCTCTCTCCTTCAATCCCTCCTAATTTTTTTTAATTATTTTTTTTGTCTTTTCTGTAGTTCAGGAAGTACAGCGGCAACACCACTGGAATAAGGGAAAGAATATTTGATATAATGAACTACGTAAATAAGGTAAGAGGATATGGCAAAACTTATTTCACTTTTTGAATTTAAACATCTCCCTAGCTCAACTCAGATTTTCTCTGTGTTTACACAACAAACTTAATCAGGTAAAGAGACTTAGGAGATGAATTTCTGTAAGAATTCAACTTTTCCGGATTTGACTACAGCAAAGCTGGGTCATTTGGCCACCTTGTGATTCAGCATATAAGGCCATCCCCCCCAAAATGGGTTAGTTGAATAACTAGGTTAATAAGCCTCTTATGAAAATATAGCCACTATGTTGGGAGGATGCAAGGCCAAATCTGTTGCAAGTATTCAACCAGTGCTACATCTCTGTAGCTGGATTCTTTCAGGGCTTTGGTTAATCTTCTGAGCTTGAAAGTTAGAAAGAGGTGGACAGAGTAAGCCTATTCCAAACAAACTGACTAAGAATATGATGCCTGAGCATAAGGGAGGAGAGAGGAACCAGTATGAGTTGGACTGTGGCACTTGGGAGGAGATCCACTCATATTGTACTGCTTCTGTCCTATTAGCCTTGTTGACCATCTTCTGTTGATGATCAGTTAGAATCAGGGAGACAACAGGAACATCAGTAGATGAAGTCACCCTTTAGTCATCCTATTTTCCTGATTAAATAGAATAATCACCTGGTTCTTATTTATCATTTTATTTATTTCTTCTGCTTAATAAATTATTAGTATTTCTCAAAATGGGGAGTTTTTGGTACTGCCTGAGCTTGGTGGTTTCCTTGCAGATATTTTATTACTTGACTAAAAATCTGCAAGCAAACCACCATCTCAGAGAGCACCAAGAACTCCACAGTTCAACCCTGGGCTACAGAGGTTCTCTTCTATTGATTCCCAAATCTATTCCAGGCCAATGTCATTTGCCTATTAGTCTTGAAATGAGTCTCAGGTTTATTTGTGTTTGAGTTTCTGACTGATTCCATATCCACTCCACAGTTTTACAAAGCTTTCAATATTCACATAACACTGATTGGCTCAGAAATCTGGTCTGATAAAAATAAGATTGCGATCAATGGATCATCGGAACCCGTTGTGAGGTCCTTTGCAGCATGGAGAGAGTCAGTTCTGCTGAAGCGCAAAAGGAATGATAATGCTCAGTTACTCACGTATGTCTCATTGTGGGGAAAGAAAGTGGGGTCAGCTTGGAGTGGAGGATCATGGGAATGTTAGTTGTTTGCTCAGAGCGTCCACTCTGTCTTGCATGTTATAAACCATGTGTGAACTCTGTTTGTGGTTCAAAGGAAACCATTTTTTTCCTTAGCTTACAGCTACTTTTGAGAAGTCGTTGAATGAATGCAAGTCAAAAACTCAGCTTCATTTCATTTCACCTGGTTTTGAAATTGAAATGCAAATGATTATCTTGCCATAAATTTCCTAATTTTCCGCTTCTATCAATTGAACATTCTCTTTTGGCAACAACTTTAGTGTAGGTCTTGATGTCAAAACTTTAGAAGACAAAGGGAGTTGCCAGAGGCTTCTGATTGGGGGTTTCTGCTTTGGCAGTTGCAGTAATGACTTTTTGACAAATTTGGATTGATGTTCTAAGAAGGTAGAGCACAGCAGGCTCTGACAGCTTCCCATGTTTAATATTTATCAGTAACAAACTGATTTTCAGGTTTTCCTGTTTATGGAAGCATCATTTTCTCCAAAAGGTCTCAGAATTAAACTTTAAGTATAATAATGAAGACTGCCAAGTCAATTGATATTCCAAAAGAATTATGCACGTAATTTATGTGAAATTTTCAAATAAATTAGTAGAAGTATCCACTTATTTACTTATAAGTTGCAAAACAGGTGAAACAGATATCAAACATACAGTATTTTCTTTTACCCCATATCTCATGGTATCTTCTCATTAGTTTGTTCCTGTGCTTTGGCTGCACTCACCAAGAATAAAGTAAAATAATAAAATATCTATTCTTGAATAATACCTATGCTTAACAGGCTGTGTGAATACATCTCTTAGAACTTAATGTTTATAGGAGCAGAGTGAGCTCAGCCTATACTTTATAAAATTTATGAGTGGGAAATTGGCAGTTTTATTGGCTTATATCAATAGAATAGAATAGAATAGAATAGAATAGAATAGAATAGAATAGAATAGAATAGAATAGAATAGAATAGAATAGAATAGAATAGAATAGAATAGAATAGAATAGAAGTTGGAAGGGACCATGGAGGTCTTATAGTCCAGCCCCCTGCTCATGCAGGAGAACTTATACCATTTCAGACAAGTGACTGTCCAGTCTCTTCTTACAAATCTCCAGTGATGAAATGCCCACGATTTCTGAAGGCAACCTTTTCCACTGGTTAATTGTCCTCAGTGTTAGGAAGTTTTTCCTTAATTCCAGGTTGCTTCTCTCTTTGATCAGTTTCCAAGCATTGTTTCTTGTCCTGCCTCCTGGTGGTTTGAACAATAATTTGACCCCCTTTTATTTGGGACAGCCCCTCAAATACTGGAATATTGGACAAATAACAATTGTGAGCAATCCTATAGGGTCTGTGTATAACAAATGCATGAAATATGTTAGGGCTAGATGGAGGGCAGATCAAAGGGAAAGAGAGAGCATAAAGGATACAAAAAATCCATTTTATTTTTCCCACAGCTATTGATTTGGCTTGTCACTCAACCAGCTTTTCCAGTTTCAACTAGTCTCTAATAACACCAGAGTTAAATTGATAGAGGACATCTAATTATTAAAGAAACCTGAATTTGGGGTTGTAAATTAATTTAACAGACTGGCACACAACATGCTAATCCCTCTCCCCAGCCTAAGGCTAATACCAGCCAAACTTAGTATGTGGTGAAAATGCATCCTGAAAATGCATGCTTACAGATCAGGTTAATTAAATGGCTTATGTGGATAGAGTCTAAATTGAACGATGACATTCTGAATACTGGCAAGAACTGAGGTCGGGCAAGGGGTTGCAAGAAGCCATGGAGATTCTTGTATGTCTCAAGTTTTCAGATTTTGCTTCCATCTTCTATAAATTGTATCCCCCTCATTTGCTTTCTTACAGGGGTATTCACTTCAATGGTGGAACCTTAGGAGTAGCCTTCATAAGTGGAATGTGCAATTCTCTTCTATCTGCAGGTGTGATTCAGGTTGGTAGAAAAGACAAGTGTTACCTGTTTGTAGTCAGTGAAAACCTATATACAGTCATCACTTTATTACAAATAAAGACTCTTCTAATTTTTAATCCACATCATTCTCATCCATATTTATTTATGAATTCATTTATTTATGAATTTATGAATCCAGGTCTTTCCTCAATTGATGGCATTTTGGCACAATGCATTCTGGACATGTCATAGAACAAGATAGTTTTAATGCTTTGACGTACGTATGTAGCAGAAGATGAAAATACAATTCTTTCGGATTCGGAGGAGTCAAAGGAAAACTGTGCCAAAGTCGGCAAATGAGCAGGTCAAATCATATTGCAGTATTTGCAAACAGTGCTTCTGAACAATATTCTTAGTAAACCTAATGACAAACATGAATCATCCTTCTTTCATTCCAAGAAATTTAGGATCTAGATTTATATGGCTGAAATAATATACAGTGAGAAAATGAGAGAATACTAAATCTGCTTTTAAGAAAACTTCCAATATTTGAAGAACCTATAAGAAAACCACATTAGTTAAGAAGATGCTAATGATTTGCTTAGAAACTTGGCTTTGTTCACTTAGAATAGAATTTATAAAGTTCCTTAACAAGCAGAGTTAGGATCCTGACAGTATGGGGTAACCCTAAGCTTTTTTGCTTAAGAAAGTCATTTTTATTCAGAAGGACCAACTCACTTGTAAATCTGTTCAGCATTTCATCCTTCAATATTCTGAAAATGCTAGCTTGTAGCAAAGCCATTGAGTAGTTTTTGGACCGAAGTTGCCTGTAAGTTTTAGTAACTAAAGAAATGCAGACAGACAGATGGATGCAGAGGTTTTGATTATCTTCTGTGCTGTAGATTCAGGGCTTTAAAGTTTTTTCTGAATGCAAGTATTTGTGTATGTTCAGGAGACATGGTGCTCACACATGCATTCAGAAGAACTTGAAGAATATTGAGATGGTACAACTAGTCCTCAAGTTACATTTGGTCACTTAGCAACTGTTCAAAGTTACTATGGACCCCCCTGGTTTTGAAGTTCTGACATAATGTGACTACATTTTGAGCCCTTGGCAATCAGCCTAAATTTAAGGCCATTTCCAATGCCCTGGGATCCTGTGACTGTAATTTAGGAGTTTTGCCAGAAATGGGTATTTACTTCTGGTTTCAGAGAAAAACCAGCCCAAAGAAAACAAACAACAACAGTGTTTGCTTAATGACCACTATAAAAAAGTGATAAATGACATGACCCACTATACATCCATCTAAAGCTATCACCTTAATTGCCAGGCTCAGTTATGGTCATACATTGAGGACTACCTATATAATCCTTAGCAATTTTCTTAGCTATTCTCTGTGTTAAAACCAATAAATAATAAGAAATCCTGTCGCCTATGAAAAAAGTAGTACAGTCTGGAGAAAGGATCTTACCCCTTCCACTTCTTTTGAGGCTAATCTTCTATTTACATTTCATAATTTAACCCAGAAAAATAATAATAGGAAGACACTTTATTATCAAAGTATTCGAAGGAGTCAATTGTGGAGGAAATTTTCATCTCTAAGGTTAGAAACCATCAAACTTTGAAGAAACCATTGCTTTCTGCAAGAAATCCAATCTCAGCCCTGTAAATTATTAATCTCTTTTTCTAACTCTGATTTTTTTAACTAGAAAGTCACTGAGCAAAGGTTTCAGCTCAGTACTAACAACTGGGTTCACTTCTGGTTTCTTGGTGGACTAACTGTAGACAAAATGTTCTCTTTTCCCCCAGGATAACAGCATCTATGCAATTATCACTGCAGCTATAATGACCCATGAGATGGGTCATAATCTTGGCATGGATCATGACCAAGATTCCTGTACTTGCAAGGATGGCCCATGCATTATGAAGGCTGCAATAAAGTAAGGATTCAGAAAAGCTTTTAATGCCTTTCAAATCAAATTACATTTAAATGATTGCAATTAAACGCTAAATTAAGTATGCTGAGAGTTTAAAATATGAAACTGTCAGAGTTACAAAACAGTAGGGTTTGGTCAAATGTGTGTCAATTTTCAGTATGTCATTAAAATGTGTTGCATATAAAAAGATAGAACTGCTCTCAACAATTGACTAGCCATCATTTAGTAGCTTCCTCCAAAACAGAATAGTTTATAGAAATGGCATAGGAAGCATAACCCAAGAAACCAAATATTAATAACTGTGATGTTGTTATTAAAGAGGAAGCCAAGTTAGATGTTAAAGACTGTCCTAAAGTGGGAGCCAGAATAGGAAAAAATAAGACATGTTCTGTCTCTCTCATATATTGCAGTCTGCTGAAATCAACAGGTAGCAATATACAGCTGGTCCTCAACTTACAATCATTTGTTTAGCAACCATTCAAAGTTACAGTGGGATAGAAAGACATTATTGATCCTCTCATTTACAACTGATGCAGCATCCACTCATTTAAGACTCAGAATTCAGGCACTTGGCAACCAATATGTATTTATGATGGTTGCAGCATATTAGGTTTATGTGGTCACCATTTGTTGGAAGAAGGAGAAAGAGGAAGGGAAGGAAATACTGTAGTTTATTGCCAAAGTATGTATGTTCATCATATTAGATACGATATTAGAGCAGAATTCCAATAAGTATATTAACTCTCCCTTTGTCTGAAAACATTCATTTGTTATAAAAAGTTCAACCTCTCCAAAAAGAAGAAAAAAGAAACAATTCCACTGTTTTCCCTTTAATTGAATTATTGCCACCTCTTCTTCATCCCATCAGCAACATCATTGTATAATTTCAAGTATAATTGTATAATTTCCTTTTCCACAGAGAGGCTGACTAAAATGAAAACGAAAGGCAGCCCATTAGACATGGAGTTTTCATTGCAATTCATTTTGTTAAATGAGCATAGATCAATGAAATCTGTTCTGAGCCAAATTAGATGATGTCACAATCTTATATTGGTTCATCTTTACAGCCTTCTACCACCCCAGGAGTTCAGCTCTTGCAGTTTATGGTATTATAAGAATTTTATCATGACTGAAGCTTCACAATGCATTTTCAATGAACCCTTAACAACAGATAATCTTACAAATGCAGTTTGTGGGAATGGCTTTGTGGAACAGGGAGAAGAATGTGACTGTGGCTCTCCAGAGGTAAGGGTTTTATTTTATTTTTTTAAAAAAATCAAGGCTGATTTCAGGAACTATGTCAAAAATGAGAATCCTTGCAAAATCATCTGGCTTTCTTAATGGTTTGAGCCATCCAAGAGGTTGGTTTGTGAATGGCATAGGTATGTGACCTTCATGTACATACATGTATGCATGGTTTCTTGGATTTGGGAAATCAGTTGTACACAAATGGAGAACTGATATCTCCTTTTGGGAAAATGTGTGTTTTACCATTCCAAGAATATCCTTCCCTACTGAAAACCCCTACTTTGTTGACATGGCCACATTATGAAGTTAAATATGTGTGTCCTAGGATAATGTTGCAGGATCCAATCTGGGTCAATCTCCAGGACCAGAGATTTAGTTTTCTGACCTTTCAGACTTGTGCTGGAGCCCATCATCAGGGAATTTCTTTCTGAACAGAATGTGTGAGAGAGAAGTTGTGTGAGAGAAGTTCCTTGAGGATGGGCTCCAGCACAAGTCTGAAAGCTTGAAAAACTAAATCTCCGGTCCTGGTGACTGACCCAGATTGGATCCTGCAGCATGGACACATTACCTATCCCACTATTTTCTTGAGCTGCTTCAACTCATAACTTAAAGATCTTCAACCTCTGTTCTGCTCCCTAATAGTAATTTTTCATACAAACACTAATTTATTGAAGTATTCTCCTTAGATTTTTAAATGGAGTCAATACACATGTAATTGTTTCTGCTAATGTGCTTGAGAGATAAAGGAAAGAGAAACAGGCTACTTAATGGTCACATAAATAGTAGCTTAGCCTACAGAAGCAATGGGGTATGACAAACATATCAAGAGGAAAACCTCTCACCCATCTTTCCATAATGATGAAGGGAGGAATGTATTTTCAGCCAAGAAAGATTCTGTTATCATAACCTTGCAATAAAGGTAGTTTAATATTCATGATTGGTGCTTCTTCTCTGGCCTACCTCAAAGGCTGGAAACCTGAGTAGAAAATTGCTCAGAATAAGCAAACAATTTGGAATGCAGGTTATGTGAGCTTCACAGTTTGGAGGTGAGGAAATTTTTATTTGTTCATTTTATTCTTTTCACATAGGAAATATCAGATAAGTATGTTTCGTGTAGATATGGCATCATCTATTTGAAAAAAGAAACAAACAAACATTCAGGCTGCTATTAGTCATATTCATGTTCTAATGAACCCATAAGAGGGGACACATGGCAGAAATATCCTCTTCCTTGGCAGTTTCCCTCTTCAAAATAGACCAATTAAAAAAGAGCAGGCAGAAAAACCTATGACATAATTTGATACATTGTGGTTTTCAGATATGTAAAAACGAGTGCTGCGAAGCTCCAACTTGTAAACTGAAACCTGGGGCTGAGTGCGCAGATGGGGGTTGTTGTGACAAATGCCAGGTAAGACTTGTTTACTTTGAACACTAGGAGGGATTTTATCCTGCTCCTTACTAGTAATATGAAAATGTAGTATCTTTTGATTGTTTAATGTGATCAAAAACATTTTAACCCTGTTCTCATTCCTTCCTCCAGTTTACCTGACCCTTATGAACACGGGGAGGACAGTTTAACAAAATTTCAGCATTGTCTCAGACTAAAATGCATTTTTTTGGCATGTTAAGTCATGTCTATGAAAATAATACATATCCTTCTTAGACTTAGTTTGCATCGAAAACTAGTATAATAAGGATGGGCAATGTCTCGGATTGGTGACCCTAACTCAGCTTCCTGATTTCTGGAAGGTTATAAAAGTTCTCTGATGATGCTATGACATTTTTTTCTTCTCTGCTATGAATTTTAGGGTGGAGATGGGTTTAGGAGACTTCTGGAAGTCAAATTGTTTTCTTTCCACCCTTAAGTTTCTTACCTGCTCTCCAAAGCCCTAAATATTTTTGTGGCACATTTTGGAGGTGCTTGAGGACCATGAAGTGAAAGGTGAAAGTTTCTTGTTCCTTCTATATGGGATCCCAGTTGACTCTATAATAAACTTTTTGAGCAGAGAGGCTGAAAACCTTTGGTTATTTCCATACTTACATCATAAGCCAAAATTCACAGGAACAGAAAACAGTCATGGTTTTTCAGCACGTGAGAGAACATGCTATGAATGCTTCTTACCATGTAAAGAAATAAAAATATACCACGCAAAAGTTCAGCAAATAACATTTCACTGCTCTTTCATAAGAACCAATTTGATTTTCATTGATATTCATGGTCAGCCAACATGTAGAACTTGTGGTTTAGGAATTGAGCTTCTCATGGCAATCATTTTCTCATAGCAAATAAGAGAAGCTGGGACTTCTAGGCATGACACACAATGTCTTAATTTGTGGAGTCCATTTGTAACATTGAAGAGATACCTTGCTTGGTAATCCTCATGATAGATGAAGAAAAGGCTTTGAAATGTGTTGTGAATCATAGTTTGACTCTTTGATGCTTTGAAATGTGTTGTGAATCATAGTTTGACTCTTTGATCTCTGCTGCTAAAGAGTGATAGCTTTATTCTCACCCTTAGTTTAAGACAGCAGGAGAACTATGCCGGGCAGCAATGGATGACTGTGACTTGCCTGAACTCTGCACTGGCCTATCTGCTGAGTGTCCCATGAATTACTTCCATAACGATGGACATCCATGCCAAAACAACTTGGGTTACTGCTTCAGGGGGACATGTCCCACTTTGACCAACCAATGTATTGCTCTCTTTGGGCCAGGTAAGGCAATCTTAGGGTTTCAGAATAGTGCTGTTCTAAAAGACAGTTGTTGCAATTGATCAAAGGTATTTTTTCCCCTTGGTATCCATAGCAAATCATCATTTTATTTCTGTTATATTTGTGTGTGGGTCATGATGGCATAAATTTTTCCAGATGAAGTTCTTTCTTTGGAAGCTTCATAGCTCAGTCCTCCAGATCAGTTCATCTTTTGTTTTAAAGCTCCAGGCATCCATAGAGAACATGGCCAATGGTCAAAGATGATGGCAGTTGTAGACCAGAAATCTGGAAAGATGGACTTTGGGAGAAGGTGGTTTTGTGGGTTGTGGATACATTTCCAAAGTGGACAAAGATCTGAGAAAATACATGTGTGAACTGTATGTGTGTGTATGCCATTTATAGGCTATGTTGTATATTACAGCAACAGTTCAAAATTATTGTCCAATTTTTTTTGTCTTAAATCAACGGATATTGTGAAGTAAGCCAATACTACTGGAAAAGTACAAAGAATAACATCAAGAACCTGTCATATTTAATCTCTTTTTAATGTTTGTATTTTGTATTTGACTTTTGCCCTGTGAACCGCCCTGAGTCCTCAGGGAGAAGGGCGGTATATAAATATTATTAAATTAAATTAAATTAAATTAAATTAAATTAAAATAAGCTTAGAGTTTTCTCCATTTAGCTTTGTTCTTCTAAGAATTAATTAGGGTCAGTGACTGACTCATCGCCTTCCACCTTTCTCAAGCAGAGATAATGGAGATTGAATATGGGACTGTTTGCTAAGAGTATTCAAACCCTAAGATTGAATTTTTCTTCAAATTTGGCATAGTAATTAAAGAAACAGATGTTAAAGATGTGATTCTTGTCACTGATCACTCATGACTTTAATGGCAGACTATCCCAAAATGTTAGCCATGATTTTATGTTGAAAACGGAACATAAGTTATTGAAAACAAGTTCCTTCTTTTCATATAAAGGAGATATTTTTCTGGGAAACAGGAAACAGGGAGATTTTTCTTGATTGTAGATGAGTGACGCAGTAATGATTTGTATATAGAATATCTCCAATACAATTTTGGGGTCCCTAATGAAAAGGATCAGGAGGCATGTGGTGATTTGGAATCCTGCTGGCATGTTACACACTCATGTATTTGCTCCTCACTCTCCTCTTACAGAGGCAAAAGAGGCTCCAGATGAATGTTTTCTGAGTAACCAGAAAGGGAACGATTATGGCTACTGCAGAAAGGAAAACAATACAAACATTCCATGTCAACCAAAGTAAGCACTCTAAATTATTTCCCGCTATGATGATGACATCATTTAAGGATAATATAAGAAATGTTTTCAGGTTCACATCTGTGGGAATCTGATTCTATCACCTGGCTAAAGCAACAGAAGTGTGAGCCAATTTCTGAACGGCTAATTTCCCTTTGTTTTCCATCTTGGGTTACAAAGAAACATCACTACTAAGTGTCTTACAACTGGTCCTTGCACTTACACTGTTGCAGCATCCCTATAGTCATGTGATCAAAATTCAGATACATGTTAATCAACATGCATTTACGAGGGATGCAGTGTGCTGAGATCACATGATGATACTTCCCTGCCAGCTTCCAACAAGCAAAGTCAAGGAGGAAGTCAGATTTGCTTAAGAACCATGTGATTCAGTTAACTGTTGTAGTGAGTTACTAAACCACCATGGCAGAAACGTCATAAAACCAGGTGCAACTCAATTAACAATAGCCTTGCTTAGCAATGCAAATTCTAGATCCTGTTATAGTGACTGTAGAATCGCGTGGTCTCACAAATGAAGGATGCTCAGCTTGGTGTGCAGTGAGTCTTTATTGTAGTCAGGATTCGCTCTAACACAAGGGGTTACCTGGCATACCTTTATACCTGCCCAGGTGAATGCCAACCAATAGATTCAAACCTGGGCTTCCCGCCAGTGCAGGTAGCCAATAGATTTAAACCCTGGCTTCCCGCCAGGACTGGCTATAGCCCGGGGCTGTCAAACTTGTTTAAACCAGGCTTTCCTGCCAAATGCGGTTATAGGCTGGAGCTGTCCAGCTGCGCGCCTCCTGCTGAGCTGACAGCCTGTGTATGCTGGGACTGCATACACTACAGTGACAACCTCAAATTGGGGTGGCAAGGTGTTGAGGCAGAAGGAACAGCAGAGAAGGCACTCCTCCTGGACATGAGCCAGCTGGAATAATTGGGCTGACAGGACTTGCAGGATGCTTCTACCAGCATGAGTGTGATGGGCCAATCCCAGTGGATGAGGTCAAGTAACCTGGACCCATATGGCATGAAGGGCTTTAGAGGTGATCACCAACACCTTGAATTGCAACACCCAGAAGCAGACGGGCAACCAATGCAGCTCACAGAGCAGTGGTATTACCAGGGCCATTTTGGGGGGGTCAATAAACAAAAGGCTGCAGCTAGTGAATCTCCTAGCCATGACTGTCTCCTGCTCCAGGAGAACCCCTAAGTTGTAGACTGGATCTGTCTGGGGCAGAGCAACCCCATTCAGAGTTAAAGATGAAAAGTCCTGGATCCTGGAGCCCCAAAGTACTCAGTGCCCTTTAGTCTTGCCAGGGTTCAGTTGAAACAAGGCCACAGAGTGGCACTCTGAGGACACAATAAGAGCAGAGAAATACTTATGTTTCATCACACTTTCCACCATGAGGTAGGCCTCAATAGTGGTTCTAAGTCATGATCAGTCAGTCATCCCTTCTCTTCCTCTAGAGGCTCTCTAGGCATCTCTTGGCCCTTTTCAGAACTCGTAGCTCCTCCGTGAACCACAAGGAGGGTCAGGAACAATGGGAGGCAGCATATGGAGCCACAAGAATATGTATATGTATTGCACTTAGTCATAATCCATGACTTAGAAACCACAATGGTGAGATGTGCACCATTGAACCCAATACAAACAATAAGCTGTAGTACCTTTTCATGAAGGGACGCGGTGGCTCAGTGGGTTAGGACGCTGAGCTTGTCGATCGGAAGGTCGGCAGTTTGGCGGGTCGAATCCCGAGTGCCGCGTAGCAGAGTGAGCGCCTGTTACTCGTCCCAGCTTCTGCCAACCTAGCAGTTCGAAAGCACGTAAAAATGCAAGTAGAAAAATAGGGACCGCTACGGTGGGAAGGTAACAGCGTTCCGTGCGCCTTTGGCGTCTAGTCATGCCGGCCACATGACCACGGAGACGTCCTCGGACAAGCGCTGGCTCTTCGGCTTTGAAACGGAGATGAGCACCGGACCCTAGAGTCGGAAACGACTAGCACACATGTGCGGGGGAACCTTTACCTTTACCTTTACCTTTTCATGAAGTGTGTAAATTCACTCTGCCTCTAGCTCTTACACAAACACACAGAACCCTGTGCCATTTTTTCCTACTTAAAGAAGAGCAGTCCTTATTTTATATATCCCAATTTCAATCTTAATTATTTTTCTCTCTCATAATTGTATTAAATTGAAATGGAGTAATAGCCATCTTTCAGGACAATTTCCCTCTCTAATGTTTAGAGCAATTGCCCTAAACCTTTAGTTTTCAACTCACCTGACACTCCCATCATTCACTAGTCACAGATTATTGGAAATTTAGGCTAGAGACCTGAAAAAAAAATCAAGCATCCTAAATCTGCTTTAGGAGTTTTCCACGTGGATAATAGATATGTTACTACTCTGATGATAAGAATCCTGACTCAAACTATCTTCACCCTCATAAACAGGGAAACCACGCGAGTTAGTTGGAGATACAGAAACTGTGTTTCTCTAATTCCCCCCAAACCTTGAAAAACTTTGTGAGATTTTTCATTTACCTGTTAAAGGCAAACCAGTTCATTTTGAGGCTGAGCAAGCTTCTGATTTCCCATCTCTCTTTTTTATTTTTTAACATAAATATTTGCGAATGAGCAAAGAAACAGACATCTTCTTAATCCACTTTGTTAATTAGAAGAAATTGGCTGTTTCTTTTTCAGGGATGTTAAATGTGGCAGGTTATACTGCATAGATGATTCAACTGAAGAGAATTCGTGCAAATTCCACTTTTCAAAAGAACAAGAAGATGTTGGAATGGTTGAACCTGGAACAAAATGTGGAGAAAGAATGGTTAGTAAAAGATTAGCTCTTATCTGCCTGTTGGAAGATCTGATTCCAATGGGTGATCACTGGAATAACTTTGCAATGGATCTTGCTGAAAGCTGGTTTAGATTTTCTTTCTTTTTTTGGTTCTGTTTTTATTTTTAAATACAAAACTTCAAAAATTTTAAAAAAACAATGAAGAAAAACCAGAAAACAAGACATTGAAAAAAAATCCTAACACATTTACACATATTATCCCCCCTAGTCGAATATTAATATATTACTGCAATATTATTTTCTCACCTCTTGAGAAACAATCTCCAGAATTTTTTGAACTACTAAAATTATTTACAAATTATTAACTTGTCATCTATATACTATATTAGTGACAAAACAATTAACAAGAATAACAATAATAAAACAAGCAAAATTAAAGTTTGCTAACAAACTGCTATTCTGATCAATGTGTAGAAAATTTACCACAGCAACTTATCTATCCCAAATCATCCCAGGAATTAACAGTAATTTGTCCTTGATCAAATATTCACTTTTTTTTCTTAATACCATATCTTATCAATCATTGTCTGGTTAAAAATAATAAATGCAATGTCCAAAGTTAGTCTATTTTCCCCCAAAACCACAGTTAAGTATGATAAATTCATTTTCCCAATCACTTTCAATTCTCCTAGGAAAAAAAACAATTTATCACTTTTCCACTCGGTCAGATTCCCACTATTGTAATATATATATATATATATATATATATATATATATATATATATATATATATATATATATATATATATATATATATATATATATATATATATATATATATATATAGTAAGGTAAAGGTTCCCCCACACATGCGTGCTAGTCGTTTCCGACTCTAGGGGCCGGTGCTCATCTCCGTTTCAAAGCCGAAGAGCCAGCGCTTGTCCGAGGACGTCTCCGTGGTCATGTGGCCGGCATGACTAGACGCCAAAGGCGCACGGAACGCTGTTACCTTCCCACCACAGTGGTCCCTATTTTTCTACTTGCATTTTTACGTGCTTTCGAACTGCTAGGTTGGCAGAAGCTGGGACGAATAACAGGCGCTCACTCTGTTATGCGGCACTCGGGATTCGACCCGCCAAACTGCCGACCTTCTGATCGACAAGCTCAGCGTCCTAACCCACTGAGCCACCGCGTCCCATATATATATATATATATATATATATATATATATATATATATATATATATATATATATATATGCATTGTTAACTTCAGGGAACCACGTGCAATCAACTCAGTTCTAAGTCTGTACAGTCCATATTTATTTTGAACATTTTTTCTGCTTTCAAATCACATTCCTTTTGTGAATCTAATTTATCCAGAGCTACATGTATGTGGATATTTTCCGCAGCCATTATCATTTCATCAAAATTTAAGAAATAGTTTTCAGCTAGGTATTGTGTGTTGCAAAATGGTCTTTCTTCACATATCAGCCACAATTGCTTGTTTGCAATCTAATACATTGTTACTTTGTGTAACATAGCAATGATAGATAAGAGACTACAAGAAACAAAGAATGTTGAAATAAAGCAAAAAAAAAAAATAGATAAAGAAACAGGGAACGTATTTTCTGGATATTTCCATCCAAAGTTAAATATTTTTTTTTTAAAAAAGCTTCAAATATTTTGCAAATTTATCAACTGCGAAAAGCTGTGGTGAGAGACCAATATAGATTTAAATTGAATGAAAGCACTTTTATTATCCAAGTTGTTGTTGTTGTTAGCTGCGAAGTCGTGTCCGACCCATCGCGACCCTATGGACAACATTCCTCCAGGCCTTCCTGTCTTCTACCATCTTCTGGAGTCCATTTAAGTTCACGCCTACTGCTTCAGTGACTCCATCCAGCCACCTCATTCTCTGTCGTCCCCTTCTTCTATTGCCCTCAATCTTTCCCAGCATTAGGCTCTTCTCCAGTGAGTCCTTCCTTCTCATTAGGTGGCCAAAGTATTTGAGTTTTAGCTTCAGGATCTGGCCTTCTAAAGAGCAGTCAGGATTGATCTCCTCTAGGACTGACCGGTTTGATCGCCTTGCGGTCCAAGGGACTCGCAGGAGTCTTCTCCAGCACCATAGTTCAAAGGCCTCAATTCTTTGGCGCTCAGCCTTTCTTATGGTCCAACTTTCACTGCCATACATTGCAACTGGGAAGACCATAGCCTTGACTATACGCACTTTTGTTGACAGGGTGATGTCTCTGCTTTTTAGTGTGCTGTCTAGATTTGCCATGGCTTTCCTCCCCAGGAGCAAGCGTCTTTTAATTTCTTGGCTACAGTCCCCATCTGCAGTGATCTTGGAGCCCAGGAAAACAAAATCTGTCACTACCTCCATTTCTTCCCCATCTATTTGCCAGGAATTGAGAGGGCCAGATGCCATGATCTTGGTTTTCTTAATGTTAAGTTTCAACCCAAGTTTTGCACTCTCCTTCTTCACCCGCAACAAGAGGCTCTTTAGTTCTTCTTCACTTTCTTCACTTTATTATCCAAGAAGACATCAGATTTCCTTATGGAATAGAAAAAAAATATTAAAAACAACAACATAAATCAAAGGGAAAATGGAGAAAGAATAGATAAAATAAATCAATATTCAGTTAGCTGGTCAAGTTTTAAAAGTAAAAGTGAAGTAAAACAAAAGCTAGAGCCTTGGTGGAGCAGTGGGCTGATGCCTCCTTAAGTAACACCAGCTGCCTGCAATTAGTGCAGGTTCGAGTCCCACCAGGCTCAAGGTTGACTCAGCCTTCCATCCTTCCGAGGTAGGTAAAATGAGGACCCAGATTGTTGGGGGCAATTAAGCTGACTTTGTAATAATGCCGCTTGGGGTGTGTGTGAAAGCCCTAATAAGCAGGCATATACATAGAATGAAGGCTACTGCTAAGCTTGTAAGCCGCCCTGAGTCTTCGGAGAAGGGCGGGATATAAATGTAATAAAAATAAAATTAAAATAAAATAAAAAAGTAAAATTAAAACCCAGGCATGCTTAAGAAAACAAACTACCGAGAGGAAGATGGATGACCAGTGACTTTCTGTTCACTCTTTAAGACTCCCCTTTGCAGGATCCATGGCCATCCAAAAGCTGTCTTGGGTCATTCCTTAGTGCTCCCATTCAAATGCAGGGAGCAGCACTGCCAAAGAACCAGCTTTGGCAGCAAAACCAGCAGATCAATAAAAAGAAAAATCTCTACCATCCAGTAACAGTCTCGGGGAGGCATTGTTGGTTTAGATTTTCCATACTACCCTGAATCTATGTAGAAGAAAAAGTAAGCATCAAGCCTTTTTGTTTTGTTATTTTGTTTTTCCTTCAAAAAACAGTCATAACTAATGAGTTGGATATCCAGGGCTGTTTATTTCTTCTAAAAACAAAATGCCTCACCTTCTCAGAAAATGGTGCTTCTCCTTGCAGCACTTTCTGGATGGTCCTTTCCAGTGCTTTTTTGGTAAAAGAAAAAAGTGCCGGAACTCACATATGTCATACAACTCGCCTTGCCTACCCTATAAGGTTCCATCCCAAAAAGGTGCCGGAACTCCGTTCTGAGCGTTCTATGAGAAAAAAAGCCCTGGTCCTTTCTCTTAACATGTAGGTATCCCTGTAAGGAAGATGGAAGAGAGATGATACAGGTCACCAGTTCAGTGAAGCCATTTAGAAGTGCTGAAGCAATTCTAAACCTTTTCTTAAAAGATCAGGAATCACTTCTTCCTGTCTTTTTACACCATATGAAACCTGAAAGAAGCTTATTGAATATCTTGGGCTAATTCTAGGCAATGACAGATTTTAGTTGTGTAGGAAAGTGCTGCCTTACTCTATTGATAATCTTTGATGTTGACTTTCAGGTCTGTGGCTTCGGGCACTGTATTGACATAGAAATAGCCTTTGGATGAATCACTAGCTTCTCTCAAATTTGATGTTGGTGATCCTCCTTCCAGAA
Organism: Vipera berus; assembly: GCF_964194415.1. NCBI lineage: Eukaryota > Metazoa > Chordata > Lepidosauria > Squamata > Viperidae > Vipera > Vipera berus. The sequence goes on along the minus strand of NC_138211.1, from coordinate 16,627,037 downwards.
GGCTTGGCTTCCTTCAAGCCCCAAAAGACCCATCTTTCTTCATCGTACTAGTAAATCATTCTTAACTTCTAGATGGCATCTAAAATCTGCAATATTTCTTCTCCAAGTTTAATCTGACTAACTTTTTGCTGTAATTAATTTTTTCCCCAGCCACAAAGCTCCACGGTATATGTGCTGCCAAGAAAAAATATTGGCTATTTTACTTTTGCCAATTTCAAAAGATGTTTTAATGGAAGAAGTTTTACTTTTGGAGCTGGCATATTCAAAGGCAATGCATTCTGTTCCAAAATTTACACTGTGATAATCAAAGATGTAGCTGCTTCCATCAATAAACAAATTTAATTCTGCATTTAGTAAAGGTTGATTTTCAAATTTAGTTCTCTGGAATAAACCACATCAAGAATTTGCATGCAATCATGAGGTAAATCATCAGGTGAATTATCTACTGGCATTAAAGAGGTTGGATTTTGCTCATTCAGTCAGCCAGAAAATTCAAAACGCTGATAGTGTTTTATTCACGTTCTGTTTCAGAAGGAATCCCTAACAATACATCATACTGTATACATATGGCAATACAGAATGATTTGTTACTGGTTAGGCGGTGGGTGGGTCCATCTGAATACATCAGAGCCAAGAGCTTTACCAAAAATGGTTGAACTATTTTCAAATCCTCGCGGTAACAAACTACAGTTACGTGTATGTGTTCAAGTGATAGAATCAAGATCAGGTGAAGTGTTAATACCACTTTATAATCCCTTGGTAAATCCACAATTAGAATACTGAATCCAGTTTGGTCACCATGATGTAAAAACACTCTTTCTAGAGTAGAAAGAGTACATAGAAAAACAACAAAGATGAGTAGGGGAATGGAGGCTAAAACATATAAAGAACAGTTGCTGGAATTGGCTATGTCTAATTTAATGAAGAGAAGGACTAGGGGTGACATGATAGCAGTATTCCCATATCTCAGGGGTTGCCATAAAGAAGAGGGAGTCAACTATTCTCCAAAGCACCTGAAGAAGCAATGGATGGAAATTAATCAAGGAGAGAAACAACCTAGAACTAAGGAGAAATTTCCTGACAGTGAGAACAATTAATCAATGGAACAGCTTCCTCCAGAAGTGGTGAATGCTCCCACACTGGAAGTTTTTGGGAAGAGATTGGACAACCATTTGTCAGAAATGGTATAAGGTTTCTTGCCTGAGCAGGGGGTTGGACTAGAAGACCTCCAAGGTCCCTTCCAACTCTCTTATTCTGTTATTCAGTGTCAAACCGCTGGAAAGCAAGCAATCTCTGGCTGTCTGCTTGAAAGAGGAATACAGAAACGGGTGTCCTTTAAGTGCAATATAATAAACCACGCAAAAGCAGGTGAAATCAACGACATCACAGTATAAGGATTTGGCACTGTATGGTGAATTGTCACTGAGTAAAATGATAATTCTCAAATCCAGATGAAAAGAAACATTACATTTCTTAACTGGCAGAATTAAAGTATTCAAAGAAGTTTTCCCTTTCTTCAGAAGATCATACTGTAGGAAATGGTTCATGATTGGCCTCAGCCCTGCTCTAGCTTTCCCAGAAAAAGCTAACTGTTCAGTTTGCACAGGTTCCTCTCCTGGTTTCAGGGCAATTTCCACAGGAGGAATATATTTAACTCATCCTGGATTGCCTGAAGCCCAGACCCTTGGGTGGGGAGGGGAAAAAGGACAACCAGAATTTACCCCACAAAGAACCAAAGTAAAACATAACTAAGACCCTTACACTACTATAACATATTGCCTCCCTCATGTCACACTTCAAACTTCATTTAAACTAATTATGAATCTCTGTCCACGTCTCCTTGCACACATACTGTAGACATTAATTATGAAAGCTTTAACCTAGCAGTACAAAATCCTCAGACATTCTGGCACCCAAAGCAATCAATAAGTAAAGTTATTTTTTTTAAAATAATCCATTGCCTGTGGGAATCATATTTTCAGGAAAGTTAAGCATTAGAAATCTTTTTATGAATTTAAATCTCATATTATTAATGGGTTTAAACCAGGCTCCGGACTATCTGTCTGATTGCAAAGTTTACAGGATGAAGCTCAGAAATTAAGAAAGATGGGTGAACAACCTACAGCAGAAAAATCTAAATGATAATTCTCCAGACTGGATGAGAAAATTATCTAAATAAATATAATTTCAAACTGCATTCAAAACCTGCGATCTGAACTAGCTACCTCATCTGTAGGAGCAAAGCTTCTCAGATTTTCACCAGTTTTGTCAGAGCATGAATTCCCATAAGTGTGTAACAAGCTTCCACCATACTACACAGTCGTACAGATTTTTTGTGCATTTAGGCAAGAAAAACCAAATGCTGATGTATAGCATAAGGGGGACCTGGCTCAATAGTAATAACTGCAAGAGGTATCTTGGAGTCCTAGTGGACAATTACTTAAATATGAGCAAGCAGGAAAATGAAGTAAATATTGCATGCAAACCAAAGTAAGTGGTCTGAATTATTTCCTGCTATGAGGATGGTGTCATTTAAGGATAATAAAAAATGGTTTCAGCTCCACATCTGTGGGACCATGGTTCTGCCACCCAGCTAAAACAACAGAAGTGTGTGCCAATTTCTGAATGGCTAATTTTCCTTTGTTTTCCATCTTGGGTTACAAGTTGAAGCAAAAGTGGGGTATGAAATGAGTGCCGTGAGGATAGAAGTGCCTTTTAAAAGATTGTATGAGAAAGTACGGGTAGTCCTTGACTTACAAACATTTGTTTAACGACTTCAGAATTACAATACTGAAAGAAGAGACTTACAACTGGTCCTTGCCTTACAGGTTTCTCAGAATAGTCACATGATCAAAACTCAGGGATTTGGCAACCAACTTACCTTTACAAGGGCTGCAGTGTCCTGAGGTCATATGATCACCATTTGTGACCTTCCCAGACAGCTTCCAACAAGCAAAGTCAATGAGGGAAGTTGGATTTGCTTAAAAACCGTGGGATTCACTTAACAATTTTAGTGAGTTACTTAGCAACCATGGCAAAAAAAGACATCAAATCAGATGCAACTCACTTAATAACAACGTTGCTTAGCAATGGATATTCTAGACCCAGTTATGGTCATAAGTCAAGGACTACCACTACCACAACTTTTCTCTCTGGGTTGACATCACCCATGTTGTTTAACTCATATTATTGAAGAAACCCTGGTTGGTGAGATTATGAATTTCACTTAGTCATAAACCATGAATTAGAAACCACAATGGCTAAATTTGCATCACATGTTGAACCCAAACCAAACAATAAGCCACATTATCTCTTATTGATGTGTATAAACCCAAACTCTGCCTCTACCTTTTACACGAACACAAAGAACCCTGTGCCATTTTTTTTCTATTAGAACAAGGGCATTCCTTATTTTATACACCATTATTTAAATCTAAATTCTCTCTTTTATTTATTAAATTGAAATAGAATAATAGACATTTTTTCAGGACAATTTCCCTCTCTCTTGTTTAGCACAGCTGCCTTGACCTTAAATTTAACTTACACCATCCTCCCACCATTCAGTAGTCACAGATTATGGAAAATTTAGTCTAGAGATCTGGAAAAAAAAATCAAGCCTCCTAAATCTGCTTTAGGAGTTTTCCAGGTAGATAATAGATGTGTTATCTGCTCTGAAGATAAGAATCCTGACTCAAATAATTTTCATTTCCCCAAAAACAGGGAAATCATGTGAGCTAGTTGGAGATACAGAAATTATGTTTCTCGATTCCCCCCTCCCCCAAACCTTGAAACATCTTGTGAGATTTTTCAGTTACCTGTTAAAGGCAACTCAGTTCACTTTAAGGCTGGGCAAACGTCTGGTTCTCCATCTTTAAATAAAACACACAGACATAAAGCTTAACTCAAGAACAACTGACTGTTAGCAAAGCCACTCATGCCCTGGTCATCTCCCAGTTGGATTGCTTCATAAAGCAAACCTTTGAGAGTATTTGGAAGGTACAACTGGTACAGAATGCAGTGGTGCTCACAGTTTTGGAGGTCCCTTGTGTGGCACATGTGACACCATTGTTACATGAGCTGCACAAGTTGCTGTTATGACCCTGGTGGTCAAGGCGAGGCAGAGACCTCTTCAGAGTTCTTCATTGCTCTAATTAATGGTCCAACAAATGGCCGTCCAATGACTGGTAAGGCTCCACCCCATGCTACCCAAAGGCAGCCACCCTCAGTCCCCCAAACAACAGTCATACATAACAGAGGAAGTCCACAGAGTAGGAACATGCTCACACAAGGCAAAGTCCAGGCACAAGACAAAAGAGAAGACCTTGTCCTCAAGGTAAGGGCAAGGTACAAGGCGAAAGGCATGAGTCAAAGGGGGGGGGATTGAAAGGCAACACAAACAATTGTTCCTGACAAACACTAACTTTCCATGGCTTCTCCTTAAATCAATCCATTCCAGGTGTTCCTTCTGAGGAGGGGAGGGATAACCTTCTCCTGAGTAGCCTCACAGCCTTCTTCTGAGCTTGCCTATGCTCTTCTCTCTGTGTCCTTGGATTCGGTGGGGGAGGCAGATGTTCCTCATCAGAGGGGATGTGCTAGCTTTTAGCACCACTGCCTGTCAGTAGCCAATCCTCTCCTGTGTCCGTGAGGGCAGGCAGCTCTCTGTCTGGTTGACCACCCCTCCCAATGCCTGAGGGGCCTGAGACAGCATTGTCCTCAGCCCTTGGTCTCTCCAAAATGCCAAGAGAGATTTGTCATCCCTGTTGGATGGTCCCTGTTCCAACTCCTCCTCTGAACATAACTCCAATGGACAAAGCTCCATGGGCACATACAACACTAAGAGCATATTTGTTGTCAAGAAAAATATTGGGCATTTTACTTTTTGCCTATTGCGGAGCATGTTTTAATGCAACAAGGTCCACTTTTTGAGCTGGCAGATTCAAAGTCAATGCTTCCTCTCCCAAAATTTCACTCTGGCTTTCCTAGATGTAGCTGCTTCACTCAAACTATTCTGATTCTGCATTTTGTAAAGGCTGATTTTTCAAATCACGTCTGCTGGAGTAAGAGCTTGCATGCAATTATGATGGAAATCATTAGGTGAATTATCTATTGGCATTAAAGCGGCTGGATTTAGCTTATTCAGTCACCTAGAAAATTCAAATTCTGTCGCAGACGGAGCCCCTAACAATAAATTATCCACATATGGCAACACAGAGCTATTTGTTCCTGGTTGGGGGATCCATCTAAAAATGGCTGGGCTATTTTCAAATCTTTGGGGTAACACAATCCAGTATAGCTGAGTTCCCTGTACATATTCATTGTCAGACCACTGAAAAGCAAACAACTTCTCACTATCCACTTGAAGGGGAATAGAGAAGAAGCCATCCTTTAAGTCCAGTACAGTAAACCATGCAAAAGCAAGTGAAATCAAAGTGAAATCAAAGATATCAAAGTGCAAGGATTTGAAGGGTGAATTGTCACTGTAAATGTACAAATAATTCTCAAGTCCACTACAAAATCCTCAGACAGTCTGGCACCAAAACCAATCTATGAGTAATGTTCATTTTTTTTAAAAAAGAATCCATTGCTGTGGGAATCATATTTTCAGGAAAGCAAAGCCTTAGAAAGATTTATTTCATAGACTTTAACTGTGTTCCAGAATGTTATCACATTCAAATTGACTGGTACTGATGGTTGACACGGGTTGCTGCCAGCATCATCATCGTCATCGTCATCATCATCATCATCATCATCATCATCATCATCATCATCATCATCGTACCTTCCTTTCTCATGGACCCTAATAGATTTAAAAACAACAACAGTGGCTTGAAATAATTAATCATTTTGTATGGAAAAGAGAAGGGTTTTTTTAGATTACTGATAAAATGAGTTATGGTGCAGAATTAACAGTAAAATATAGGAGATAAAATGGGATGGAAAAAATCCTCAACAACTCAAGTTAGCATGTTGACTGGGGAATTCTGGGAGCTGAAGTCTACACAGCTTAAACTTGCTGAGGTTGAAAAACACTGTAGCAGGGTCAGCCTCCCATGGCATAACCTGTATGGTGAACATTATATTTGGCTTTACCACTTAGAGCAGGAGGACTGCAACGTGGACTGAAAACTTTGTTCCTTTATATTTATGTTTTACTCCATTTATTTTCCTAAACCTACTTTGAATGGGAAAAGAAGACCCGATTTATTCTTTTTAGAATAATGCAATGCTGTTATATTCTGAAATCTGCAATATTCTGAATGTTGTGATTCAGTTCACTGCTAGAGGAATTAGTTATCAAAAAGCATACATAACAAACAAATGATCACCCTATTATACATTTGTATACTTTGGGTGAAAGTCTGCTCAACACTACTTTATATTAGGGAAAGTAATCTATAAATTGTCAATGATTGGAGTGGGAAGAGAGAATATAAAAAAGTATACAAAATAAGATTACTAGGAGAAAGTCTGTAGGAAAATGTACATAATGTGGAATTAAAAATACAATGTGATTTGGGAATAAACTGAAAGAAATGTAAACCAGGAAAAGCAAGAGTTTTGGTCATAAGAATTTAGGGAAAGAAAAGTCTAACTTCCCCCTTTTATTGTACCTTTTTAAATGGTTGTTGTCTGCAGTATATTACAGAGCACATCCATGAATGCCAACTAGCAGTCAGAAGACAGGATGAAAACTCCTTAACTGCACAACACATGGACGGGCTGAACCATAGTTTAAACTGGGAGAGTGTGAGCATCCTAGATCACGCCAAGTTGAAAAATACTTCCATATTCCTGGATTTGTGGTGCTGAAACAAATCAGCCATCATCAGGAGCAAAGAGATACACATCATCTACACATCCTTGAAAAGAGACAAATCAAAATTCCAAAAATGAAACAAAAAAGTACAAAATATTTCCTCACCAGCAATCAACTACCAGATCAGCAAACACCAACACCAACCATCAAGTAGTAAACAATACCCCAATCAAGGAACTTATCAAGGGGCTACAAAGAAGACTCCCATCCACACCAATTGGGAAAGCATCTTGTCTAAAAATAGAGAGCAAATCCCATTCACTTCCAGCATTGATGATATTTCCTAGTTTGGTAATGAAATGTCTGCAAGACAAAAGGACCCCAAAGTATTCATGAGCAACAGTTGCTTAAAAACAGCAGTAGTATTAGCACTGTAATACAACAGCTTTACAGTAGCAAAAGCCTGTATCCTAAAAAAAACAAAAACCCTTAATAACAATTAAAATAAATCATTGCCAAAAGGGTAAGCATAATAATTCTTTAACAGTTGTTTTGCCTTGTGTCTTTTGCCAGCATCTGATTGAAAGGAACAGACAAAATGAGATTAAAGGAGATTAATGCCAAGGATAAATGTAGAAAGGAACCATTTTCTTCCCTGATCTGTTTCTTTATATCTTTGTTTTCTCTGCTTGTTTTGATTTTATCTTCCAAAGCTGTAAAGTGACACATGGTGCTTATGCAACATTAGAATCAGTGGCAGTCAAGGATGCACATATTTCTTTCTTTCTTTTTTTCTTCTTCAAATTTTATTGATTTTCTAATATTACATTCACATATTTGAAAAGCAATGTGGCGGCTGGGTTGTAGTAATTCAATTACATGCGAATATTATTAATACAGATTTCAAATTAGTACCATAAACATTTCCTCTCTTTTTCCCTTCATATATACTGTCTATTTGTAGATTTATAACACGTTTTATTCTATCAATCACACAGAAAATAACTTTTCTTACATATATCAATAGTTTTTAGTTTATATACTCGTTGTTTTAGCATACTATCTTTTAGACCGCCCCGAGTCCCTCGGGAGAAGGGCGGTTTATAAAAACAAATAAATAAATAAATAAATAAATAAATAGACAATCAATGACCTCATACATTTTTCCAGTTTTAATTTCCACTAAGATTTAAATTCAATGTTTGATATTTATCATTCCTAAGATTTTTAATATACTCCCAATTCCTGTATCGCTATTCTTCACAAGATCTAATATTCAAAATACATATCTTATCTATTTAACCTCTCACCCTCTCTATCAACAAAGTAGTAATACAATATGATATCCTTCCTTTCTGCTAGTTTTTGATTTTTTTAAGTAGCAATCAAAATTTCTTTTTATTTCAGTATTTAATGCTTTTTTAAAAAAAATCCCATTTATATCCCGCCCTTCTCCGAAGACTCAGGGTGGCTTACAATCTAAGAAGCACAAATCAATGTGCTTAGCAATAGCCTTCATTCTATGTATATGCCTGCTTATTAGGGCTTTCGCCCCCCCCCCCCAGCAGCATTTTACAAAGTCAGCTTATTGCCCCAAACAATCTGGGTCCTCATTTTACCTACCTCGGAAGGATGGAAGGCTGAGTCAACCTTGAGCCTGGTGGGACTCGAACCTGCACTAATTGCAGGCAGCTGGTGTTACTTAAGGAGGCATTAGCCCACTGCTCCACCAAGGCTTCCTCTCTCTTCCTCTTGGTATCTGCTATCTCATGCTTAAACTAATAATTTTTATTCTTGATGTTCCATATAGACCTGTTTACTACTTTCATCAATAAGTTTTTAGCTTATCTACATCGTACTCACCTTTACATGACCTTTATGCACAAATCAATATTCAAATTTAGCTATTAGTATTTATACTACTGTTTTAATGACCAAAATTTTTTCTTTATCTCAATTCATAACAATGTCTTATATTCAACATGCACATCTTATCTAATTAAGTATATTCTGTTTTAGATGTTGATAAGATGGTCAAAACTCCATTCTTCTTCAGTCTTATTGTAGCTTTTTTCCTTTGCCAAGTCATCTTCCAAGTCCTTGTTTTTGGGTCATCAAACCAATCTTCTTGTAATGTTATATATATTATTTGATGTTGGCGAAACCATCCCGTCACCATTTTTTTGAGAGGACTTGTAGATCTGGTGGGTCGCCTCTTTATTCTTCTGTATTGACATGGTTGTTTTGAACTGTTTATCTTCTCTTCCAACTGTTCTTTTTCTGGATCCTCCAATTCCTTCTGATTTGTATAGGAAACCTTTTCCTTTTTCCAAGTTGTCGCTGTCTTTTCTAGATTTTCAAATGCCAATATGTGTTGAGCAGTTAATTCTTCTGTCGTCGTATTTGAATGTTTCATTTTTTTATTGTATTTTGTATAGTTGTGGTCAAAGTTTAGGCTTTCATATCTAGGCTTTCTTTTTGTTCCTTCCCATAGCCTCTTAATTTTTCATTGGCTGTGATGAGAGTTTGAATTATTGTTTTCAACACAGAGAGAATTTGTTGATTTTTATCCATAAGAAGACTTTGTTCCTGATCTTCTTCCATATTAGTATTTTAGACTACAGGCTTTACAGTTAAGCAATCCAAAAGAAAGGGAAAGGTTTTTTTTCTGGGTAAGGAACACGGAGCCTTTCACAGCTGTTGTTTCAAAATTCTCAAGGTTATATGTCTTATCTATTTCCCTGGGCTGTCAGCCAAGCCCCTGAAAAATAACAGATTAAAATACCAACCATGACCACATGGTGTCGCCTCTACCTTTTAAAATGTCCCTTTGAGTCCCAAAGTTATTTTAATATTTTCAGGGTTTTTTTTCTTATTTATAAGGGAAAACCCAGATTTTCAACAGAAATGGATAATTAAAAATAAAAAGTAAAAAATCTTTCAGTCCACAAGCTTCATGAAATAAAATTCTAATTGGGATCCATTTCCTTTTTAACATTTTAAACTCCCCTGGGTGGTCGGTCACTGCTCTTTCTGGAGGGAGGGATAAAACCCCCCTTCCCTCACCACAAGGGGAAAAATGCTTAGCAGCTTAAACAGGTACAGAAAACAATTAGGGTGTTAAAGAGGTAGATCTCACCCAGTCTCTTCCTCGCTACTTTAAGGTTGCCTGGTGGAAAATGTGACTTTGGCTATTTGCAGCCTAGGGATGAGCCATATTTCTATGGCCAGTCCTTTTTTCCGCCGGTTTGGAGGGATCGCCAGGTCTAACAGGAGCGTTGCGGCTCTCCTGCAATCCAGCGAACACCCCCTTCTTGTTGGTCGCCTCTTCGGGCTGACTTTCAGCCCTTTTCAGGGCCCCCCAGTGATGTAAAACTGGACGGGGGAGAGAAAGCAAGTCTCCCAGTCATCCATGGCAGCCGTGTGGCAAACTGGAAGTCAAGGGTGCACATAGTTCACCTGCCAATATGAAAGAGAGAAGGCTTTGTGGCCACCATCTTTGCACTTTATTAACCTTCCCTTCCGATGCCCATGGCTGCAGTCAAAACTCATGAAAATCACTGGATATTGTTCGTGGTAGTTCTAATTGGGGGAGAGATTCATTAGCAAAAGGAAAAACAAATGGAGTCATAAAGAGCCAGTTTGGTGTGGTGGTTAAGATGCAGGTCTCGAAACGAGGAGAGTTTGAGCCTTTCTTAGGCATGAAAGTCAATTGGGTAACTTTAGGCTTCTCTCTTAGCCCAACTGAACTCATAGGGTTCTTATTGGGGAAAATATGACTAGGAAAGAATATTAGACATGTGCATATAAATTGACTAATTTATAAAATGTAATAAATACAAGGATAAAGTATAAATAAAATCCAGAAATGAAGAACAAAACATTTGGCCATGTATCATATAGATATAGGAGAAGAACAGACAAAGTTGGAGGGTGGAGTTAAATGTGACATCAGTTTGGAGTCATTTCATTGCCACAAGAGACCCAGTTCCAGCCCTCCATGAATTCCACTGACCCTTATCTAGTGCCAATTCAGCACTGACCATTAATTGACTAGATTCTTGTGTATAGTGGCAAGAGAAAACCCTTCTGTGCCTTGAATTCAATAGCTTTGTTTAATTAATTGTTCCTGCATTATGTTTTATCCCAATATGACATAGTCACCCTCTGCCAAAGTTCCTCAACTTCAATCTCCTCTATCATTCCATCTCTGTTAGTAAGAATTAAGTCCAGTTCTAGTTCCTTCCACAATTAACAGAAGCCACCATGGGTTTATCAAAATCAGACCATGCCAGGTAATCCTTATTTCTTTCTTTGACAAAGTGACTGAATCATGGATAAGGGAAACACTGCGGACATAGTTTACTAGATTTCAATATGGCATTTGACAAAGTAGACCACAGCATACAATTCAGTTCAGTAACTTACAATTTTTTTAGTGCAAATCTTAAACTACAACCTTAAATATTTCTTCTCTTTTTCCCTTAATATCTACTATCTCATATTTAAGCTAATACAGTTCTTATAACAACTAAATAAAAACATCATTATTACATTTATCAATAAATTTTTAGCTTATACATATCTTAATTACTTTTACATTCAATCTTTACATTCAGTCAATGTCCTGTTATTAGTTTTTCCCAATTTTTAGTTTCCCATCAATATTTAAATTTAACATTTGATATTTATAATTTCCAGGTTTTAGGTAACCAAAGTTTCCTTTATCTCAATTCATAACAGAATCTAATATTCAAAATACACATCTTATCTATTTATTTATTTATTTCCATTTATTTATTTATTTCCATTTGGGTATAATCTTGTTCTATTTCCTAATAGTTATCTATTTCCCCCCATCTTACATCATCTAATTAATAATACAGTATCCCATTTAATAAATCAAAGCCCATTATATATATATTGTCTGAGTTAATCAATAAATCAAACATATTCATATTTTTGAGGGGTCTAATTTTTAAGTATTAAACAAATAGCATCCTTACTTTTGACTAATTTCCAAATATTTTAAATTTAATGACTAAAATTTCCCTTATCTCAACTTCTCCCTTTGACCCTCTAATTAGTAATATGAAATCTCCCCTAATAAATCAAAACTCCAATTTTCTTCAGCCTTATTCTGGCTTTCTTTCTTTGCCAGCTAGCCTTCCATGTCAACGCTTTTAAATCATCAAATAGATCTCCCTCTATTATTATATATATTATTTGGAATAAGAGATACCATTTAATTGTCATTTTTTGGAAGGGTTAGCCCATTTGTATTCCTTAAATCGTCTCCCTATTATTCCAAATCCTTATAATTGTCCTGGTATGTATATTTTCCATTCAGTCTGTTCTTCTTCTTGCTCCTCAAATTTCTTCTGGTTGATATAAAAAGTATTTTCCATTTTCAGTGTTGTCAGTCCCTTTTCTGGATATTCCATTGACTGTATTTGTTGGTCAATTGAGTCCTCTATCTTGGTATTTGATTGTTCCACTTCTTCTGCATTGTTAGTACTTTAGTTGTAGTCGGAATTTGGGTTTGTATATCTAAGCTGACCTCTTGTTCTTACCTGTAACATCTTATTGCATCACAAGCTGAAAGAATAGTTTCATGTATTGCTTTCAACACAGAAATAATCTTTTCCTGGTCCCTATCCATCTCTTTCATGTATTTATAAATAGTCTTTATAGTAGTAGTCGTTTGTCAAGCAAGATTTTGTAGTACAAGATATTTCATCATCTCATATAGTAACCAATATTCCTCAAATAAAGAGATAGGAAGGCAATTCCCCACATATAACTCTGAAAGTCAGTAAAGGTTTATATGCACAGTTCAAGTAGGCCAGTTACAGCTGTTCTCTTACAGCTGGCCGTTTGACACCCCTGGTATAGGGTGTCCTGCCACAGTCAGAGCTTTTGAAATTATAGATAAGATAACCTTTATTGCCATTATTTTTTACTGTGGGCACAATGGCACACATCAAAAATGAAATTTTTGTGGAGAATGCTGATATTCAGAGGTCTCCAGGGACAGATTTAAATCTGGCCCTTCTTTCTTTATTGCCTACTTTCCAAGTAAAATAAGACTTTAATCCCAGTGCAACAATGCTATAAGTGTATTTGAAATGGCTACTGCCAGTTATGGAATATGGTTGTTTGGCAAGGAGCCACTTCTCAAGTACAGTAAACTTCATCCTCTTTGGAAACATCTTACTGACAGCTCATGAATGACAAATGAAACCTGGTTCTCCTTCCTTTTCTATTGACGTTGTGACTCAGGAGGGCTTTGAGCCTGCAAAGTCTGTGCCCACACAAATATTTTAAGTTTTTCTTCCCTTACAAAAAAGTTTCTATCAACTGATGAGTGGGGTGAAACGGATACTAACTTCCTGGAGAAAATACTTCTCTGAGATTCTCTGCCTAACTTTTTTTTTAAGGTTAAGTTGCAAAAAGGAAGAATGATCCAAGCATGCTTTGAATCATTTGCAAATCTACCAAGGTCTATCCTAGAATTTCCAATTGAATTTTAATGTTTAATTTACTTTTGAATCCTTTTCAGTGTGATATAAATGTAGATGTTGGATTGGATTCAGGATAGCTATGTTTAGGTCTCCAGTTACCATGCATCTCACTGGATGACTTTGGACAAATATTTTTCTTAGCCCAGATTAACTCCCAAGATTGGTGCTGTGAAGGTAAAATGAGAAGTGATGTCACTTCAGCTCCATGGAGGAAATGAGGGAGATTAATGTAAGAGAATAAAATAGACTCTTGAATATAGCTCTTATGCAGCAATTTTCTTAGATTACATTGATGAGTTTTCTCTTTATATTTCTTTTCTTTCACCAAGATAATATAATTTGATTTAGTTCCTAATAACTCCTAGATTATGAAAAAAGATAATAATAGACAAGCAAATACAACACAACAACCACAGGTAAAAAGGAATAAAAAGGAAAAAATATAATTGTTCTAAAATATTTAAAAAGGATTAGAGTAAATATGGCATTCTGTACAAATTATAACAGAGTACTTGGCTATGGTCAAGATTATAAAATAAGATTGATTCAATGATTATAATAACATCTTGAAATGAACCAAATCAGAATGACCAGATTATTTAGTAAATAATAGAAATAATTCTTGACAAGCACCTGCACAGAGAAGACATTAGAGAATAACATGTTCCATCGATTCAAAATTTTTCTACCACTTGGACAGTGTCTGTGTTCGAAAGGGAATTTTTGGTATCCTCCTTCAGGAATTGCTGTTGGGAGGGAGTTGAATTGTGCTAGGGATAAGGTCCTTCTGAATTTTGGAATACTTGTGTGACTGAGATATCTAACCAGTTGGAGAATATGTGCAGAGGAGCTCAAGAAGGGATTTCTGAGAATTTATTTATTTATTAAGAAAATGTATATGGGTGCCCACTCATTCTCCACGAGTAGAGCTGGAGACTCTGCTTACAGCTCTAAATCAATGGCCCACTGTCTGAGATCAGCTGCCAGTCCCTGTTCATGGCCCATCATGATGATGGCTTGTCAAGAAACCCATAAAGCTGCAATGTGGGATGTATTGCATGGCTCCAGGAGCACTAAAACCTATCAATCACAATTAAAGAGGCCTGTCAAGCACACATAACCAAGAGCATTTGTTGCACTCAAAGCAAGAGAATAATTTATGATTGCTACCTCTAATACAAGGACATAAAGAGGTTCACCTCTTAATATAACTGAAAAGAGAAACAGATAATTGAGATGTACTGAAGCTTCCTCTTGTAAAGAAAGGCATGCAAGATAGAGAAAGGCATGCAAGAGGCAACTTCAACCGAGACAAGAACTGCTACATCAGCAAAGAGGGCTGAAGGGTTCTTGAAGCTGAAAATTTGGCAATAAGTCCTTATGAATTTTGTAGAGGGGATGGAAATCCTAAGACCTCCAGATGCTATTAAATTAAAATACATTGACCACACTGCTTAGGGCTGTTGAGAGATGCCCATTTGATTGGCAATTTCTGGATGTCTAAGGGGCTATTAGTAAAGATAAGTCAAAAGATTCTTAAGGAAAAATTCTTATGCATAGAGTACATATATCTGTACAAATGTTCACCCAGTGGAATAAAATTCAGGTAGAAAAAAAAACAAAAAAACAATTGGACTAAGCTAGTGAATTTCTGAGGAAAAGTTGCTGTATAGGTTTTGTTTTCATACTGGAGGTAGTCATGATCTCTCCTTCAAAAGTAAAATATATAGCTACAGAGCGACAAATTAATGGAGGAGAGTAGGTTTGTTCAGTTGAGTAGCAGCTATGAGGAATGACCTCAGTCATGGAATATTGTATTTTTTAATCTCTTCATTCTTTGATCACTTTAAAACAGAACCATGTTTTCATTTCAAGAAAGCTCATTGGGTAACTCATTTTTAAGATGATGGAAAGGAAAAAGCTTTTTTCTATTATTAGAGAAGAATTTAGAAATTTTAGATCAAACTCAGCATCAAACTGAGATAAGAAAAGCATTAAAATCAGGTATACATTTGCTGAATGTATACTGGTTTATCATTTATCCTCCCCTTGAACAGAAAAGCTAAATTCAGCATAAGATATGGCTTGCGGCTACTTTTATAGCTCTTCCCCTAACAAGCTTTGCAATTTTAATTAGTCTGGAGTTATTTCAAGGGAGGAGTGCTGGTGATGGCAAGGGCAGAAGTTCTGAAGGAAAACAAGTTGGCCACCAAAGAGAGTTTCAAAGGCTCACATACCTCCTTGTTTCTCAATGAAGAGCAGGTTCTTTTGCCTTTGCGCTCTTGGAATGAAGCTGCTGTTTCTACTATGGACTTTCCCCCCCCCCCCAAAATTGCCAAACAGACTAATCAGAAGTAGATTTTCCTCTTTTCCATTTCATTCACCAAAGTTTTCTGCTTTGCCTTTAACAGGAGGGTGGGTAGTGCCCCCCTTTTCCACCCCTGTCTTTATTGTGCCTTTATAGATTTCTATCCCAGGTGGAGACAAAAGGAGAGATTATAAGGGAACAGTGGGTCCTCTTAAGGCATTTGCAATGATTCCCTCTGCTCTGTGATTCATCCCAGAGTTCCCCTTCAAATGGCCTTTATAGGATAAAAGGGATCATGGAGATCTTCTAGTCCAGCCCCCTGCTCAAACTGGAGATCCTGTACCATTCCAGGAAAAAGGGTTGTCCAATTTCTTCTGAAAAACTTTCCATGCTGAAAGCAAGCCATTCCACTCATTGATTGTCCTCATTTTGAATGCATATTATTGCAGCTGATATTTGCATCAACATATAAATCCCCTATTTCAGAAAATGGAGGGGCTTTTGAAGGAATTATATGAAGAGATAATAAAGGTTCTTGAGTTCTCTACAAAGTGAGAATCTGTTATGGCACAGAGGATTTTTTCCCCCTGTAGTGAAATCAGGGATCCCTTAGGGAAATGCATTGGCATGGATTCAGTCAATGCTAGCAATATTGAAAGGATACTAGTTTGCTCCAAAAGTGCCTCTTACTCACAAAATACTGTAAAAACCCACTCTTGGCATTTAAGACCCCATGCACCAGAGGCCCCAAATTTAGTTGCATTAACACGTGAGCCAGGGTTTGCTCTGCTGTGACCAATTAATCACCTCCTTTGGGCTTTTGCTTTGAGGGATGCCTTGAACGAACCCTCCCAGCTGTCATTTTTGGAGTGACATGCACTAAGCCAGCTGGAAAAAGGCCCTCCAGTAATATTGTTACAACTCAGAATTTGTGCAAATCTTTTAGCAAACACCTTCTCATATAAGGTCATGAATGAATTTGAAGGACTCTTTCCTTGCTTCTCATTGTCAAATGAGGAAGAGCTCCTGTTGGCTTGAAAGCAGCAAGAGATTGCCAGCCAAATCCAGCCTCCAAAATGATGCAAGTTCTCTTAGTAACTATAAGCTTAGCAGTTTTTCCATATCAAGGTAAGATGTTCTCTTTGGTTCCCTTGTTCAGTTTCTTACTGCTAAAAAACTATTGCATCCAACAGATTGTTATGTTGTTGGTTTTGTTTTGGGTTTGATTTTTGACAATTAGTCAAAATTTGCTCTACTTCAGTTTCTAAAGATTTAGCAAAAGAATGCTCTCAAGGATCACATTTGTTCTAAAGTGACATAAATGGTTTCTTGGTATTTGCTTAAACTTTGTCAAGCCACGAGCAGATCCTAAGAGAGAAAAGTCCTAAGATTGTACATTATTCAGCCAAACAGAAGCTAGTGCTATCATTGTTACAGAGAATCTTCAAACTGTACTCTAGATAACATGACACTAACTTTTCTCAATGCAAGATTCTGTATTATCTTAAATTATTTCTTCCCTTCTTTCATTTTACTCTGCAGAAAACCAGGGAGGTCCCTTCCTTCTGTGGGCTGAGATACTTTTTAGATGCCAGTTGACCAGTCTATGGCTCGTCTTCCTGCCTCCCAAATCATTCCCACATATCATTACAAACAATACTCAATTGATTCAGAAGTTGCCAAACACAATTAAGGGTCAGAGGCTCACTTCAGTAGCCCTGTTTGTTTGTTTAAAAAAATAGCAAGGAAAGATGGGGATGCCCTTACTTTATAGAGAACAATATAGGAAAGAAGAAAGGGAAATTGCTGCTTATTCTCTGCTCTAAGCAAGAGAGGAATAGTAAGCTTGCTTGCTAGTAGGTGGAGTTGAACCCTTCCCATGTTTCTGGGAGCATCAGGTACAAATGGGTAGGTACATAAATAGGTATGAGGAAGATGTATTCTTCTGTCTGGGGCTGCCATTAGTCTGAGAAGACACGTTTCCCAGGCCAAATACTGGTCTCTGTCTGTCTGTCTGTCTGTCTCTCTCCCCCCCCCTCTCTCTGTCTGTCTCTGTCGCTCTGTCGCTCTGTCTCTGTCTCAATTCTTTAGGTGTTTGGCTAGCAGTTTCTTTCCCATACCCCGTGGTTATTGATAGTTGAATTTATTGTTTTGTTTCCACTTGCAACTATAAACGCAACCTTACCCCTCCCTTCCATTAATCTGCTAACAAATCTTCGTCTCAGTTCTGATTGTACATCCAAGAGTACTTGCAGGTGTCAGACTGCCACATTTACAAAATAAGTTAAGGAACAAATATCAGGTGACCATTCAATGTCCATATGGGGACCAACTCTAAATTTTTCAGCTATTAGTCTAATTTTGAAATCACTGAATTATATACATGTTGTTAGGTGCCCCAGTGATAATTATGATGCTGCGGACTCTCCATTGATTCTTTTGAAAGGGAAAGAAAGGAAAGTCAGCAAAACTGTTAGGATGGCAGTGAAGTAGCATTTCAACTGAAAGGAATTCCTAATAAGCTGCTTTTGCATAGAAATTTAAGTTTGCTTAGCTTTTTGACTAATGGACATGCTAAACCATAATGCAGTATGGTTTACTGAATTGTGTGAATCAAATTATTGTGATTTACAATTCCTGGTGTTATCACTCAGTGTACAAACTTGCACATTATTTATTTCTGATTATTCAAGCTCTGAAATGTTTCTTTTGCACCTGTCCAAAGCAATGTCTCCAGTTAGACTTCCAGCTCTCAAACATCATTCAGCAAATTGCATTCCCAGAGAAAATCTGGATTTCTGTGCTGTGTTTCACTAGCAAAAGATTCCATTCTTCACTGATAACTGAATAACAAATTGTGTTGTGGATGTGAAAATGGTAGAATAAGATCCCAAAGTAAACAAAACCTCATTTTTTTCCTTATGAAGGGAACTCTATAATCCTGGAATCTGGGAATGTTAATGATTATGAAGTAGTGTATCCACAAAAAGTCACTGCAATGTCCAAAGGAGCAGTTAAGCAGCCTGAGCAAAAGGTAAGAAAAAGAACTTTCTTTCATCAACAAATTATTTCTTGTCAGCTCACAGAAATGTTGATATTCCTTTGCTGCCATCTAATGGTTATCTGGATTTTGCATTGCAATCTATTTCCACCTTGAATTATTTACTTATTTATTTATTAAACTAATTCATATGGCTGCCCAATTCACACAAAACTGAGGAGACTCCTGGCAACTTACAAACAGAATTTCCTAATATTTATAGGTTATTATAACTAATAAAGTTTTGGGACACACCCAGCCGTACAGTGAGGAGGGATCAAGTAGAGAATTAGCCTTGAGTCATTTCATAGCTGCAACAGATCCAGGACAGACATCCTCTCCCCCCCACAGTAAATTCCATTAAAGTTTCTCTATCTGTTCTGAAGAAAAGGGAAGCAGTCTAGGGAGATTCCTGTATTATAGGCAGAATACAGTAAAGTACTTAATTTAAACTGTGCATGTCTACATGCATCACTTTGAAATATAAAAGATGTGTTTCTAGGGCAGACATGTCAAACACAAGGCCCGGGGGCTGGATCCGGCCCGCAAAGTGGTTTCATGTGGCCCGCAAAGCCATCCTGGAAACAGTGAGGGAATGGCCCCCACTGCCTTGGCCCTGGCCCAGAGACCCTCCTTTCACCAGAGACCCTCAGATCTGTCCCACTCCTGTCCAGGCCCCCATAGGCACCCTTGATGCGAACGATGTAGAGCTGGCCACGCCCACCCAGTAGGCCATACACACTCTAGCCACGCCCACCCAGTAGGCCACGCCCCCCTGGCCATACCCACCCAGCCCCCTGAGGGCAACCGCAATGCTGGTGTGGCCCTCAATGAAATTGAGTTTGACACCCCTGTTCTAGGGGAAGATGGGGCTTACAGCTCAAGATTAGTTCTAAGAATCAGATTCAAGTCCATCAATGGATGACTTCTGAGTCAGTCTCTCTGTCCCAGCTCAACCTCATTCACCAAGATGTTCAGTTAGAGAATGAGATCTTGAAGATTTTGAAGGAAACTAATCAAGGAGAGAAGCAACCTAGAACTAAGGAGAAACTTCCTGACAGTTAGAACAACTAACCAGTGGAACAACCTGCTTCCAGAAGCTGTGAAGGCTCCAACACTGGAACTTTTTAAGAAGAGACAGGACAGCCATTTGTCTGAAATGGTATAGGGTTACCTGCCTGAGCAGGGAGTTGAACTGGATGACCTCCAAGGTCCCTTCCAACTTTATTATTATTATTATACGTTATGCAGGAAACTTAATTTAAGATCTTACATTTCAAATAACTGGATGAAATACTCTAAATCTAATGAATAATTTGGCTATGGCAAATTATTTATTAGATTTAAATTGATACAGATGTAGAGTTGTTAACAGTGTACACATATTATTTGCCTATTTTTTTTAAAAAGTAAAGCCTGAACTCTTTGCTTTTCAGTATGAAGACGCCATGCAATATGAATTTAAAGTGAAAGGAGAGCCAGTGGTCCTTCTCCTAGAAAAAAATAAGTATGTTAACTCAGACTATTTCTTTTTTTTATTGAAAAGTTTTAAAATACATTTTTAGAAAAAAACATCCTCCCCCCCACTTCCCCTCGCTCCCCCTCCCCTTCCCAGATCTGAATACAGGGTATTAACTTAACCCACCTAAGCTAAAATATGCTAACTAACTATAAAAAACACTGTAAGTTGTATTGCACTTTAACTCCTCTTAAACATACCTAAAAAACCAAATAATAGTGAATAACTAAGAATACATCATGTAATAGTAATACTTATTCATATGCTAAATGAAACTTTTTAGTCCCATATTTATTCTGAATATAATCGATCCATCTTCTCCATTCCACAATATATCTCTGCTGCGATTGTTCTTTCAAATATGCTGAAATCTTTGCCATTTCCGCCAGATTTGAAACTTTCAAAGTCCACTCTTCTATAGTAGGCAGTTCCTCCTTCTTCCAATATTGCGCTACTAAAAGTCTTGCTGCCGTAATTAAATTCAACATCAATTTAGTATCTATGACAGTACAATCTGTAATAATACCCAACAGAAATAACTGTGGAGAAAACCTTATCGTTTTCTTAAATATCTTCTGCATTTTCCACCAAATTTTGATCCAAAAAGCTTTAACTTTTTTGCAAGTCCACCATATATGATAATAAGTTGCATCATCACAACCACACCTCCAGCATTTAGGCTGATAATTTGGATACATACTTGCTAATTTTTTAGGATCTAAATGCCATCTATAAAACATTTTATAAAAATTCTCTCTTAAATTTTGAGCCTGTGTGAATTTTACAATTCTAACCCATATCTTTCCCCAGGTATCCATTGTTATAACCTCCTGAAAATTCTGGGCCCATTTTATCATACAAACTTTAACAACTTCCGTTTCTGAGTCTATTTCTATCAATGCATTATATATCCTTCTTATATGTGCTTGACCTTGATCTCTAATTTGTTTTACCAAATTTTCATCAGTTATCGAAATACCAACTTTCTGATCTTCCTTCCATCTAGCTTGTAACTGTCCATACTGGAACCAAGTTTGTACTATTTTTAATTCTTTTAAAATATTATATGGCTTTAATTGCCATACATTCCTTTCCATCCTAAGAATTTCTTTATATGTAGTCACATCGTGTTTAAATCCCACATTTATATTTTCTATTGCATGTTTAGGTATTGCCCAAATTGGTATTTTATAATTTAACTTATATCGATATTTTTTCCAAACTCGCAACAGAGCATACCTTAATATATGTGTCTTAAAAACATTAACCACCTTCTTGTCATACAATAATATGCATGCCAACCAAATAATAAATCACAACCCTCAATATTCAATAATCTCCCTTGTGTTAAATTAAACCAATCACTAATTGATGATAAAGCAGCAGCCTCATAATATAATTATTACTATTTCTTAACTTTACTTGGACAATGTGGAAAAGGTATATTCCTGGACACAATCTAAGAGAAATAATAATTGCATTCCTTTGTTTGGAAATTAAAACTAAATTAAATGTTACTGTATAGGAAAAGTGGATATAGATATCGAGTATGTTAATTATATCTTACCTCAGAACTGAGAATTTTTTTATTTCTGCTCTCCTATGGGACACTGCTGGACCATAACAATTTTAGACAAAGTTGAACCATTCAAGGCTCATAACCTGCTATCACTTGCATTAACTAGGTTAGTTGTGAAATATTGCAGAGATTTAAAAATTTCTTTGTGCTGCTTCACAGAAACTCTGTCAATCTGAATAATGTATCCTACGAGACCTGCATAACTGCTAAACATACATCAGAATTTATATGTTAAAGCATGAAAGGCAGGAAATGTCATCTCCTATTAAGGCCCAAAAGGGGACAGGACCTAAATAAGCCCAGATTTCACTAGCCTTTTGTTTAAAGAATGCCATGTGAGTCTTCTCAGAGCATTCCATTTGAACTGTAAATCAACATATGAATTAAAATATTATGCAAATGTAAGCCACAGAAATGGAATGAAGCTATTTTTCAGCACAAGAGACATCCATAGTTGGAAGGGAACATGGAGGTCTTCTAGTCCACCCCACTGATCAAGCAGGAGACTATACCATTCCATGGCTGTCCAATCATTCCTTGAAAACCTCCAGTGATGAAACACACACAACTTCCAAAGGCAATCCATTCCACCTATTAGTTGTTCTCATTGTCAGAAAATTTCTCTTAGTTCTAGGTTGGATTTCTCACAAGTAAACAAACCACGAACACCACTAAAATCCTGTAAATGCCATATCACAGTTTAAATAGGTATGGCAGCCACTACACTGTAAACACTCTAAATTGCCTGCTGCAATTTAATACTAGCATTAAGACTGAGATACAAAGTTGGTGCATTGGGAATGACTGCCTGTCTTTGATTTTAGCATGTATCTTGGTTTTGACCATGCTATACTGTATGTGCCTTTCAATGAATATTGCCTTTATTATTAAGTATATATGCTTCAAGGAAGTCACCCTGTATGTAGTTATCTGTATCACTTTATCCTATACCACTGGAGACATTTCATGCTAAATTGTAATGTGTGTTTTAGAAGTTCTAGTGTCCCCTTTGGTTTTGTTTAACTATTAAGGATGCATGGAATTTCAAGGATAGCATCTGGATGTCCTTGTTTTGGCATGGAAGCAAAGCCGGGCTAGAGAGGGAAGACAAGCAAGGAATATCTAGATTGGAAAAATGGAAGGCTATGACAAGTGCATAGATGTGACATCAGGAGTGGAAAGGGACTCCATAAACTGGTTTGAAACTTCAAGAGACATGATTCTGTATGAAGGTTCAAGGCATTCATTTCCTTGAGATTGCTTGCTTTTTACTCTTTAGTAAATAGAGCTATACTGCTCTAATTTATAGACCAAACAGATTCATCAGTTTTTTGCATAGACCAGAAGAATAAAAAGAAGATGCAATACAAAATGTCTTCTCCTGCTCAATCATACTACCTCTGAGCCTTATTAAAGAGAATTGCACAGCTTCTTTGGTGTAAATCTCTTTCCTCAGGTGAATCTAGCATGCACTGCCCTCCTCTTAAATAGCCATGGGATTGAAATACCTGCTCCATTCTTTTGATACCAAACAAGATACTTAAAATGCCATTATACAGTAGTTGTAAACTCAGGGCTTTTTTTCTCATAGAACGCTCAGAACAGCGTTCCAGAACCTTTTTTTTTTGCAAAAAAACCAACAACAACCACCACAACAACCCAGCTCCCTTATTGGTTTTCCTAAGTCTATTGAAGGGCTAGCAATCTTGGCTCTTTTTTATGACTCGTGGACTTCAACTCCCAGAAATCCTGAGCCAGCCATGCTGAGGGGAAAGGGAAAGGTTTCCAAGCTGAGCCATGCTGGCTCAGGAATTCTGGGAGTTGAAGTCCACAAGTCATAAAAGAGCCTACACTAGAGGAGGACATTAAAATTATTTACAGGTTTACTTCTTTAGGAACTAAACTTTTAGAATCTAAAACAGCTAATTCAGAAAAGCCAACAGGAAAGAACCTCACATTTTTCATCTGCTTCTGTCTTTTGGAAGGTAAAATTAGATAACAAAATAATCTATTTCTTATGTTAACATCTCTGCAATGAAATCAAAGGTAACAGGAAAGAAATGAGAAACATTTTTCTCAATGTAATATGTCTAATTTAGCTGATTCTAGAAAAATAGTATCTTTTGTACACTCTTGAAAACTATTTTGAATCTAAACAATTCTTAAGAATC
Source organism: Vipera berus (assembly GCF_964194415.1). Classification (NCBI taxonomy): domain Eukaryota; kingdom Metazoa; phylum Chordata; class Lepidosauria; order Squamata; family Viperidae; genus Vipera; species Vipera berus. The sequence goes on along the minus strand of NC_138211.1, from coordinate 16,603,139 downwards.
AAATATTCTTAATTTGGACTTTACTTTTACTGTTTGGACTGTTGTGTGTTTTGAAAAATAGATTATTTAGAATCTAGTTATGTTGCACTTCAGTCTTTAAATAATTAACCTAGTATATACATAACAATATATGATGTTTTCCCTGGTGAGCTTAACATCAATAACAACATTTATTAAAAAGGCTAAAATAATTTCTGGGGGTATTATCTGTATAGTAAAATTTTCGACAAGCAGTGATCATGTTACATATGTGCATAAGCGTAGTCAGTAGCATATGCCTTTTTAAAAATATCAAACGTGCAAAGAAACAAAAATAAGTCCAAAATATCTGTATTACATCCAGAAATGCCAACTTTGCAACCAATATTTCTCATCCATAACTATGGCACCCTAAGGATACCTGCATACATGCAAATGTTTTTCTGGGATCAGTAACGCAACAGGGATTGCTTTTTCCTTCCAGTAACATATACCTAAAACCAGGTTATCGCATTTGGCAATTGTACTAAAAAAATCTCATTCATTTAATTTGAAATCAAGTGAAAAATTGATTTAAATTATTTTATTAAAAAAATTAATGGCAATTCTTTTATAACAAGTTGCCTCAAACAAAATGAATTTGACATGCCTGCACTAGATAGTTGAATGTTGCAAAATAAATTCTAGACCAGGCCTGTACATGCAGCCTACCAAGCACCCTTGGACAGAGCACAGACTTTTTTTTTAAAGTAATAAAATCACCGCCACTGCCCTGAAAGTCATGTTGCCTAGTGCCTCCATGGCTTACCATGACCACAAGCTCCAACACTGTAGATGCTCCTCTAGTCACCAAATCATTGATTAGCCCACCAGCATTGCTTTGCAGACCACAAAGATTTTTAATTTATCAGTGTGGGCCTTTCCTTTCTACAAGTTTAATAATAATAATAATAATAATAATAATAATAATAATAATAATAATAATAATAATAATAATAATAATAATAATAATAATATAATAGTTATTATTATTATTATTATTATTATTATTATTATTATTATTATTATTATTATTATTATTATTATTATTATTATTATTATTATTTGGAAGGGACCTTGGAGGTCATCTAGTCCAACCCCCTGCTCAGGCAGGAAACCCTATACCATTTCAGACAAATGACTGGCCAGTCTCTTCTTAAAAACTTCCAGTGTTGGAGCATTCACCACTTCTGGAGGCAGGTTGTTCCACTGGTTAGTTGTTCTAACTGTCAGGAAATTTCTCCTTAGTTCTAGGTTGCTTCTCTCCTTGACTAGTTTCCATCCATTTCTTCTTGTCCTGCTTTCAGGTGCTTTGGAGAATAGCTTGACTCCCTCTTTTTTGTGGCAGCCACTGAGATATTGGAACACTGCTATCATGTCACCCCTCACCCTTCTCTTCATTAAACTACACATACCCAATTCCAGCAACCGTTCCCTATATGTTTTAGCCTCCAGTCCCCCAATCATCTTTGTTGCTCTTCTCTGTACTCTTTCTAGAGTCTCGACATCTTTTTTACATCGTGGTGACCAAAACTGGATGCAATATTCCAGGTGTGGCCTTACCAAGGCATTGTAAAGTGGTATTAGTACTTCACATGATCTTGATTCTATCCCTCTGTTAATGCAGCCTAGCACTGTGTTGGCTTTTTTGGCAGCTGCAGCACACTGCTGGCTCATATTTAAGTGATTGTCAACTAGGACTCCGAGATCTCTCTCACAGTTACTACTATTGAGCAAGGTACCACCTATACTATACCTGTGCATTTTATTTTTCCTGCCTAAATGTAGAACCTTACTTTTTTCACCATTGAATTTCATTTTGTTAAATAGTGCCCAGTGTTCGAGTCTGTCCAGATCCTCCTGTATTTTAAGCCTATCTTCTGGAGTATTGGCTATTCCTGCCAGCTTGGTGTCGTCTGCAAATTTGATGAGTTCCCCATCTATCCCCTCATCCAAATTGTTGATGAAGATGTTGAAGAGCTGCACAGACCTCTTCTAGAATTTCCTCTTGTCTTTCCGAGTTAACTCCTTGGTCTGTCAGTGAGCAAGAATTGACTTTGTAGGGAAGCATATTATCATTTGATGTATATTTAACATATGTTCTACCTTTACTTACCAATTATATAATATTTGTATGCAATCCACATGGTGAGGTTTGGGGAAACTTACAATAGAAAAAATATATTTTTAAAATCATAAGATTAAAACATCGCCTGGCCCGCACCGCCTCCGCTGCTTGCATTGCGCAGCCCTGCCGTATAGAGTGGGCTCTGCTGCTCCCACAGCACCAGCCGCGCCAGCTCCGGCCCCAGGGAGGGGAGCCCGCCACCAACACCCTTCACACCTGTGACTGCAGCAGCACCGCCCCCCCACCCCCTGCCTCCTGTGCCTGCCAAGATGAGAGTTCCGGCACCTTTTTTTTTTTTAGAAAAAAAGCACTGTGTAAACTTATTATAAAATTATCTCAGTCCTACTTAATTCCTGACATAGATATTCTCTTCTTTCCATTCTTTCCAGAGATCTTTTTTCAGAAGATTACAGCGAGACTCATTATTCCCCTGATGGCAGAGAAATTACAACAAACCCTCCGGTTGAGGTAGGGTCTCACTTTTAAGAGTCTTGCTTTTAAGAAGTAAATTGAAATGAATGTTTGTGCACAATATTACAAATATACAAGAAGGAGACCAGGCTACTCAAACAAGAAGGGCTCTATATGTATGAAGTATCTTATATTGATATGTTCTTATAAGGATGTATGGATTGTTAAACCCAGTTTATTTTACTCATTGAATTTCCATGGCAATATTTCAATCATCCAGTTCTTTCCAACATTTTGGGAAGTGAGTTTCACAAATAGATTTATTATGAGAACATCATGTTTAGAAGATCTACATGTTCATTTTTAAACTGGATTACAGTGATACATGCAAAATCCTTTGTTTGTACTACCAAAACTCCTATACAGAAAACCATTTACTATTAATCTAAATGTACATCCTCTGTCTCCAAAATTATCTACTTCTGGCTTAGCATCTTCAAAGGTCATACAAATTGCTCCTATTTAGTGTGTAACAGAAATCTCTTGATTTTAATAATAAACCATTATTGTCAAAGTACAACATGTGTACATTGAGATTAGCTGAGCCTCCCCCGTGCTCTCACCCCCCAACACACAGTGACAACATACCCTCCATCCTACCACACCATGTGAACCAACTACACCACACACCGGCCTCCCAAATCAATTCTGCATAAGTTCACAGAGATTATGTCCCATTTAAAGTCTAACAGCCCACGGATAAAAGCTATTTTTCAGCCTGTTGGTACGGCTGGCTATATTTCTATATCTCCTACCGGATGGTAGGAGAGTAAAGAGTGTAAAGGGTGTGAGTCATCCCTGAGAATCTTCCTCACTCTTCCAAGGTAATGAGCCCTGGTGATGTCATCCAGTGGTGTCAGGGAACAGCCCACAATGTATTGTGCTGTGCTCAGCACCCTCTGTAATGCTTTCCTGCCCGTGGCTGTCAGACCAGCATACCAAACCACAATACCATACGAGACGACGCTCTCTATAGTAGACCGGTAAAAGAGGGTCATTAGCCGTTGTTCTACCCTGTTCTTCCGCAAGACTCTAAGAAAGTGAAGCCTCTGTTGGGCCTTTCTAGCCACCTGGGTTGTGTTAACTTTCCAGGTCAGATCTTCACAGAGGTAGACTCCCAGAAATTTAAAGGAGGAAACTCTCTACACAATCCTCCCCGATGTAAAGTGGGACAGGTTCCTCCTTTTTTCTCCGGAAGTCTAACACCATCTCTTTCGTCTTGCCAATGTTTAGGTGCAAGTTGTTGTTACTACACCATATGTTTTTGTACCTCCGCCCTATATGCTGTCTCATCCCCACCTGTAATAAGACCCACCACCATTTTAATGTGTACATGGATCCTGCTTCCAGATAATGTTAGGAATTATATCTCTCTGTATATTTCTGAAACTTTCCTTGTTTGATCTCAAGGAAATAATAATTATTTTTTATCATTAGTAAATGTGGAATTTTTCTTACATTATGGTAAGATTTCAGAATGTAGGACAAACATCAAGTCTGAAAGTTTCTTCAGCAAGTCCTGTGGTTCAGCACTACAGTGGACCTCCAAGAGAACATTTTATATTTGTGTGTTGGTTGCCTGCCCAAAAGTTCTTACCTTTGTGCCATCAGTGGGACTGCCCATGCCGTGTGACTTGTTTTATGGAGACTTGCATTTATCCTATGTTCATTTTGCAACAATCAATATTAAGTAGGTCTTCTGTCTCCCTGAATCAATATTTTCTATATAACTGTTGTCTTAATATTTCATTGATGTGGTGGAATACTTTGGAACAAACAGGTTTTAACCAGTGTAGTCCTGTTGCCTCCCTACAGGATCACTGCTACTATCATGGACGCATCCAGAATGATGCTGACTCATCAGCAAGCATCAGTGCTTGCAATGGTTTGAAGTAAGATGGTCTCTAACCTTTTATTTATTTTATTAAGAATAATATACTGCTCTTGGAGTTCTCACAGTTAAAATGAAGGACATCCTCAGTTTTTCATGGAAATTAGTTGGGTGTCATCCAAGATTTCTGCAGAATTAAGACAGCCTTTGGTTGAATACCAAGAAGAGCTGCTGCCAGCCAGTAGAGACACTGGGGAGCTAAATCAGATCTGTCTAAAGGAGCTTCCAAGCCCCGGTCTCCTTTACATATAGGAGGTGATGTTACAGGTATAGAAGATAAGTAGGTTTCAAATTGCATACCTTGCTAGAACGTGTACAGGAAGAGGCAAGCAGACTTTTCGGTTCTTTTCGGAAACACTTTCTTGAGCCACTCTGCACACCTTCTCCAACCACGTAGATATCTTAGCCACATAAAGATCCCAAAATTCAGAAGGTCCCTATCAATAGTCAGAATCAACGTGCTCTCAACATCTGTTACTGAAGGAAGTCACACTTTTTTGTGACAGCCCATTTAATATTGAAAGACTATCATGTCATGTCTGCTCCTTCTTGTCATTGGACTGAATGTACCCATTTTCTGCAACCATTCATCATATGTTTCAACCTCCAGCTCCTTGTTAGACTATATTGTTATTCTTCATTGTTACTCATGTTATTCTGCATTGCCCTCTTTATGAAGATGCCTGCCAAGAATTCTTATTTCCATTCTTTATTAAATATCCTGGTCATCCTTTCATCTTAAATTGCTATCAGATCAATCTGATTTTATTTCCTTGACCACAGCCAAATACTGTTCTACAGTTTGTAAAGTAAATTGCAGTATTTCCTCGAATTCTTTTTAGATATTTTAGGGACAGTTATATTTTTCCTTTTTTATCATAATTAGTTTTGATTCTTGAGCTTTATCAGTAATACACACACACACACATATGTGTGTCTGTGTCTGTGTGTTAAATGTTTGTTAAGTATTTAGAATGCACTTGCTTGGTCCCAGACACAGGATAAATCTTATTTCCTGTTTCAGACTAGCCCAAGGCCATCTACAGGCAGTAGCCACAGCAGTGGCAGCTCATATTTGTGTAAATTTTTTGGCTTGCTAACAAAGAATAAAGGGAGACTGATATGATCATTTCAAACTTATTTGTTCTCATCAGTCAGCCATACCCTTCTGAGATTCCATCATATCGATCATATCAGTCTCCTTGGGCTAGGCTGAAACAGGAAATAGGATTTGTCCCATGTCTGGGACCAAGCAAGTGCATTCTAAATACTTAACAAACATTTAACACATATCTCCCTTGGTTCTCAGCTAACAAAGAGAGGTGCCTAGGTGTTAAAACAACTGCTTAAGACACAATCGGCCCAGGTTCGAATCTCAGAAGTGTACACAAATATGAGCTGCCATCTACAGGCAGTAGCCACAGCAGTGGCAGCTCATATTTGTGTAAATTTTTTGGCTTGCTAACAAAGAATAAAGGGAGACTGATATGATCATTTCAAACTTATTTGTTCTCATCAGTCAGCCATACCCTTCTGAGATTCCATCATATCGATCATATCAGTCTCCTTGGGCTAGGCTGAAACAGGAAATAGGATTTGTCCCATGTCTGTGACCAAGCAAGTGCATTCTAAATACTTAACAAACATTTAACACATATCTCCCTTGGTTCTCAGCTAGCAAAGAGAGGTGCCTAGGTGTTAAAACAACTGCTTAAGACACAATCGGCCCAGGTTCGAATCTCAGAAGTGTACACAAATATGAGCTGCCACTGCTGTGGCTACTGCCTGTAAGATGGCCTTGGGCTAGGCCGAAACAGGAAATAAGATTTGTCCCGTGTCTGGGACTAAGCAAGTGTATTCTGAATGCTTAACAAACATTTGACATATATATATACATATATATATACATATATATATATATATACATATATACATATATATATATATATATATGTATATATGTATATATATATATATATATATATATATATATATATATATATATATATATATATATATACATATACATATATATATATATATACATATATATATATATATATATATATATATATATATATATATATATATATATATATATATATATATATATATATATATATATATATATATATATATATATATATATATATATATATATATATATATATATATATATATATATATATATATATATATATATATATATATATATTTCACCCTTAGGAAATAACATTTTACAGAAAAACAGAATCTTTCAAATAACCTTTGTCTTGCATTTGTATAGATAGAAACTTTATTTTTTAATACCCTAGGGAATATACAATATTGGATTCCATGCCAAACTATTTCCAAACAAATACTATACAAATATTTTGTGGTTGTATTGAGTGTGGGAAATCTTTTATATCTTTCTGATCATAACTGCATCTTTGAGATGTATGAGAAAGCGATACGAGTGCTGAGGAAAGAAAATAAAAACATTCAGTGAATTTTAAGAAGGGATTCAAAAACATGAAAAATGTTGACTTGGTTAGTTAAAAATGAGTCTCAGAGCTGAGTTTCATTACCCAAGTAGGTAACATCATCAGTGCAGTTTATCTCTGAACTAACAATATTCTCTTCTCTTGCTTCTCCATCTCTGATCACCCTTTTGCACATTGTTTTACAGAGGACATTTCACGCTTCAAGGGGAGACGTACTTAATTGAACCCCTGAAGCTTCCTGACAGTGAAGCCCATGCAGTCTACAAATATGAAAATGTAGAAAAAGAGGATGAAGCCCCCAAAATGTGTGGGGTAACCCAGACTAATTGGGAATCAGATGAGCTCATCAAAAAGGCCTCTCAGTTAAATCTTACTCCTGAAGTAAGTCCAATAGTAAACATGGTTTGATTACAGGGATTCATTTACTTGTTTCTAAAATGTAAAGTGTGTGCTAGTCGTTTCCAAGTCTAGGGGCTGGTGCTCATCTCTGTTTCAAAGCCGAAGAGCCAGCGCTTGTCTGAGGACGTCTCCGTGGTCATGTGGCCGGCATGACTTGACACCAAAGGCGCACGGAACGCTGTTACCTTCCCACCGTAGTGGTCCCTATTTTTCTACTTGCATTTTTATGTGCTTTTGAACTGCTAGGTTGGCAGAAGCTGGGATGAGTAACAGGTGCTAACTCTATTACACGGCACTCAGGATTCGACACGCCAATCTGCCGACCTTCTGATCGGCAAGCTCAGCATCCTAACCCACTGAGCCACTGCGTCCCTTTTAATGACTGAATAAAGAGTGACAAATTGAATCTGGTCACATTTGACCTTCATACTCCCAATATTTTCCTCCTTTACTGGAGGGAAAAAAAATAGAAAACAAAATGTTGCATCCAAAGTAACAGTTCCTTCCTTCCTTCCTTTTGGTGGAAAAAGATGAAATTGCCTGATATATATCTAGAAGTTCAAAATCTCAACTTTTTTTATTAAAATGTTAAAATTGACATGGAACAACAGTTGTTGTTACAATGGAATACCAAAACAGAAGTTCAGTTGCCAAACGTGATTGCAAATTCTTGTTTGCCTTTTTTTGCCTTCAAACTGGATCTTTTGCAGCGGAGTTAAGAAAGTGGCTGACAGAGAGCAAGGAGAGAAATTACATTCTAGAATTCGCAATTTGGCCTTGTAGTTCTGTATGCTGAAAAAACACGAGAACGCTTTCATAGGGAAAAAAGCAAGTAATGCACACTCACACATTCAGCTCTTAGCAAGAGTGCATTTCCTGAGCAACCTGGGTACTCTAGTGGTGGAATCTAAATGTGGAATGCAGTAGGGAGGGGCTCTTTCCCAGGGAAATAAGAGGCAGATCAGAAATGAGTCCTTGGATTGCAGAAAGAAGCCCGGAAGGGATCCTCCCTAAAGCCTTCACAAGGTGTATCTCATAGTTACACAGAGTGTGCTTTAGCCTGGCAAGATTCCCGTCTATACGAGAACAGCAATAAAGAAACTACTCTGAGCAATTAACCATGGTTTCTTGTTCCTTGAGCCTGAGAACTCTGAAGCAATATTTCATTAATCACTTTAAAATTACATCAAAAGAAAGGCACAATTCTTTGGCCATTAAGAGTGAGTTCAGTGGGTCAAAATGTCTGATTGCCTCCCCTTACCTTGTCTTTGATGCATAGTGTGATATGATTGCAGGCAAGGTCTAATTGCTTCCATAGCATGACCACATCACTGTGTTTCTTAAGTGATTGGTTGGGATCCTTTGTTTGAGAAAGGGAAGGAAAGGTGAGAAAGTCATTGAAGGATCATTTTGACAGCCTGAAAAACAGGTCAAAGAGAGCAATTTACTCATGTGCCTGTTCTTATTCCTATTAAATTCTTTTCAGAATTAGGTATTCATATATACCTTTATCTTTAAATGTAGGCATGATAAATTCCAAAAACAGATTAATTGGAAACAAGTGCCACACCTTATTAATACAAAGAATTATACAAAAAATCCATTGCATAATGTACTTTCCCCCAAAAACTTTGTCAGCACTTCCTCTAAGTCAGTATTCCCCAACCTTTCAAGCTTTGCGGACAGGTGGGGAGAGGGGATGGTTCCACGTGAGCAGCAGGGTCATGCGTGCATCCAACTCTATTTGTGCAAGCAGTGGGCACACGCACCCACTCATGCAAACGGAGCACACCCACCCATGCTTGCTCGCTGGTCATGCAAGTGGAGATGTAGGCGCTCACCTGCCACTTCCATGGCCCAGTTCTGAAGGGCTCAAGGCCCAGGGCTAAAATTTTAACAAGCTGTCTCCCTATAAATGTCTTCTTGAAAGAACCAATATTTCTGAAAGTTCAAGTATTTTGACCAGAGAGTAAAACAAGCACTGATGATGACAAACATTCTTGTTGGCTGCTGGGAGCAATATGTCTAAACAGACTTTTCTTAATTGTTCTCTTTAGCAACAAAGATACTTGAATTCCCCCAAATACATTAAGCTTGTCATAGTTGCGGACTACATAATGGTAAGTATCCTGGATGTCTCTCCATTTTTTTCTGCATTGAGCACAGCATTTTGTTTCTGCCTTTTTAAATGTGGGCATTTTTGAAGACATTAACAAACATCCTAACTGGCTTTCTCTTAAAATATGCTTTATCATAAACTTTGATATTTTTTGTTATTGGACCCAACCAATATTTACAAAGTTAAGAGTCATTTGTAAATATACTCTAATTTGCACATTTGGTATTTCTGGATACCATCTAAATTTATTTTTGTCCCACACTGGTTAAACAGTTCTGTAGGTTTCTTTGAAACATTCCTGCAATGTTTGTTTGTTCAAGTTGACAACACATGAAGATAAAGATGTACAGTGAAGAATGTTTATCTCACACATCTCTGAACATGGAAATATAGCATCCAATTTAGGAAAGCATTTCGGTAGACTCACCAAAATTTTCTCCAACCAGGAAAAAAAGCCCATGTATGCTGCTGAAAAGTTAATAATATATTAATGGGACAAATGTTGATTAAAAAATCAGCACAAGAGAATTCTTTAGCCTGTTTGTATAAAAATTATAATTACATCAGCAAACTCAATTATTCTTTCACTGATATGTTATTTCTCTACCTTATTCCTATAATTATGATCTCATCTTAACATTTTTGTCTTTTCTGTAGTTCTTGAAATATGGCCGCAGTTTAATTACTATAAGAACAAGAATATATGAAATTGTCAACCTTTTAAATGTGGTAAGATGACATGGCAAATATTATTTCACTTATTGAATTTAAAACCTCTCTCAGCCCCAGTCAAGATTTTCACTGTGTTCACACAACACACTTAACCAGGTAAAGAGAGAGAGTATATGGATTTCTACAAGAATGTTAACTTTTGTGGCTCTGAGTGAGACAAAACTACGTCATTTGGCCAGCTGTTGATCCAGCATGTGAGGCCATCCCAGAAAATGGGTTAATTCAGTAACTAGGTTAATAAGTCTCTTATGGGAATACAGTCACTGTGTTGGGAGGATGTAAATCCAAAAATGTTGCAAGAACTCAACCAGAACTGAATTAACCACAGAATTAACCACAGGGCTGTGGTTAATGGTTCTGAGCTTGGAGATTAGAAAGAAATGGACACAGTCAGCCTATTCCCAGCTCAGTTGATTATGAAACTGATCCCTGAGAAGAAACTCGGAGAGAGAAACTCAACTTGACTTGGATTGTGGTACTTAGGAGGAGATACACTCATATTACAGTCTCCTATTAGCCTTGTTTACATTTTCACTGCTGATGATCAGTTAGAAACAGGGAGAGAACAGGAAGATCGTTGAGTCAACTCTCCTTTGAGTCCTCCTACTCTTCTGTTCCTGATTACAGAGAATAATCATGTGCTTCTTTCTATCCTTTTATTTATTTCTCCTGCTTAATACATTATTATTGTTCCCCAATATATAGAGTCTTTAGTGCTGTCTGAGCTTGGTAGTTTCCTTGCCGATATTTCATTATCTGACTAAACAACTTACTTAGTAAAGAAAGCAGCAAACTCACAGAGCACCAAGGACTTCAACCTTGAGCTCCAGAGAGTTCTCTTCTATTAATGCCTAGATCTATTTTTTCCACCTGCCCGTAGAGGCCAATGTCAGCTGCTTTTTAATCTTGAATGTTTCTCAAGGTTTACTTGTATTTGAGTTTCTGATTGATGCCATGTCCACTTGACAGATTTACAGAGTTCTGAATATTTATATAGCACTGGTTGGCCTAGAAATTTGGAACAATGGAGATAAGATTAACGTGCTCCCAGAAGCGAAAGTTACTTTGGACTTATTTGGAAAATGGAGAGAGAGAGATTTGCTGAATCGCAGAAAGCATGATAATGCTCAGTTACTCACGTACGTCTCATTGTTGGGAAAGGGAATGGGGGCTGCTAGGAATGGAGGGTTATGGCGAGGTTAGTGCTTGCACAGAGCTTCCGCTATATGCTATATGCTTTAAACCATGTGTGAACTATGTTTCTGGGTCAAAGTCAACCACTTATTTTGTAGATGAGATCTGGTTTTGAGAAGTCCTTGAATGATTGCAGGTGAAAAAACTCAGCTTGATTTCATTTCACCTGGATTTAAAATTGAAACTTGCATGATTATCCTGCTGTAGACTTACACATCAATTTTTAATTCAATTAAATAATGTTTTGGTTCCCTTTCTGCACCAAGTAAATGAACACTTGCATTATACAACAGATAAACCAAGAATAAAGTAAAATAATACAATATCCAATCTATATATAGTGCTTAGCAATATATGCATATACATATACATTTGTGTTTGTCTCTCTCTGTGTGTGGTGTGTGGTGTGAATGTTTGACTCTAGGCGTTCAGCTCTGTTTCACAGCTGAAGAGCCAGCATTGTCCAAAGATGGTCATGTGGCCAGCATGATCAAATGCCAAAAGCACATGGAATGCTATTACCTTCCCCCCAAAATTGTACCTATTTATCTATTTACATTTCTGTGCTTTTGAACTGCTAGGTTGGCAGGAGATGGAGCAAGTAATGGGAACTCACTGCATCAGGCAGAACTTAGGTCTCAAAGTGTCTACCTTCTAGTCAACAAGCCCACTGTCTTAACTGCTCAGTTCCACACCCCATCAGCCTATATATTGGAAAACAATTTCATGAGTGGGAAACTGACATGTTTATTCTCTTATATCTATAAGATATTCCTCAAATAACAATTGTGTTGTGAGCAATCTTACAGGATATGTGCATAACAAGAAGGTCTTATGAAATATGGAAGGTGCTAGATGGAGGGCAGATCTAAGTGCAAGGGAGAATATTAAAAATACAAAAAAAAAATCCATTTCATTTTCCCACATAAGTTGATTTGACTCGTCATCCAGTCACCTTTTCCAATAGCATCTAGTCTTCAATAACCTTACTGCTAAATTGATAGACATTTATTAAATATGTATTTGGATTTTCATAGTTAATGGAATTAAATTGACCCAAATGGGCTGGATTCAAACAACATGCTAACCCCTTTCCCCAACCTAATTCATGCTAACACCAGCCAAACTCACCATATAGTGAAAATGCACTCTGAATATTTTTAACAGATCTATTTAGTTAAATGGCTTCTGAGAGTAGAGCCTAAAATGAATTTTAACATTCTGAAAACTGGTCTTAAATGAAGATGGGATGAGGGGTTTGCAAAAAGCCATAGTTATGTATGCCCCTACATAATGTGCTTCTATCTTCTATACATTTTATCCCCCTCCTTCTTTCTTATAGGGGCATTAACTTCAATGGACCAACTGCAGGACTTGGTTACTTGGGCAGTATGTGCGACCCACAATATTCTGCAGGAATTGTTCAGGTTAATATTTAAAAAAAAAGATACCTGTTATCTATTTGTACTGAAGTGAAAACTTATGTACAGGCATAACTTCTTTATAAATAAAGTCTCTTCTTATTTTCGATCCATTTCATTTCCAGACTTATTTATGGATTTTACATCCCCAGATCCTGCCTCAACTGATGGCATTTTGGCACGATGCACTCTAGACATGTTGTAGAACAGGCTTTTTGTATGCAGTAAGCCATATGTCAAAGACGACAATATATTATAATGTTTCTGGATCAGGAGGAGTCAAACTGTGCTCTAATTGGCAAATGAGCAGGTCAAATCATGTCACAATACTTCCAAATAATGCTTCTGAACAATATTCTTAGCAATCCTAATGACAAACATGAATCACCCTACTTTCATTCCAAGAAATGTAGTGTCTAGATTGCATGTGACTGAATTAAAGTACATTGCGAAAATGAGAGAATACTAAATCTACTTAAGAAAAAAAAACTCCAGTATTTTAAGATCCTGCAAGAAAACCATTAGTTAACGTGATACTAAGCATCTATTGAGAAACAGTAAAGTTAGCTTTTTGTTCATGTAGGAAGAATGGAGAGACATGGCAATAAACAAAACTTCTACAACAAAACTCATAAAGTTTTCTTTCTTAATAAGCAGAGTTAGGATCCTGGTAGTACAAGATAATCCTGTTTCCTCAAGAAGGCCATTTTATTCAGAAAAACCAACTCATCCTTAAGTCTGTTTAGAATGGGTACCTTCAATATTCCGAAAATACTAGCTTGTAGCAAAAGACACCGAGTAGTTTTTGGAGTAAAGTTGCCTGTAAGTTTTAGAAAGTAAATAAATGCAGACAGCAAATGGATGCATAACTTTTCATCTTCTCCTGTGCTGTAGCTTTTAGGCTTTAAAGTTTCCTTCTAGATGTATTTGTGTATGTTCTGGAGTCTTGGTGGGCACACATACTTTCGGAAGAGCTAGAGGAATCCTGAGATGGTATCCTCAACTTAAAATTGGTCACTTAGTCACCAGTTTTAGCCACTTGGTGCTAATAATAATAATTGGATTCACTTTCAGTTTCTTGGTGAACTAACATTAAACAAAATATTCTCTTATCTTCAGGATCATAACAAAGTAAATTTTTTGGTTGCATTGGCAATGGCCCATGAGATGGGTCATAATCTGGGCATGGATCATGACGGAATTCAGTGTACTTGCGGGGCTAAATCATGCATTATGTCTGGGACACTAAGGTAAGGATTGAGGAAAACTTTTAATGCCTTTCCAATCAAGTTATTTTAAAATTAATTGGTTGCAATTAATTGTTAAATTAAATATGCTGAGAATTTACAAAAATGAAAGGGTCAGGGAGTTACAAAAAAAGAGGGTTTAGGTCATTTGTGTGTCACTTTCCATGTGTAGTTAAAATGTGTCCTATTTAAAAAGGTAGAAATGTTCTCAACAATTGAATGTCATCATTCAGTAGCTTCCTCCAAAACCCCAGAGTTTAAAGAAACAGTGTAGGAAGCACAGCCAAAGAAACCAAATATTAACAACTGTGAAGGATAAAGAGGAAACTAAGTTAGACGTTAAAGACTTTCTTAAAGTGGGAAGCAGAATGGGAAAAAAAATATTCTGAACCAGGCAACAGCAGGAAGAAAAAGATAAATTAGCATCCTTGGGGTTTTCCTGCCTCACCCTTTCATCAAGGTAGAATATGTTGCATCTCTGTCATATATTGCAGTCTTCTGAAATCAACAGGTAGCAATTTACAGGAAGTCATTGACTTACAACTACTTCTTTAGCAACCATTCACAGTTACAATGGCCCTAAGAACAGTGACTTACGACCGTTCCTCACAATTACAGCCATCCCAGCCTCCCTTCAGTCACAGAATCAAAATTTGGGCATTTGGCGACACCCTCGTGTATTTATGACACTTGCATAAATAGTTGTGACTTTCCCAGCTGTCTTCTCATATGCAAAGCCAATGGAGCAAACTGGGTCCCTTAATGACTGTGTGATTCCTTTAACAAAGTGGCAAAACTGGTTGTAAAACTGAGCACGACTCACTTAACAACTGGCTTCCTTGGAAGTGGAAATTCTGGTCCCAGTTGTGACAGCAAGTCAAGGACTACCAATGTTTTCTTCTGGGTGCAAGTTTAGGCCTTACTTTATCAAGAAGGAAAAAATAAAAGGAAAAAGAAAGCAAAATGTTCTCAGCAATTGTCTTTTGCAAAACTCTCCATAACTTTTGTGTAAGAGTTTTGTGTAGGCTCAGTGAGCATCCCACCTTTGGATCAATTTCTGGTTTCTTCTGCTAAAGTCCGAGGACTTCCTTGCCTCCTATTTCATGCAATGGCAAAGAGGCCAGAAAATATGGAGACTGTCATGTAGCCTTTCCTGTTTTTCCTAAAGGATTTCCAGGCATCATGATTACTCTTTAATACTTCTAGACGCTTTGTAATGTTTTGTACAGAAGAGTTTGCTTAGAAAACAATTTTGCTCAATTAACCCCACCAAAGGGATCTGGTGCAACTTTGACCTTGAAAGAAGACCATCTTGTCTGTTTAATGGCCACCATCCAATTCTCTTTGCGTTCTTGTTTCCACCTCCTAACTTGAGGGACAATAATTATATTCCTAATGATTTGAATTAACATTAGGAAGGTGCTTTGCTGGGCTTAGGATGCTGTGTTTGCATCTATTTAAGTATTCAGCTTCAGAGGTCACTTGCTGATATTATCACCTTTTCAACAAAAGAAATCAACAACAAATACTTTAAGGCAACTAAAGAATTAGCATACTTAGCTCTCTCTTCATGGTTATAAAAGGTCCTATCCCTCCAAAAGAAGAAAAGAAAAACTGGATCAAAATAACACACTGTTTTCCCTTCAATTATATTATTGTCCTTCCACAGAGAGGCTGACTAAAAATTAAAATAAAAGGCACCCCACTCAAACACAAGACGCAGCTCGATCAACTAATATCACATGGAGTTTTCATTGCAAATGGATTTTGTTAAAAAAAGAAAGGAAAGTTAGTGGAATTAAAACTGAAGGAGGATAACCTGGGGCTAAGATCAAGGGGTACAAATCGTTTCTCTTAGCTATTTTGTTAGCTTTAGAGGAAAAAAAAACACTGCACTTCTTCATTAGCCATCCCTTTTCCATCTTACATGTTTTTGCAATGAATTTTGTTCCTAGTCCAAATATGGATGATGTCATGGTCTTATTTTGGTTCATCTCTATAGCTGTGAAGCTTCCATTCGGTTCAGCAATTGTAGTCAGGAGGAACATCGGAAGTATCTTATTAATAAAATGCCTCAATGCATTCTCAACAAACCCTTGAAAACAGATATTGTTTCACCTGCAGTTTGCGGAAATTACTTGGTGGAGCTAGGAGAAGATTGTGACTGTGGCTCTCCTAGAGTAAGTTCTTTCTTTTTTTTAATCAACAAGAATCATTTGAAGAATTTTCTCAAAAATGGGATTCCTCGAAAAATCATCTGGCTTTCTAAGTGGTTTGAGCCATCCAAGAGGTTGGTTTGTGAATGGCACAGGTTTGTGCCCTTTATGTACAGGCATGTATGAAGTGGTTTCTTGGATTTGGTTAAACAGTTGTAGAGGAATGGGGAAGACAGCATTTTTTTTTAAATGGGTGATTTACCACTTCACGAAAATCCTTCCCTCCTGAAAACCCCTATTTTGTTGACATGGCCACATTATCTTGTCCCATTATTTTCTTGAGCTTCTCCCTCCCATATCTGATCATCTTTAATCTACGCTCTGATCCTAATAATATTTTAATAAGAACAGTAATATAGTGTTTTTATGTTGTTAAATACATCTGTAATGGTCTGTGAGAATGTCCTTAAGAGACAAAAGAAGGAGGAAACGTCTACTCAATGGTCATATAAGAAGGAGATTAGCCTGCAGAAGCAATGGGGCATGGCAAAAATCTCAAGAGGGACACCTCCCACCCATTCTCTTGGTCCGTAAAGATGAGGTGGTAGAAATGGACTTTCATTATTGAAAGATTCTGCTACTGTAACCTTACAATCAAGGTAGTGTTAATGCTCATGGTGGGTGCTTCTTCTCTGGAATACCTCAAAGGCTGGCACGATGAGTAGAAAATCCCTCATGAATAAGAAAGGAATGGGGCTGTAGGTTATGTGGGCTTCACAATTAGGAGATGAGGATATTTTTATTTGTTTTATTCTTTTCACTTAGGAAATATCAGATAAGGCCCTTTCCTAGATATATGCCATTATACGTTTGCAATAACAAACAGTTTGTTCATTTGCTAGCATGAACCCATAAGAGGGAACACATTGCAGAAATGTCTTTTTCCTTGGCAGTTTTCCTCTTCAAAATAGATCAATTAAAAAAGACCAGTCAGAAAATTCTATGACATCGTTTGATATGTTTTGGTTTTCAGGATTGTCAAAATCCGTGCTGCAATGCTGCAACATGTAAACTTACACCAGGGTCACAATGTGCAGATGGAGAGTGTTGCGACCAATGCAAAGTAAGACTTGATTATTTTTAACACCAGGAGAGATTTTACCTTGTTCCTTACTGGCCATATAGAAATTTAATATCTCTTTGGATTTTTACTATGATCAAAACATTTTATCCTTATTTCTATCCCTTCTTCCAGTTTATTTGACCCTTATGAACATACCCATGGGGAGGATAATTTAACAAAATTTCAGCCTTGTCTCAATCTCAAATGCACTCTTTCAACATGTTAAATCATGTCTGTGAAAATAATATATTTTTTCTTTGACTGAGATTGCATGGAAACTAAGTTTAAATAAGGGTGGGCAATGTTTGAGATTGGTGCCCTAACTCAGCTTCCTACTTACTGGAAGGTTCTAAGAGGTCCCTGGTAATGCTGTGACATTTTTCTCTCTGAGCCTTTTAGGATGGAAATAGGTGCAGGAGACTTCTAGAAGTAAAATGGCCTCCTCCCCCTCTTAAGTTCTCTTCCTGCTCTCTAAGGCTGTAAATTCAGGTGTTTTGGTGGCACATTTTGGAGATAATGCAGGACCATGAAAAGAGAGGTGCAGGTTCTCATTCCTTCTTTCTTTGAGGGATCCCAGTTGACTCTGTAATAAACCTTTTGAGCACAGTGGCCCAAAACATTTTGTTATTACCATATTTCCATCACAAGTCTAGATTCAGAGCAAGAGAAGGGAGCCACGTGTTTTTCAGCACGTGACAGAAAATTCTATGAATGCTTCTTCCTATGTAAAGAAATAAAAATATGAGAAGTTAAGCAATTCACTTTTTGCTGCTTTTTCACAGCAGCCCAAATGATTTTCACTTTATGGTCAGCCAACATGTAGAACTTGTGTTTTAGGAATTGAGCCTTTCATTGCAATCATTTCCCGATAGCAAACAAGATGGACTGGGACTTCTAGGCACCACACAATTCTTATAGGGCAGGGATGCCTTGCTTGGTGATCCTCAAGACAGATAAAGGGGAGGTTTTGAAATGTGTTGTGAATCATGGTTTGACTCTTTGATCTCTGCTGCTGAAGAGTGATAGCTGGAGTATTTTTGATTCTCGCCCACAGTTTGGGAGAGCAGGAACAGTATGCCGGCCAGCAAACGGTGAATGTGACGTGTCTGATGTCTGCACTGGCCAATCTGCTGAGTGTCCCACAGATCAGTTCCAAAGGAATGGACAACCATGCCAAAACAACAATGGTTACTGCTACAATGGGACATGCCCCATCTTGGGAAAGCAATGTATTTCTCTCTTTGGGGCAAGTAAGTCAACTTTAGCATTTCAGAATAGTGATGTTATAAAAGATTAAGATAGTCATTGCCATTAATGAAAGATATTTTCTCCTTTTTTATCCATAGTAAATCATCATTACATTTCTGTTCTGTAACAGAGTTGGAAGAAGCCTTGGAGGTCTTCTAGTCCATTTCCCTGCTTAAGCAGGAAGCCTTATATCATTTCCAATCTCTTCTTTAAAAAATCTCCAGTGTTGGAGCACCCACAACTTCTGAAGGTCTTTTCCAGAAGGAATATTTTTTTAAGATTAAAGCCTCCATTCTTTGTATGCTTTAGAGCCCAGAGTTGTACTTTGGGGGAAGGACGTTTTTGTGGGTTGTTCATACTTTCCCAAATTGGAGGAAGATCTGAGCCAATCTCAATGAGAGATAATGTAAATTGAACATGGGACTGTGCGCTAAGAGTATTCAACCCTGCAACTGAAATTTTCCTTACATTTGGCATAATAATTGAAGAAACAGATGTTGGGGGATGTGATTCTTATCACTGATCACTCATCATTTTAATGCCAGACTATTACAAAATTTTCAGCATGGCTTTATATTGAAAAAGAAAAGTGAAATAAGTTCCTCTTTTTCACATAGGGTAGATAGTTTTCAGCTAACGGGGAGATTTCTCTTTGCCATATATAGGTGATGCACTAAATAATTGATCTCTAATTAAAAGATTCAGAATTAACAGAATAACAGAACAACAGAGTTGTAAGGAGTCTTTGATGTCTTCTAGTCCAACCTCCTGTTCAAGCAGTAGACCCTATACCATTTCCAATCTCTTCTTAAAAACCTCCAATGTTGGAGCACCCCAACCTCTGAAGGCAAGCCATTCCATTGATTAACTGTTCTCTCAGGAAATTTCTCCCTGTTTCTAGGTTGGTTCTCTCCTTGATTAGTTTCCATCCATTGGTAATGCTCTCCCTTCAGGTCCTTTGGAGAATCAGTTGGCATCCTCTTTTTTTGTGGCAGCACCTTAGATATTGGAACACTGTTATGTCACTCCAAGTCTTTCTTTTCATTAAACTAGAGGTACCCAATTTGTGCAACTGTTCTTCATATGTTTTAGCCTCCAGTCCTCTAATTATATTTGCTGCTTTTCTCTGCATTAGTTTTCATATTGTGGCAAACAAACTGTAGACAATATTCCAAAGCATTATAAAGTGGTACTAACAGTTCGTGTGATCTTGATTGTATCCCTCTGTTAGTGTAGCCTAATTGTAGTGTAAAACAACTTGCCACTATTGGAAAAGTGTAGCCTAGCATTGTGTTGGCTTCTTTGGCGGCTGTAACACACTGCTGGCTCATATCTAAGTGATTGTCCACTAGGACTCCAAGATCCCTCTCAAAGTTACAACTATTGAGCCAGGTATCACCTCTTCTATACCTGTGCATTTGCTTGTTCTTTCCTAAATGTAGATTTCTTTTTTTTTTACTTTTTCACTACTGAATTTAATTTTGTTAGATTGGACTCAATGCTTAAAAGATCCTTCTGGATTGTAAGCCTATCATGTGGAGTGATGGCTATTCCTACCAGTATGCTGTTCTCTTCAAATTTGATGAGTTCCCCTTCCACCCTCTTATGTAAATTGTTTATGAAGGGTCAGGTGGCATGTGATGTTGATGTTCAAACAAAGAGAATCATTATTTTGATCAGGTAAATAGCCTGAAATGAGGTAACACTCCAAAGAATAGTAATAGCTCAATCCTTTGCAAGTAATCAAACTGTATTCAAAGAGGCTTGTGCCCAGGAACTGACAGGTCTTAAATCAAGAATGACACATGATGGTTATTCCAAGCTGAATTCTTTCTTGTTTCATTCCTATAGTCAAAATCTTGCCAGACTACTATCTGCATCTACAATACACTCTGTAAACTATTAGGGAGGAGATGTCTTCACCCTCTTTCTCTCACACATGATCTCCAGGCAGAGTTGCCTCTTACTCCTCAAGATTTCATCCCCTCCCTTCTGGGAATCCATTTCTTCACTGCATTCCAGCACAGGAATGTATCCATGATAAAGCTGAAGTTTAAAAATGCCAGACACAGAGGAAGAAATCTGGATTCAGATTCCCCTACAGCCATTGATTTACCGCATGGTCTCCTGCACGTTGCATTATAGTGGCTTCAGCTTTGTGTCCATCAAATGGAATAAGCAAGTTTAGTGTAGCACTGTGATAGTGAAAGCTTCATAATGAGGATTAGATAAATAAGTAAGCAAGTCAATATTAACTAAATTATATGGAACTCCTCTGAAATCTCTTAATCCATTCTTTATCTTGCTGGCATCTTACGCATTCATGTATTTGTCTTGGTTCCTCACTCTCTCTTGCAGGTGCAACTGTGGCTCAAGATGCATGTTTTCAGTTTAATCGTCTGGGCAATGAATATGGCTACTGCAGAAAGGAAAATGGTAGAAAGATTCCATGTGCACCACAGTAAGCAATCTAAATTATTTCCTGCTACGATGATGATATAATATAAGGATAATAAGAAATATTTTATGGTCCACATCTGTGGGAATATGACTCTCTCGCCTGACTAATATAATTGAAATATGAGCCAATTTCTGAATGGCTAATTTTCTTTGTTTTCCATCTTGGGTTACAAGATGGAGCAAAAATGGGGTGTAAAAAGAGTGCCAGGAGGATAGAAGTGCCTTTTAAAAGGTTGTGTGGGAAAGGACAGATAGTCCTTGATTTATAACCTTTCATTTACTAACCTCAAAGAAATGACTTATAGGTGATTCTTCCACTTCCAACTGTCATGGCATCCTGTAGTCATGTGATCAAAATTCAGGTTCCTGTATTTATGAGGGCCTCAGTATCCTGAGGTCACATGAACACCATTTTCCATCTTCCCAGCCAGCTTCCAACAAGCAAAGTCAATGGGAGAGGTTGGATTTGCTTAACAACCGTGTGATTCACTTAACGGTTCACCTCATCGCCATGGGAAAAAGATTGTAAAACTGGCAAGGGAAATTCTGGACACAGTTGTGGTTGTAAGTCAAGGACTATACTATTATCAGCCTTTCTTATTGGGCTGACATCACCCAGCTTATTCAACTTGCATATTACTGAATAAACCTTGGTTGGCTGAGTTTATGAATTGCATTTAGTCATAAATCATGATTTAGAAGCCACAAGGGCTAATTTGGCTCCACACGTTGAACCCAAACTAAACGATAAGCCACATTATCTTTTAGTGGTATGTGTAAATCCGGACTCTGCTCTTAGGCAAACACACAGACCCCTGTGCCATCGTTTTCTGCTAAAGGAAGGGAAGTTCTTATTTTATGTATCCTTAGTTAAATCATAAATATTTTTTCTTCCAACTTTTTTTTTAAAAAGAAATAGAATAATATCCATGGGGGGGCACTTTCCCTCTTCAACATTTAGTGTAGCTGCCCAACCTTTAGATTTCAACTTCCTGTCATCCACTGATCGGAGATTTGGGGAATTTTAGGCTAGAATCTGGAAAAAACTAAATCTCCTAATTCTGCTGTAGGCATTTTCCAGTTGGATAATAGATGCATTCCTTGCTCTTAAGATAAGAATCCTGACTCAAACTATCTTCACCCCCCAAAACAGGGAAATCACAGTGAACTAGTTGGAGATACAAGAACTGTGTTTCTTTATTTTGGTTCAAACCTTGAAACACCTTGTAAGATTTTTCAGGTACATGTTAAAGGCAACCCAGTTCATATTGAGGCTGAACAAACCTCTGTTTCTCCATCTCTAATTAAAAAAACACATAAAGGATAATATAAGATCAACTGTCTGTTACCACAGTGACGTGGTCTGGTCACCTCCCAGTTGGATTACTGCATAGGGCTACCCTTGAAGAGTATTTGGAAAGTGCAACTGGTATGGAACACAGTGGTGCTGATAGTTCTGGAGGCCTCTTACATGTGACACCACTGTTTATTTATTTATTTATTTATTTATTTATTTATTTATTTATTTATTTATTTATTTGATTTATATACCGCCCTTCTCCTAGAGGACTCAGGGCGGTGTACAGGGCAATAAAATAAGAATATATTAGATAAATAATTTTAAAACCCAAATCCATCAGGCCAGGCCGGCTTGTTCGAATAGATAAGTTTTTAGATCACGCCGGAAGGAGCAAAGGTCGGGGGCCATCCGGAGTTCAGCTGGTAAGCGGTTCCAAAGGATTGGTGCACCCACCGAGAATGCTCTCCCCCTGGGGGTCACCAGCCGACATTCTCTGACCGGTGGTACCCTGAGGAGGCCCTCTCTGTGGGAACGTATAGGACGGAGGGACGTTGACACCGGCAGTAGGTGCTCCCGTAGGTAATCCGGACCCATGCCATGTAGGGCTTTGTATGTCATCACCAGCACCTTGAATTTCACTCGGAAGGTAACTGGAAGCCAGTGCAGCTCACGGAGCAGAGGTGTAATATGGGAGTATCGGGAGACCCCCAAAAGTACTCGTGCAGCTGCACTCTGTACCAGCTGAAGCTTCCGAGTGGTTCTCAAGGGCAGCCCCATGTAAAGAGTGTTGCAGTAGTCTAGACGAGAGGTCACAAGTGCATGGGTGACTGTACGTAAGGCATCCAGGTCCAGATAGGGTCGCAACTGACGCACCAGACGAACCTGGGCGAAGGCCCCTCTAGTCACAGCTCCTATATGATCTTCTAAGGAGAGCTGTGAATCTAAGAGGACACCCAGATTGCGAGCCTTATCTACGGGGGGTAATAACTCGCCCCCAATATTAAGAGATGGAATAATCTGAATTTCCTGACATGCCGGTATGTACAGCCATTCAGTCTTGTCCGGGTTGAGTTGAAGCCTGTTCCTCCCCATCCATTCCCGGACTGCTTCCAGGCAACGGGACATCACGTCGAGGGCATCACTGGTGTGGTTTGGGGTCGAGATGAAAAGCTGGGTGTCATCAGCATACTGATGATATTCCACTCCAAAACCACGGATGATCTCACCTAGCAGCTTCATATAGATGTTAAAGAGGAGAGGTGAGAGGACCGACCCCTGAGGAACTCCATACAGGTGGCCAGTTTGGTTCCGGGTCAATTCAAGGAGTTGGCCATTACCTTTAAAGCCGTTTATGACATGGGTCCAGGAAACTGGTGGAACTGTTGGGATTAACCTGATCCAATCCTTTTAGTGGAAAATGTTGAATTTATATCCTGTCAGTCAAAGGCTTTTGGCTGGTGAGGTGCAGGAGAAAAGCCTATTCAGCTGTCCCCCCACCCCACCCCCCCGTAATATTCTTCTGTCAGAGGTGAGGTCTGTCCCCAGAGTTCTGGCCCCCAGGAACAACCTTCAAACAAGGCTCTGCTGCTTCGTTGGAGGGGTCAACATGGGCATGTTACATTAGGGATGGCTGATGGAATACTGAATATTCTCATCCCCAGGCTGCCCATCATGTTTCTTAATTTTTACCTTTTATTCCAATTTTAATTGTTTGTTGCACATTCTATCTTTTTGTTATATCGTAAGTCACCCAAAGTCATTGTACTAGTGAGATGGGGACATGGGAAATGAATGAATGAATATTTGCAAATAAGCAAAGGAACAAACCTCATTCTTATTAATTAGTAAGAATTGACTGTTTCCTTTTCAGAGATGTAAAATGTGGCAGGTTATACTGCTTCGATAATTTACCTGAACACAAGAATCCTTGCCAAATCTACTATACTCCCAGAGATGAAAATAAGGGAATGGTTGATCCTGGAACAAAATGTGGAGATGGAATGGTTAGTAAAAGATTACCTCTAATCTGTGTGTTCTAAAGTCTGATTCCAAGAGGTGATCACTAATGTTTTTTTGCAATCGATCAATGCTGAAAGCTGGTCTAGAGTTTCCAAACTACAGTGAATCTACATAGAAGAACAAGTATCCAACTATCCTTATTTTGGTTGTTGTTACTTTGTTTTTTCTTCAAACAACAACCACAACAAATGAGGTGAATGTCCAGGGCTGTTTCTTTCTTGCAAGAACAAAACTCCTGGCCTTCTCAGAGCCTTGTGCTTCTCTCTCGCAGCATCTTCTGGACAGATTGTCAAGAGTCAGTCCTTTCTCTAAACTTCTAGGTGTCTCCATAGGGAAGGTGGAAGAGAGAAATGAGAAAATCAGGGCAGAGCTGATTGTGACCTAACAATGAAGCCACTTAGAAAGGCTGAAGCAATCCCAAAGCCTACATTAAACGAACAAGAATCACTTCCCCTTGATTTTTATACAATAATGAACCTGAAAGAAGTTTGGGTTAGTTTGGAAAGTGCTGTCTTACACCATTGATAATCTCTTACTTTGACTTTCAGGTGTGCAGCAACGGGCAGTGTGTTGATGTGAATACAGCCTATTAATCAACCTCTGGCTTCTCCCAGAAGGTTCAGCTTCCCTCTAGTCCAAAGAGATCCATCTGCCTGCATCCTACTAGTAAATCAATTTTAGCTTCCAGATGGCATCTAAATTCTGCAATATTTCTTCTCCATATTTAATCTGTTTACCTTTTGCTGTACTCAAACCTTTTTCCTGCCACAAAGCTCCGTGGGTGTGTACAACACCAAAGGCTTATTTGCTGTCAAAATAAATAAATAAATAAAATGACCATTTTACCGTTTGCCAATTGCAAAGCACATTTAATGCAACAAGTTCTGCCTTTTGAGCTGGTGTATTTGAAGTCAACGCTTCCTCTCCCACAATTTCACACTGGCTTTCCAAGATGTAGCTGCTTCAATCAATAAACTATTCTGCATTTTGTAAAGGGTCATTTTTCAAATCTGGTTTGCTGGAATAAACCGCCTCAAGAACTTGCATGCAATCCTGAGGTAAACCATCAGGAGAATTATCTACTGGCATTAAAGGAACTTATTCACAGTCATCTAGAAAATTCAAAAGATAGTATTTTGTTTCAGAAGGAGCCCCTAACAATAAATAAATCCACATATTGCAAGACAGTTCCAAATGTGTTTTTTAAAAGGCAGAAGGACCTTCTTTTATCCTTGAAAATCTTTCACTTCTCAGCCAAGTGAAGAACTGAAGAAGCTTCCTGGATAAGAAGGAAAACATTTTCCTTAAAAAAATATTCATTTTCGTTTGTCAACAAGAATAAAATAAAATCAGAGAAACAGAAAAATGAACATCCAACACTAAGAATGAAGAAAAATAAAAAAATAAAATGTTTTTTATGGGCTTTTTCTGCCATCTTGCTGCCCTCTGGCATCATGGTGCGCATGAATGTTCTGGCAGATGCTCTTAAAAGCATCAACAATGAAGAGAAATGTGACAAGGATCAAGTTCTCATCAGGCTGTGCTCCAAAGCAATTGTCCAGTTCTTAACTGTGATGATGAAACACAGCTACATAGGTGAATTTGAGATCATTGATGACCACAGAGCTGGAAAAATTGTTGTGAATATTAAGGAATTTGTTGTGCAGAGATCTCCTTGTGCTACCAAAGAGTTGCACAGACAAGGAAGGGTATTGAGAGCAGTAAGAGTCACACAAGACTACACTGAGTTGTAAAAGCAAAAAGTAGTTTACTTTAAGGTGGTGTAAATACAAAAATGCACAGTCAAAAATAAACAGTCCAAGTAGCAATCCAAAATACAAAGTCTTCCTACTGGTCCAGAGGTCAATACACAATTCAGGTTTATAACAGTAACAGCGCAAAAACAGTAATAGTAGAGAGCAGTGAATTCAGAGAGAGAGAGTAGCTACGTTACTAGCTTCCTCTTATGGCCATGAGAACACTTACACACCCATTGGCCAATTAACATCTTAAAGACATAACATCATGGTTAATATATTTTCAACCCAACATTGTAGGCTAACACCATATGCCTAACAGTGAATCTCACAGGCAGGCTTAACAAGTGCAGTGTGATCAGTCCCAGATTCGATGTCAGCTGAAAGACTTGGAAAGTGGCAGAACAACTTGATGCCTTCACATCAGTTTGGGTACATTGTCCTGACCATGTCAGCTGGCATCATGGATCACGAGGAAGCAAGACGAAAGCACACAGCAGGGAAAATCATGGTTTTCTTTTTGTAAACTTGTAAAAAAAAAAAAGCAGACAAATTAATTGTTTTTATGGATACAAAAAAGGTGGGGGGACCTAACGGTTGAATATATCTAACATTGCAGGATCCAATCTGGGTCGGTCATCAGGACTGGAAGTATCATCTTCCAAGCTTCCAGTCTCATGCTGGAGCCCGTCCTCAGAGCCCGTCTCTGTGTCCAGCATGAGTCCGAAAGGTCAGGAAACAAAACAGGTCCTATTGACTGACCCAGATTGGATCCTGCAACATTATCCTGGGACATGTATGTTCTCCTTCATTCATGTCTGACATGGAACAAAAAGAGCCCACCCCGGCTGGATGCTGAAACATTGAAAAAAACTGTAGGTTCTCCTTCTCTTACGCAACGGGTCTACAAATAGTTATAACCTTTCCCAACCTTATTTGACAAAACTACTATATTAAAAAAAATAATCCAGTTGAGAGAATCCATCTATAGTTGTATTCAACAGGTAGAAAGTCCACCGACGGCTTCCAGTGTCTTATAAACCTTCTAGTTCATTGTCTGATCAAAGCAGTTGGTTTTGCCATCTCTGCTAGTTCAGACAAGTTCAAGATCCATTCTTCCACAGTCAGCACAGGGCTTAGCAAGTATCATCCTCGCAGCAGTCATCATATAAAGTGATAACATCCCAAATTGTTTTTCAATTGGTATGTCCCTAATACCTAAAAAACCCCTTCAGATTTAATATCTCTCTCTTAAATATTCAGAAAAAAACAACAACAACCAAGAAAGTCCAGTTGCCTTTTGAACAGCACCTTTGTGCCAGCCATGACCTGGATGATTGAGAATCTCCACAAGGAGTGAGGACCATTAATTGGTGGGATGGCTTGACCCCAGAAGCTGTGGCTGCTCTATCACTGGAGCTTTTCAAGGCATTTGTTTGTCCAGAATGGTATAAGTTCTCCCACCTTGGCCAGAGGGTTGGACTAGAAGACCTCCAAGATCCCGTGCAGACCTGTGATTCATGACAATTCTAAATGCTGAGTGGTAGTAAAGATTCTCTGGATTCAAAAAGGCAGAAATTGACCACATTACCCCAGAAGATCTTCAGCTGTGAATCAGAGATGAACATCGCCCCCTAGAGTCAGACACAACTGGCAGGGGAAACATTAAATTTTTTAATGCATCGGTAAGATTGTTTGATAGTTCTTTATCTCACATTTGGCTGGAAGATTATGGGGGCAATACAGCTAAATGAAGCTCACCATTTATGTGCGTTTTGCCAATGTAAAGACAGGAAACTTTGTATTTCTGTTGCCAGACCTTCTTTTACACTCTTTGTTCTGATGAAAGACAGGATAAGATCCACGAAAATAGGAAGGAGTGGCATTTCCAAGATCTAGTATCCTTTGAATCAGAAACAGTAATTTATTTGTGGGAAATATTTCCTCACCAGCAATCAACTACCAGATCAGCAAACACCAACACCAACCATCAAGTAGTAAACAATACCCCAATCAAGGAACTTATCAAGGGGCTACAAAGAAGACTCCCATCCACACCAATTGGGAAAGCATCTTGTCTAAAAATAGAAAGCAAATCCCATTCACTTCCATCATTGACAATATTTCCTAGTTTGATAATGAAATGTCTGCAAGACAAAAGGACCCCAAAGTATTCATGAGCAACAGTTGCTTAAAAACAGCAGTAGTATCAGCACTGTAATACAATTGCTTTACAGTAGCAAAGCCTACTTCCTAAAAAAAAACCCTTAATAACACTAATAATAACTGATTGCCAAAAGTTTAGCATAATAATACTTTAACAGTTGTTTTGCCTTACGTCTTTTGCCAGCATCTGATTGAAAGGAACAGACAAAATGAGATTAAAGGAGATTAAAAGGAGATCACTGCCAAGGAGAATGTACAAAAAAAAAAAGCTGGAGGGACCTAACTGCTGAGTATATCTAACATTGGAGGATTCAATCTGGGTCGGTCATCAGGACCAGAAGTATCGTCTTCCAAGCTTCCAGTCTCATGCTGGAGCCCATCCTCAGAGCCCGTCTCTGTGTTCAGCACAACTCCGAAAGGTCGGGAAACAAAAACCGGTCCTGCTGACTGACCCAGATTGGATCCTGCAACATTACCCAGGACACGTATGTTCTCCTTCATTCATATGTGACATGGAACAAAAAGAACCCACCCCGGCTGGATGCTGAAACATTGAAAAACCCAGTAGGTTCTCCTTCTCTTACGCAACGGGTCTACAAATAAGCTTTCCCAACCTTATTTGACAAAACTACTATATTAAACAAATAAATAATCCAGTTGAGAGAATCCATCTATAGTTGTATTCAACAGGTAGAAAGTCCACCAATGGCTTCCAGTCTCTTATAAACCTTCTAGTCCATTGTCTGATCAAAGCAGTTGGTTTTGCCACCTCTGCTAGTTCAGACAATGTCAAGATCCATTCTTCCATAGTCAGCACAGGGCTTAGCAAGTACAATCCTCGCAGCAGTCACCATATAAAGTGATAACGTCCCCAATTGTTTTTCAATTGGTATGTCCCTAATACCTAAAAAAACCTTTAGATTTAATATCTCTATCTTAAATATTCAGAAAAAACAACAACAACCAAGAAAGTCCAGTTGCCTTTTGAACAGCACCTTTGGGGCAGCCGTGACCTGGATGATTGAGAATCTCCACAGTAATCGGTGTGATGGCTTGACCCCAGAAGCTGTGGCTGTTCTATCACTGGAGCTTTTCAAGGCATTTCTTTGTCCAGAATGATATAAGGTCTCCCGCCTTGGACAGAGGGTTGGATTAGAAGACCTCCAAGATCCCTTGCAGACCTGTGATTCTATGACAATTCTAAATGCTGAGTGGTAGTAAAGATTCTTTTATTGTATTTCATTTCATTTTATTATTTTATTATTTTATTTTATTTTATTATTTTATGTTATTATTTTAATTCACTTTATTATTTTAGTTTTTACGAGCTGCCCATTTTGTCCAGCAACAATTCTAGGAAGCTTATAAACTCCTACTCTGCAGGGAAAAAGCTCCTCAAATAGAGCCACAGATGGAGAGGAGGGCAATGCTAAGTACACAAGGAAAGATGGGGGTCTTTCTCAATCCAACAGCCACCTCCAGAATGGTGAACCCCATTGGGGGTCCGAGCCCAGTTGGCAGATCCAGGTTCTCAGCCCTTATGGAAGGCCAAACAAGAGGGGAGAGACCTGACCTCTGGTTGGACAACATCCCAAAGGGGAGGAACGGCGGGCCAGAAAAGGCTCTTCTCTAGACAGCATGAGAGAAAATTTTCCTGGATTGACGGGGGTGCGCAGCATGCCCTGTCTGCATCCATGGATGGGGTGGGCCAATCCCATTGATCTGAGATGATTCATTTATTATTCCTTTTCTCTTGTAGCTCAAATCAGAGCACAGGAGGAGGCTGGTCCTGCTCACTTTAGATCTCTACAATAACTACCATTTGAGATAGGTTGGACTAAGACAGCAACCAGCTAACAGTGATCCACAGTTGAGGATAAGCTGAGAGTTGAATCACCCCAATCCAAACTCCACAACAGAGACTGATCTCCTGTTCACAAGTGTATCTTTCTTCACTTCTGTGAATGAAAATTAATAGCTGGAGCTGTGGGGTTGTGCAGGGGGAAAGAACATACAATTATAACTGATCGATTGAAGAGTGCTGCCTCCTGCATGAAGGAATCTGCACTGTGATTGGTTGCTGTGGGTATGGAGGGGGAGGGGGAGTTTCCCTTTTTTCCAATGCAATTCTTTGAACTAAGCGTATTAGGAAAAGTAGATCAGAAAATAAATTCATTAGATGCTCATGTATATGTATAGAATTTTAGCCATGATATGTTCATTTGTCTATTACATTTATACCTCACCTTTCACCTCAAATTCATATTTCATGAAATAAGTTTACAAAAGCTATCACTACTGCAACAACTGTTCATAACTCTGGCAATAATGGACTATCCTTTGTCTTCTATATGAAGAGGAAGAATGAGATATTAGAAAACAAGGAAGAAATAGATAAGAGAGAGGGGGGGAGGGGAATTTGGATGCCCCCATGAAATTTTAGCTTTTGTCCCTATTCCTATTTTATCCAGTCTTGCCCATTATTTGTGCAGTGCTTCTCCTAATTGATTCTCAAATTATCATTAGGAACAAAAAGGCAGGAGAACAGGACTCCACCCAGTATAGGACTCTGCCCAGTATGGGACTCTGCCCAGTATGGGACTCTGCCCAGTATGGTGCTCTGAACTAGCAGCACATTTGTTTATACTGCTAGACAAATGGCTGGTTTGATAGCTACAGAGCAGGTCTCTGTAGCTATTTTATTCCTGGATTAGAAAGTGAGCAACATGGAATCACCCTGAAGCTTTTGGGATGGATGGTTTTCCTTGGCTAGGAATGGGTGGGGTGGATATTTAACAAATTTCTTCTCCCAATCAAGGAACTTCCAACTCAGAGAAAAAGCTAATAGTAAAAACAACCTAATCAAGAGATTACAAAGAAACTTCCCAGTGACCCAAACAATAAAGCCACTTGTATATAAATAGAGAGCAAATCCCATTCCCTTCTAGCATTGAAGATATTACCTAGTTTGGTATTGACATGTCCGCAAGACAAAAGGACCCCAAAGTATTCATGAGGAACAGTTGCTAAAAACAGCAGTAATATCAGCACTTGAATACAATAGCTTACAGTAACAAAGCCTGCATCCTAAAAAAACATAACCTGAATAACAGTAATAATAAATGATTGCCAAAAAGTTGTGTAATAATTCTTTGACAGTTATTTTGCCTTGTGTCTTGTCAGCATCTGATTAGAAGAAAGAGACATAATGAGATTAAAGGAGATTTAAAGGAGATTAATGCCAAGGAGAATGGAGGAACCATTTTATTCCCTGATCTGTTTCTTTATATATATTTTTTTGTTTTCTCTGCTTGTTTGATTTTATTTTCCAAAGGGTCATATGGGGCTTATGCAACATTAGAGTTAGCGGCAGTCAAGAATGCACATATTTGACCTACCAATATGAAAGAGAGGGGGCTTTGTGGCCCCATCTTGACACTTTTTTTATTAACCCTCCCTTCAGATGCCCATGGCTGCAGTCAAAACTCATGAAAATCACTGGATATTGTTAGTGGTGGTTCTAATTGGCGGAGAGATTCATTAGCAAAAGGAAAAAGAAATGGAGTCATAAAGAACCAGTTTGGTACAGGGGTTAAGATGCTGGTCTAGAACCCAGGAGACTTTGAGCCTTTCTTGGGCATGAAAGCCAACTGGGTAGCTTTGGGGTTCTTTCTTAGCCCAACTGATCTCATAGGGTTCTTGTTGAGGAAAATAGGACTAGGAAAGAATATTAGACATGTGCACTACCTTGACTTATTTATAAAATAAATAATAAATACGGAGAGAAAATATAAATAAAAACCAGAAATCAAGAACAAAACATTTGGCCATATATCATATAGATATAGGAGAAGAACAGACAAAGCTGGAGGATGGAGTTAAATGTGACATCAGTTTGAAGTCATTCCATTGCCACAGGAGACCCAGTTGCAGCCATTGATGAATTCCATTGACTCTTATCTAGTGCCAATTCAGCACTGACAATTAGCTGACTAGATTCTTGTGTACAGTGGCATGAGTAAACCCTTCTGTGCCTTCAATTCAATGGCTTTGTTTGATTAATTGTGCCTGCATTGTGTTTTATCCCAATGTGACGTGGTCACTCTCTGCCAAAGTTCCTCAAGTTCAATATCCTCTATCATTCTATCTCTGTTAGTAAGAATTAAAGTGTCCTAGTAGAACCACCACTTTTTTCAGCTGCCAAAAAGGCTAATGTAGAGAAGGGAAGGGAAGGGAAGGGAAGGGAAGGGAAGGGAAGGGAAGGGAGGAGAGGAGAGGAGAGGAGAGGAGAGGAGAGGAGAGGAGAGGAGAAAAGAAAAGAAAAGAAAAGAAAAGAAAAGAAAAGAAAAGAAAAGAAAAGAAAAGAAAAGAAAAGAAAAGAAAAGAAAAGAAAAGAAAAGAAGAGAAGAGAAGAGAGGAGAGGAGAGGAGAGGCCCTATCTGGACCGAGATGCCCTACGCACAGTCACCCATGCGCTCGTGACCTCCCGGTTAGACTACTGCAACACTCTCTACATGGGGCTGCCCTTGAGGACCACTCAGAGGCTTCAACTGGTGCAGAATGCAGCCGCGCGAGTTGTTATGGGAGTTTCCCGATACTCCCGTGTAACACCTCTTCTCTGTGAGCTACATTGGCTCCCGGTTGCCCTCCGGGTGAGATTCAAGGTGCTGGTAATGACCTATAAAGCCCTAAATGGCTTAGGTCCGGATTATCTAAGGGAACACCTGCTGCCAGCGTCAACTTCCCATCGTCCTGTGCGCTCCCACAGGGAGGGCTTTCTCAGGGTATCGCCGGTTAAGGAATGCCGGCAGGTTATTCCCAGGGGAAGGGCGTTCTCTGTGGTCCTATGGAACCAACTTCCCATGGAACTCAGGACTGCCCCGACCTTCGCTCATTTTGCCGGGACTTGAAAACCTGGTTCTTCGAGCTGTTTGGCCCAGACTGAGGGGTTTTAATTTAATTTAATTCAATCGGGTTTTAGTTTAACTTCAGGGACTGTGATTTAATTAATAGTTTTTAATTGATTTTAATTTTGTATATTATGTATTTTAATTTTCCCTGTAAACCACCCTGAGTCCTACGGGAATAGGGCGGTATATAAATTTAAATAATAAATAAATAAATAAAATCAGCATTGATGTTTTCTTTTTTTTTATTGAAAAGTTTTAACATACATTTTATCTTTAACAATCCCCCCTCCCCCTCCCGTACCCATCCCTCCCTCCCCCTCCCCCCCTCCCCCCCCGACTTCCCAGAGCTAAGTACAAGGTATAAAAACAAAAAAAAACAATCATAAACATCCATATGCTAACAACCATAAACTCTAAAATCTATCACTCTCTAGCTCATATAGGATAACTACAAACACTATTACTATTAAATATAAAAACAAAGAAAAAAAGAAAAAGAAAGGAAGACTTATTCAAATGCTACATGAAACTTTTTAGTCCCATATTTGTTCTGGATATACTCAATCCATTTTCTCCACTCCATAATATAACGTTCTTGCGAGTGATCTTTCAAGTAAGCCGAGATCTTTGCCATCTCTGCCAGGTCAGAAACCTTTAAAGTCCATTCTTCTACAGTCGGCAGTTCCTCCTTCTTCCAATATTGACCTATTAAGAGTCTTGCTGCCGTAATTAAATTCAACATCAGCTTAATGTCCACAACCGTAACATCTGTAATTATACCTAACAAAAAAAGTTGCGGACAAAACTTTATCCTTTGCTTGAAAATCTTCTGCATGTTCCACCAAATTTTTATCCAAAAGGCCTTAACCTTTTTACAAGTCCACCAAATGTGAAAATATGTTGCATCTTCATCGCCACACCTCCAGCACTTAGGCTGATAATTCGGATACATACTTGCAAGCTTCTTAGGATCTAGATGCCATCTATAAAACATTTTATAAAAGTTCTCTCTTAAATTTTGAGCTTGTGTAAATTTTACATTCCTCACCCAGATCTTTTCCCACGTATCCATTGTAATAACTTCTTGGATGTTTTGGGCCCATTTTATCATACAATCTTTAACAAGTTCTGTTTCTGAGTCAATTTCTATCAATGCAAGATATATCCGTTTGATATGTGCTGGACCCTGCTTTCTAATTTGCTTTATCAGATTTTCATCAGTCATTGTAAAACCAGTTTTCTGCTTGTGTATTCTAAAACCAGCGAAGGATCCAAACTCATTTAGTTTCCTCATCAAATATTCTATTTTATGTTTTGGGTCTTGCAGAAATATCACCAAATCACCAGCAAACGCCCTCAGTTTATAAAATTCCTTCTTAACGTTTATACCATTTATTTTCCCATCTTGCCTAATATCTCTGTTCAGAACTTCCAACAGCAGGATAAATAGCAGTGGAGACAACAGACATCCTTGTCTTGTACCCTTTCAAATTTCACATGAATTATTTAGATCATCATTAATAACAATTTTTACTTGTTGTGATGTGTAAACAGCTTTGACTCCTTGAATAAAATTCCCACTAAAATCCCCTCATAACTTCCTTACTACCCTTCCAGAGAGTTGTTAGGTATGTCCCTTCGCCTAGATTATTATCAAAATAGTCATGTAATTTCTTTTGTTACAGTCCTTTCCAATTGTCTCCATGAGTGTAGTAGCATTAAATTGTCCATCATTTCAAAGAAATACTTTTCTTATGCTAAGATGGCGTTTTCAAGAAGAGATTGGACAGCCATTTGTCTCTAACGGTATAGGGTCTCCTGCCCTGGGCAGAGCTTGGGAGAGAAGACCTCCAAGGTCTCTTTCAACCCCATTGTTCCATGTTCTATGACTGCTCTTGGTTTTCTACAACTGACAATAGGTCTGTAAATATATTGTGGGAGCTACAAAATGTGGCTAATGCTGATTATCAGAGGTCTCCAGGGACAGGTCTGGCCCTTAAATCTGGCCCTTCTTTCTTTATTGCCTACTTTTCAAGAAAAATAAGACTTTAATCCCAGTGCAACAATGCTATAAGTGTATTTAATTTAATTTTAATTTAATTTAATTTTAATTTTAATTCCATTTATATCCCGCCCTTCTCCGAAGACTCAGGGCAGCTTACAAGCTTAGCAGTAGCCTTCATTCTATGTATATGCCTGCTTATTAGGGCTTTCACACACCCCCAAGCGGCATTATTACAAAGTCAGCTTAATTGCCCCCAACAATCTGGGTCCTTTGAAATGGCTGCTGCCAGTTATGGAATATTGTGCCTTGCCAAGGAGCCACGTCTTCTCGCTTACAGTAAACATCATCCTCTTATCCAGATGAAAACATCTTACTGACAGCTCATGAATGACAAAGGAAACTTTCTTGTCTTTCCTTTTCCATTGACGTTGTGACTCAGGAAGGCTTTCAGCCTGCAAAGTCTTTTGCCCACACAAATATTTTCAGTTTTTCCTGGCTTGTAAAGAAGTCCCCTCTTGACATTTACATTTCCAACATTCATTTCAAATGCCTTTATACATTTTCGATAACTTATCTGGTTTTAAATATCAATGGTACATCATCTTGTACATCATCATTTTCTTTTAAATTATAATTTAATGTCAATTTTAATCTTTTATTTCACATATGCTCCCATTCTTCAAGCATTACATTATACCCAAAATTCCTTGCCCACTGAATCATACGTTTTACTTGTTCATTTTCCAGATTTAAATTCAATAACATCTTATAAACTTTAGCAATAATAGGTTCATCACTACCATATAGTAGGATTTCCAATTCATTTTTAACAACACTAAACCCATTTTTATTTTTTGCCTAGATTAAATCTTCCTTTCAATTGCATATGTGTGAACCAATGGCAGACATGACTTTCTGATTCTAGCTCCTCCTTGGATTTGAGGGTACGCTCCCCCAGATTAAAAGATATTATTTCACCATAGATCCACCAATTGGGCCTCATCAACATCTCTTTTCTGAAAAAAGGCTTCTTGTTGGCTTCTTGTTTTCTGAAAAAAGGCTTCTTGTTTCAATTATAAAAAGATGGGGTTTTCAAGAAGAGATTGGACAGCCATTTGTCTCTAACGGTATAGGGTCTCCTGCCCTGGGCAGAGCTTGGGAGAGAAGACCTCCAAGGTCTCTTTCAACCCCATCGTTCCATGTTCTATGACTGCTCTTGGTTTTCTACAACTGACAATAGGTCTGTAAATATATTGTGGGAGCTACAAAATGTGGCTAATGCTGATTATCAGAGGTCTCCAGGGACAGGTCTGGCCCTTAAATCTGGCCCTTCTTTCTTTATTGCCTACTTTCCAAGAAAAATAAGACTTTAATCCCAGTGCAACAATGCTATAAGTGTATTTGAAATGGCTGCTGCCAGTTATGGAATATTGTGCCTTGCCAAGGAGCCGCGTCTTCTCGTTTACAGTAAACATCATCCTCTTATCCAGATGAAAACATCTTACTGACAGCTCATGAATGACAAAGGAAACTTTCTTGTCTTCCCTTTTCCATTGACGTTGTGACTCAGGAAGGCTTTCAGCCTGCAAAGTCTTTTGCCCACACAAATATTTTCAGTTTTTCCTGGCTTGTAAAGAAGTCTCTATCAACTGATGAAGGGGGTGAAATGGATATTAACTTCCTGGAGCAAATACTTCTCTGAGGTTCCCTGCCTGACTTTTTTTTTAAAGGTTAAGTTGCAAAAAGGAAGAATGATCCAAGCATGCTTAGAATCATTTCTAATCCACTGAGATCTGTCCTAGGCTTTTCAATGAATTTTAACATTTATTTTACATTTGAATCTTTTTCAAGGGCTGGTGTGATATAAATTTAGATGTTGGATTGGACTCCGCATAGCCATGTTTAGGTCTCCAGTTACCATGCATCTCACTGGATGACTTGGACAATTATTACTCTTAGCCCAGACTAATTCCCAAGATTGGTGCTTTAAAATGAGAAGTGATGTCACTTGAGCTACATGGAGGAAATGAGGGAATGAGGGAGGCTAATGTAAGTAATTAATAAAATTAAAATTAAGAGAATAAAAGAGATTCTTGAATATAGCTCTTATGCAGAAATTTTCTTAGATTACATTGATGAGTTTTCTCTTTATGTTTCTTCTCTTTGATCAAGATAATATAATTTCCTTTAGTTCCTAATAACTCCTAGATTATGGCAATAGATAATAAGAGACCAGCAAATACAATACAAAAATCAAAGGAAAATAGGATAAAAAGGGAAAATATAATTGTTCTAAAATATCTAAAAAGGATTAGAGTAAATATGGCATGCTGTGCAAATTATAAGAGAGTACTTGGCTATGATCAAGGATAGAAAGTAAGATTGATCCAGTAATTACAATGACATCTTTAAATAAACCAAATCAGAATGACCAGATTATTTAGTAAAGAATAGAAATAATTCTTGGCAAGCATGTGCATAGAGAGAACATTAGAGAATAACATGTTCCACCAATTTAATAATTC
Source organism: Vipera berus (assembly GCF_964194415.1). NCBI lineage: Eukaryota > Metazoa > Chordata > Lepidosauria > Squamata > Viperidae > Vipera > Vipera berus. The sequence goes on along the minus strand of NC_138211.1, from coordinate 16,565,364 downwards.
CTCTACCACATGGACAGAAGGGGATTTTTTTGTATCCTCCTTCAGGAATTGCTGTTGGGAGGGCATTGAATTGTGCTAGGGATAAGGTCCTTCTGAATTTTGTGAAACTTGTGTGACTCCAGGAGCACTAAAACCTGTCAATCACAATTAAAGAGGACTGTCAAGCACACATAACCAAGAGCAAATGTTGCACTCAAAGTAGGAGAAGAATTTATGATTGCTACCTCTAATCCAAGGACCTGAAGAGGTTCACCTCTTAATATAACTGAAAAGAACAAACAGATCATTGAGATGTACTGAAGCTTCTTCTTCTAAAGAACGGCATGCATGATAGAGTATGGGAATCCAAGAGGCAACTTCAACCTAGACAAGAACTGCTACATCAGCAAAGAGGAATGAAGGCTTCTTGAAGCTCAAAAATTGGCAATAAGTCCTTATGAATTTTGCAGAGGGGATGGAAACCCTAAGACCTCCAGATGCTATTAAATTAAAACATAGCTATATTGACCACACTGCTTAGGGCTGTTGAGAGATGCCCACTTGCCCATTTCTAAGGTGATAAAAGGGGAAGCTTTTCCTCCTTTTTTCTATTATGAGAGAAGACTTTAGAAATTTTAGATCAGACTCAGCATCAAACTTAGATAAGAAAAGCATTAAAAGCAGGTATACATTTGCTGAAGCACACATACATTGTAATACTGGTTTGTCATTTATTCTTCCCTTGAACAGAAAGGTTAAATTCAGCATAAGATGTGGCTTGGTGCTAATTTTATAGCTCTATTCCTAATATGCTTTGCAACTTAAATTAGTCTGGAGTTATTTCAAGGGAGGACGGCTGGCGATGGTAAGGGCAGAAGTTCTGAAAGAAAACAAGTTGGCCACCAAAGAGGTTTTCAAAGGCTCACATACCTTCTTGTTTCTAAACAAAGAGAAGATTCTTTTCTCTTTGTCCTCTTGGAATGAAGCTGCTGTTTCTTTCCCCCAAAATTGCCAAACAGACTAATCAAAAGTAGAGTTTCCTCTTTTTGTTTCATTCATCAAAGATTTCTGCTTTGCCTTTTACAGGAGGGTGGATAGTGCCCCTTTTTCCACGCTCGCCTTTATTGTGCCTTTATAGATTTTTATCCCAGGTGGAGACAAAAGGAGAGATTATAAGGGAAAAGTGGGTCCTCTTTAAAAAAAATATATTAGTTTTTATAGGGTTAAAGAGGGGAGTAAGAGGGTGGGAATTTGGGACAGGGTACAGGAGAGGTTGGGGGTGAGGTTTGGGTTTTTCCCCAATAACATTCAATATTTGGCAAACAGCATATTGTCTGGGTAAATATATATATAAATAAAAGTAGTAAAGCTAATAATAACAATGATAAGTAAAATAGATTATCATAAACAATACTAAGTTTTCAATGTATAGTATTTTTCTTACTCAAATAAATTCAAAATTGCATATCACATTCTTTTCTCTCTAACTCACTTATCTAGCCATTGTTAGAATTTTTTCCAAGTTTTATAGTAACCTGAATGTTCTTTCTCTTTAATCTCTAGAGTTAATCTATCCATTTCTGCAGAATCCAATATTTTCTTGATTAATACTTCTTCAGTTGGTAACTTTTCATTTTTCCAATATTGGGCATACATAATTCTCATTGCTGTCAATACATGTAACATTAAGTATCTGCTCTCCTTGTCATAGTTGGGACCTATCATTCCTAACAAAAACAATTCTGGTTTAATTTCTATTTGTTTTTTAATTATCTTCTCCAACGATAAATGTATCTTAAGCCAAAAGCTTTTTGCTTTAGGACATGACCACCAGATATGGTAATACGTACCTGGTCTTTGGTTACATTTCCAACAGACATTTGAAGTATTTTTAAACATTTTGGCTAGTCTCACTGGTGTCATGTGCCATCTATAAAGCATTTGATACAAATTTTCTTTATATGGTACAGCTTTGGTTAATCTAATATTTCTGTCCCATTTTTCCATTCTTCAAGCTCTATAGTATGTCCAATGTTTTTTGCCCATATTATCATTGTTTCTCTAATTTGTTCCTCCTCCATCTTTAAGTTAAGCAGTAATCTATAAAGTTTTTAAATCAGCTTTTCATCTGTTTTTAGCAATGTAAGATCAAGTTCTGTCTGTTCCTTGTAGAGCCCCATTGTTTTCACATCTTTTTCATATCTTGATTGGATTTGTAGGTATGGCCACCATGATAGGTAAATACCTTGTTGTTGTAAGTCTTGTCTAGATTTCAATCTTCTTTCATTGTCCAGTAAGTCTTTATGTGTTACAAGTTTATCATAGTTAATTAAGTTTGGGTAAGCAAAGGCTTCCATTGTTAAAAGCCATTCAGGTATCTTAATATAATTTTTTCCTTTTATTTTTTCCCATTCTAAGAGAAGTGCATTTCTTATAGCATGGTTCTGGAAATATCTATGTGCTTTATTCTTCCCATACCACAGAAAGGCATGCCAGCCAATCTGCAGATCATGCCTCTCTAGGTATAGGAATCTTTTGTCTCTTAAGTGTTATCCATCCTTTAATCCACATTAAAATAGCTGCTTGGTAATATAACTTCCAGTCTGGGAGTCCAAATCCTCCACTTTCTCTAATGTCCTGTAGCAATTTCACTTTAATTCCTGCTTTTTTCCCTTGCCAAATAAATTTCAATATTATGGTATTCAGTTAATCAAAGAAAGCTTTTTCTAATTTTACAGGAATAGTTTGAAATAAAAAAGGTATTTTCGGTAAGATATTCATTTTAATTGTAGCTATTCTCCCCATTATTGACAGTTGGAGATTTTTCCACTGGAAAAGTGGTTCCTCTTAAGGCAATTGAAATGTGACTCATCTCAAAGTTCCTCTTCAAATGGTCTTTATAGGATAACAGGGATCATGGAGATCTTCCAGTCTATCCTTCTGCTCAAACAGGAGATCCTATTCCAGGCAAAGGGTTGTCCAATTTCTTATGAAAAACTTCCCATGTTGGAACACCTACAACTTCTGAAAGCAAGCCACTCCACTGATTAATTGTCCTCACTCTGAATGCATGTTAGTGCAGCTGACATTTGCAGCAACATATAAATCCTGTTTCAGAAAAGGGAGGGGCTTTTGAAGGAAATATATGAAGATATAACAAAAGTTCTTGAGTTCTCTACAAAGTAAGAATCTATTATGGCACAGAGGATCAGGGATCTCGGAAAATGCATTGACATGGATTCAATCAATGCTAGCAATATTGAAAGGATGCTAGATTGCTCCAAAAGTGCCTCTTACTCACAAAATACTTAAAAAACCCACTCTTGGCATTTAAGACCCAATGCACCAGAGACCCCAAATTTACTTATATTAACATGTGAGCCAGGGATTGCTCTGCTGTGACTAATTGATCAACTCCTTTGGGCTTTTGCTTTGGGGATGCCTTGAATGAACCCTTTCAGCTGTCATTTTTGGAGTGACATGCGCTAAGCCACCTGGAAAATGGCCCTCCAGTAATATTGTTACAACTCAGAATTTGTGCAAATCTTTTAGCAAACATCTTCTCATATAAGGTCATGAATGAAGCTGAAGGACTCATTCCTTGCTTCTCATAGTCAAAGGGAGAAGAGCTCAGGTTGGCTGGAAAGCAGGAAGAGATTGCCAGCCAAATCCAGCCTCCAAAATGATCCAAGTTCTCTTGGTAATTATTTGCTTAGCAGTTTTTCCATATCAAGGTAAGATGTTCTCTTTGGTTCGCTTGTTCAGAATCTTACTGCTAAAAGACTATTACATCCAACAGATTACTGTGTTTTTTGCTTTTGTTTTGGGTTTTATTTCTGACAATTAACCAAAATTTGTTCCACTTCAATTTCTACAGATTTAGCAAAAGAGTGCTCTCAAGGATCACATTTGTTCTAAAGTTACATAAATAGTTACTTGGTATTTGTTTAAATTTTGTCAAGCCACAAGCAGATCCTAAGAATGAAAAGTTGTAAGGTCTTCATGAGAAAAGCATGTTCTAGTTGGAGAGAAAGTTTTCCAATGATGTGAGTTTTATAAAAAGGATTAGAAGACTGAAGAGGACGGAGAAACAGAGTTTGACAAGAAAATGTCAGAAAACAAAATGTTAAAGAAAAATAAAGTGTTTTTGGTTTCAATTTTCTTTCAGTGGGTCAATTAGACATCTTGTAATTAAGCTTGCATAATATTTAGCCAGATAAAAGCTAGTTCTATTGTTGTTACAGAGAATCTTCAAACTGTACTCAAGATAATATGATGCTAACTTTTCTCAATGCAAGATTTTCACTTATCTTAAATTATTTCTTCCCTCCTTTCCTTTTACTCTGCAGGGAGCTATATTGTTTAATCCTCTTTTAATTTTTGTATTTTATCTTTTAACTTTTTATTGTTGTGAGCCACCTTGAGTCCTCAGGGAGAAGGGCGGCATATAAATTTAATAAATCTTAAACCTTTAACCTTCTGAAATTCCTCCCAAGTTCTCCTTCCTTCTGTGGGCTGAAATACTTTTTACATGCCAGTTGACCAGTCTATGGCTCTTCTCCCTGTCTCCTAAGTCATTCCCACATATCATTACAAACAATGACACTCAATTGATTCAGAAGTTGCCAAAAACAATTAACGGTCAGAGGCTCACTTCAGTAGCCCTGTTTGTTTATTTGTTTAAACAGCAAGGAAAGATGGGGATGCCCTTACAGGAGTAATTTATGGAGAACAATGTAGGAAAGTAGAAAGGGAGATGGAAGGGAAATTGCTGCTTTTCCTGTGCTCTAAGAAAGAAGAGGAATAGTAAGATTGCTTGCTAGCAGGTGGAGTTGAACCCTTGCTATGATTCTGGGAGCATCAGGTTCAAATGGGTAGGTACATAAATAGGTATGAAGAAGATGTATAATATTTGAGTTTATTTTTTTTTCTACTTGAAACTATAAGCACAACTTTATCCCCTTCCTTCCTTTAATCTACTAACAAATCTTGGCCTCAGTTGCAATTGTGCATCCAAGTGTACCTGCAGGTGTCAGACTGCCACATTTGCAAAATAAGTCAAGGAGCAAATACCAGGTGACCATGCAATGTCCATCTGGGACCAACTCTATTTTTTTCAGCTATTAGTCTAATTCTGAAACCACTGAATTATTTACATGTTGTTAGATGCCCCTTTGATAATTAGGATGCTGTGGGCTGTCCATAGATTCTTTTAAAAATGAAAGAAAGGAAAGTCTGCAAAACTATTAGGATGGCAGTGAAATAGCAGTTCAACTGAAGGGAATTCCCAATAAGTTGCATTTGCATAAGTTTGCCTAGCTTTTTGACTAATGGATATGCTAACCATAATACAGTAGGTTTACTGAATTATGTGAATCAGATTATTGTGATTTACAGTTTCTCATCTTAGCCTTATCGCTCACTGCACAAACCTGCACTTTGGTTGAGATTGATTTATATATTTTCCTGATTATTCAAGCTCCAACATGTTTCCTTTGCACCTGCCCAAAGCAATGTCTCCAGTTAGACTTTCAGCTCCGAAACATCATTCAGAAAATTGCATTTCCAGAGAAAATCTGGACATCTCTGCTTTGTCCCACTAGAAAAAGGTTCTATTCTTCACTGATAACTGAATAACAAATTGTGTTGTGGTTGTGAAAATGGTAGAATAACATCCCAAAGTAAACAAAACAAAACAGAGCCTTGGTGGAGCAGTGGGCTAATGCCTCCTTTTAAGTAACACCAGCTGCCTGCAATTAGTGCAGGTTCGCGTCCCACCAGGCTCAAGGTTGACTCAGCCTTCCATCCTTCCGAGGTAGGTAAAATGAGGACCCAGATTGTTGGGGGCAATTAAGCTGACTTTGTAATAATGCCGCTTGGGGTGTGTGTGTGTGAAAGCCCTAATAAGCAGGCATATACATAGAATGAAGGCTACTGCTAAGTTTGTAAGCCGCCCTGAGTCTTCGGAGAAGGGCGGGATATAAATGGAATTAAAATAAATAAAAAAATAAAATAAAAATAAAACCTTCTTTTCTGTTTCCTTACGAAGGGAGCTCTATAATCCTGGAATCTGGGAACGTTAATGATTATGAAGTAGTGTATCCACAAAAAGTCACTGCAATGACCAAAGGAGCAGTTAAGCAGCCTGAGCAAAAGGTAAGAAAAAGGTCTTTGTTTCATCGACCAATTATTTCTTGTCAGTCCACAGAAATGTTGATATTCCTTTGCTGCCATCTAATGATTATCTGGATTTTGCATTGCAATTTACGTTTCTGATTGAATTATTTATTTATTTAAAGTGAATTGAACAAATTTATATGGCCTTCTAATTCACACAAAATTGAAGAGACTCATGGCAAACAGAATGTCCTAATATTGATAGGTTATTATAACTAATAAAGTTTTGGGAGACAACCAGCCGTACAGTGAGGAAGGATGAAGTAGAGGATTAGCCTTGAGTCATTTCATAGCTGCAACAGATCCAGGACTGACATCCTCCCCCCAAATCCAGGAAATTCCATTAAAGTTTCTCTATCTGTTCTGAAGAGAAGGGAAGCAGTCTACGGAAATTTAATTTAATTTAATTTAATTATGGGACTTATATGCCGCCCTATCTCCCGAAGGACTCAGGGCGGCTAACAACAATAAAAACAACAATAAAAACAATGAATACAAATATTAAAAGAAATTAAATTTTACAAAGCCCCACTAAAACCAGTAAAAATTTAAAACATGATTAAAACCCCCAACGTCAGTCCAGGTCGGCCAGTTGGAAAAGGTATGTCTTTAGGTCACGATGAAAGGACCGGAGATCTGGGGCCATCCGAAGTTCTCGGGGGAGCTGTTTCCAAAGGGCAGGTGCCCCAACAGAGAAGGCCCTCCCCCTGGGGGTCACCAGCTCTCTGTGTGAGCGCACAGGGCGATGGGAAGTCGTTCCTGGCAGCAGACGGTCCTGCAAATATCCCGGACCTAAGCCATGTATTATAGGCAGAATCCAGTAAAGTACTTAATTTAAACTATGCATGTCTACATGCATCACTTTGAAATATAAAAAAAATGTGTTTCTAGATGAAGATGGTATAGTGGTTACAGCTGAAGATTATTTCTAAGAACCAGATTCAAGTCCATCACTGGATGACTTTTGAGTCAGTCTCTCTGTCCCAGCTCAACCTCATTCACCAAGATGTTCAAACAGAGAATGAGATCTTGAACTTATGCAGGAAAGTTAATTTAATTTCAAACCACCAGATGAAATATTCTAAATCTAATAAATAATTTGGCTATGGGAAAATATTCATTAGATTGAAATTGATACAGGTGTAGAGTTGTTAAGAGGGCACGTATTTTACCTGCCTAATTTTTTTTAAGATGTAAAGCCTGAACTCTTTGCTTTTCAGTATGAAGACACCATGCAATATGAATTTAAAGTGAATGGAGAGCCAGTGGTCCTTCACCTAGAAAAAAATAAGTATGTTAACTCAGACTTTTTCTTAACTTTGCTTGTACAAGGCGGAAAATGTATATTTCTGGACACAATCTAAGAGAAATAATAATTTCATTCCATTGTTTGTAAATTAAAATAAATGTTACTTTGTAGGAAAAGTAGATATAGATAATGAGTATGTTAATTTTTATTCCTTCTCTCCTATGGTACAGTGCTGGACCATAACAATTTTAGTCAAAGTTGAACCATTCAAGGCTCATAACCTTCTATCACTTGAATTAACAAGGTTAATAATGAAATATTGCAAAGATTTTAAAATGTTTGCTTATGCTCCTTCACACACACTCCATCAATCTGAATAATTTTTCCTACGAGACCTGCATAGCTGTTAAACATACGTCAGAATTTATATGTTAAAGCATGAAAAGCAGAAAATGTCATCCCCTATCAAGGCCTGAAAGGGGACATGACCTAAATAATCCCAGATTTCACTAGCCTTTTTTAAAAAGAATGCCATGTGAGACTTCTCATAGTGTTCCATTTGAACTATAGATAGGAATAATGATATTATGCAAATATGAGCCACAAAAATGGAAGGAAACTATTTTCCAGCACAAAAGACAAACATAGTTGGAAGGGACCTTGAAGGCCTTCTAGTCCACCCCGCTGCTCAAGCAGAAGACTATATCATTCCATGGCTGTCCAATCGTTCCTTCAAAACCTCCAGTAATGAAACACCCACAACTTCCGAAGGCAAGCCATTCCACCGATTAATTGTTCTCATTCTCAGGAAATTTCTCTTAGTTCTAGGTTGGATTTCTCACAAGTAAATAAACCACAAGCACCACTAAAAGAAAGACTGTCATTTTCATTACCCCGAATCCTGTAAATGCCATATCACAGTATAAATTAGTATAGCAGCCCCTACACTGTTTTAATGTCTCTGCAGACTGGTGCAGTTTAATACTGAGATACATAGTTGGTGCATTGGGAATGTCTGCCTGGCTTTGATTATAGAATGTATTTTGGTTTTGACCATTCTATATGTGCCTCTAAATGTATATTGCCTTTATTATTAAGTATAAGCTATAAAGAATTAGCCCTATACATGAGTATCTGTGTGTCACTTTGTCTTATTCCACTGGAGACATTTCATGTTAAATTCTAATGTGTGCTTTAGAAGCTCTAGAGTCCCCTTTGGTTTTGTTTAAATATGAAGGCTATACAGAAATCCAAGGGTAGCATCTGGATGGTCTTGTTTTGCATGGAAGCCAAGCAGGACTAGAGAGGGAAGACCAGCAAGGAATATATAGATTGGAAAAATAGAAGGCAATGACAAATTTATTGATGTGAGTTCAGGAGTGGAATGTGACTCCATATACTGGTTTATGAAGAATAAAAGGAAATCTTAATAAAAAAAATGTCTTCTGGTCAATCATTCTCCTCTGAGCCTTATTGAAGAGAATTGCACAGCTTCTGTGGTGTTCTTTGGTGTTCTTCAGGTGAATCTGGTATACACTGCCCTCCTCTTTAATATCCATTCTCATGGGATTGAAATACGTGCTCCATTCCTTTGATACCAAACAAGATACTTAAAATGCCACTATACAGTAGTTGTAAACTTATTCTAAAATTATCTCAGTTCTACTTAATTCCTGACATAGATATTCTCTTCTTTCCATTCTTTCCAGAGATCTTTTTTCAGAAGATTACAGCGAGACTCATTATTCCCCAGATGGCAGAGAAATTACAACAAACCCTCCAGTTGAGGTAGGGTCTCACTTTTAAGAGTCTTCTTTTTAGGAAGTAAATTGAAACAAATGTTTATGCACAATTTTACAAATATACAAGAAGGAGACCAGGCTACTCAAACAAGACCTATATATGTATGAAGTATCTTATATTGATATGTTCTTATAAGGATGTATGGATTGTTAAACCCAGTTTATTTTTCTCATTGAATTGCCATGGCAATATTCAATCATCCAGTTCTTTACAACATTTTGGGGAGTGAGTTTCACAAATAGATTTATTATGACAACATCATGTTTAGAAGATCTACATTTTCATTTTTAAACTGGATTAGAGTGATACATGCAAAATCATTTGTTTGTAATACCAAAACTCCTATACAGAAATCCATTTAATATTAATCTAAATGTACATCCTCTGTCTCCAAAAATATCTACTTCTGGATAATGCTAGGAATTATATCTGTCTATTTATTTTGAAACTGTCCTTGTGTGAGCTCAAGGAAATAATGATTATCTGGTATCATTAGTAATTGTGAAATTTTTCATACATTACGGTAAGATTTCAGAATGTATGACAAACATCAAGTCTGAAAGTTTATTCAGCAAATCCTGTGGTTGAGGACTAGTGTAGATCTCCAAGAAAACTTTTTATATTTGTATGTTGGTTGTCTGCCCAAAATTTCTCAGCTTTGTGCCATCAGTGGGACTCCCCCTACAATGTGACTTGATTTATGGAGATTTGCATTTGTACTATGTTCATTTTGCAACAATCAATATTAAGCAGGTCTTCTGTCCCCCTGAATTTTTTTCTGAAAAGCTTCTGTCTTAATATTTTATTGATGTTCTGGAATACATTGGAACTGTACTTCTGCTCATCAAATCACACTATAAACAAGCTTTAACCAGTGTAGTCCTCTTGCCTCCCTATAGGATCACTGCTACTATCATGGACGCATCCAGAATGAGGCTGACTCAACTGCAAGCATCAGTGCTTGCAATGGTTTGAAGTAAGATAGTCTCTAATATTTATTTATTTTATTAAGAATAATATACTGCTCTTGGAGTTGTCACAGTTAAAATGAAGGACATCCTCAGTTTTTCATGGAAATTAGTTGGGTGTCATCGAAGATTTCTGCAGGATTAAGACAGACTTTGGTTGAATACCAAGAAGAGCTGCTGCCAGCCAGTAGAGACACTGGGGAGCTAAATCAGATCTGTCTAAAGGAGCTTCCAAGCCCCGGTCTCCTTTCCATATAGGAGGTGATGTTACAGGTAGAGAAGATTAGTAGGTTTCAGATTGCATACCTTGCTAGAGGTGTACAGGAAGAGGCAAGCAGACTTTTCAGTTCTACTCAGAAACACTTAATTGGGCCACTCTGCACACCTTCTCCAGCCATCTTGATATCTTAGCCACATAAAGATCCCAAAATTCACAAGGTCCCTATCAATAGTCAGAATCAACATCCTCTCAACATCTGTTACTGAAGGAAGACACTGAAAGATCCCCTTTGAACAGAGACTGTGTCCATGCAGTGGAGGAATAAATGAAAAGATGGAATATGAAAGAAAAAAAACAGAATAATAAAGGAAAAACAGTATGACAGAATAATAGCATTGGAAGGGACCTTGGAGGTCTTCTAGTCCAACCTCCTGCTCAACTAGGAGACCTATATCAATATAGACATAGGGCTGTCAATCTCTTCTTAAAAAGCAGTAGTGATGAAATACCCACAACATCTGAATATATACTTTTCCACTGGTTAATTGTTCCAATTGTCAGAAAAATTCTCCTTACTTCTACGTTGGTTCTCTCCTTGATTACTTTCCATCCATTGCTTCTTCTCCTGCCATCAGGTGATTTGGAGAATAGGTTGTCCCACACTTTTTTGTGACAGCCCCTTAAATATCGAAAGACTATCATGTCATCTCTGCTCCTGCTTGTGGTTAGCCTGAATGTACCCAGTTCCTGCAATCATTCATTATATATTTTAGCCTCCAGCTCCTTGTTAGTCTGTATTGTTAGTCATGTTTTTCTGCATTGAACTCTCTGTGAAGACGCCTGCCAAGAATTCTTTTTTAAAAATATAATTTATTGCTTTTTTCACTCAATAATAGATGAACAGTGTGTTGTCTGGGTTATATTTGTAAATGAAACATTAACAATTAATTTCTATAATCCATATTCCACATATTAATTTTAGTTGATTTCTTCTTTCCCCAAAATAACCTCTTTTTCAAGCATTGGGTTAGTACAATTCTTATTATTTTGAAAAATAACAATTGAATATATAAGTTTTTTCCAATATTCCTAAAAATAATAATCATATTACTATAATATTTCTTTTCTATTCAATCATTCTGATTGCCTCATCCTAAATCCTGTTACAATCCTTATTTTAGTCTATTTCTCCCACCAAATTCTAAATATTCTTGCTGGTGAAGATTTTCTCAAAAATTAATTACATTTATATTTACAAATTTAACTCTATTTTTTCCATATAAGCCATCTCACACTTTTACATTTCTTAAGAAATAGATAAAAGAATGAAAAGAGGAAAAAAAAGAAAAAAAGAAAAAGAAAAAAAGGAAAACAAGAGTAAAGAAACATAAGAAATAACATATATTTAAAATATCTATCCCTCCTAGGCTAATATATATTTATTTCCTTAATTTCTTATTCTTTTTAACCATAATTAAGAATATATTTAATCTTTAATCTTTAAACATTCCATTCAATACATCTATCATCTAATCCTTTAACTCTTACTCAAAAAATGTTAAAAAAATGTTTTTCTTAGATTCAGTCACACTTAAGTAACTAAAACATTTCCTTTATTTAAATCATTTCAACTTTTCTATATTACTCTCAGCAAGAAAAAGAACACAAAAGAGAAAAAAACATTCATCCCTCTTAAAATAATATATTCCAATTTTTTTCTTTTTCTTTAACCATATTTAAACAAATGTTTCTTTTTTAAATATTCTCTCTGATAGGATATAAAGTATTTCACCCTTATGAGATAAAGTTGTACACAAAAACAGAATCTTTCAAATAGCTTTAGTCTTGCATTCGTAAAGATAGAAATTTTATCAACGTGAATATAGTTGAATGTTAGAAAAAGATTGTTATTTGTAATTTTTTTTTGAGGGGGGAAAACAAACTGAAATAAATATAGTGACAGGATCTATGATAAGGCAACTAAAGCGATATATAGGATTATTGAGATTATATATTTAACTGTTGTTAAACAAACAAAATTGCTTCAATTTGATGTATTGCAAGGAATGATATGTTAGGGATAGAGGAAATCAAATGAAATTAACAGATGGAATATAGATTATAGAAATTAATTGTTAAGGATTGTTTTATAAATGTCACCCAGACAACATTCTGTTTTATAATGATTTATGGTATGTTAAAGAAAAAACAATTCTAATAAAATATACAAAAAAAAGAAATTTTATTTTTTAACATCCTAGGAAATATACAGTATTGGATTCCATGCCAAAGTATATCCAAACAAATACTGTAGGGATATTTCGTGGTTGCATTGAGTGTGTGAAATCTCTTATATCTTTCTGATCATAGCTGTATCTTTGAGAAGTATGAGAAAGCGATTTGAGTGCTGAGGAAAGAAAATAAAAAAAATCATTGAATTTTAAGAAGGGATTCAAAAACATGAGGAATGGTGACTTGGTTAGTTAAAAATGGGTCTCAGAGCTGAGTTTCATTACCCAACTAGGTAACAATATCAGTGCAGTTTATTTCTCAACGAACAATATTCTCTTCTCTTGCTTCTCCATCTCTGATCACCCTTTTCCACATTGTTTTGCAGAGGACATTTCCAGCTTCGAGGGGAGACGTACTTTATTGAACCCTTGAAGATTCCCGACAGTGAAGCCCATGCAGTCTACAAATATGAAAACATAGAAAAAGAGGATGAGACCCCCAAAATGTGTGGGGTAACCCAGACTAATTGGGAATCAGATGAGCCCATCCAAAAGGCCTCTCAGTTAGTTGCTACTTCTGAAGTAAGTCTCATAGTAAACATAGTTTGATACCAGATATTCATTTACTTGTTTAGAAAATATAAAGTAAGGGAGAAATTCTTTTGGGGAGGGGTGATAGATAGAATTCAAAAGGGAGGAGCCCCATTTCTATATTTTTATTGTAGCCATGGCATAAAAGAATCAATGGAAACTTGAGGAACAGAAAGTACATCTTCCAGGCTTATAGCATTTTCTTTGATCATACAAACTTAGTTTGCAGATTTGAATCAAAATGGATCTAAATGAGTTTCTAAATCATCTCCACTTTCTAAGTCAATTTTGAAAAGCAATTAAATTATCAATGTGGATGCCTCTTTTTTGCATGCAGAGAGGACTTGGGATGGGGGAGAAACTGGTTTGAAACATTTAATGGTTTTGAGATGTCTGATAAGACCATTACATAATCTTGACTCCATTTTCCAATTTGATTTGAACCATCAAGTTGGATTGTCAATGACTGAATAAAAAGTGACAAATTGAATCTGGTCACAATTGACCCTCATATTCCCAATATTTTCCTCCTTTACTGAAGGGACAAAAGTTAGAAAAGAAACAATGCATCTAAAGTGACAGTTCCTTCCTTCCTTTTGGTGGCAAAAGATGAAACTGCCTGATACATATCTAGAAGTTCAAAATCTCAACTTTTTTTTTATTAAAATGTGTTTCTGGCAATTCAAGAATCTTTAGCCACAGCAAGTTGTGGTTATATACATTATGTTTAATTGGTCGTTAGTTGGTCCTCTATCTTGAATGTTCTTGTCTCAGTGTCAGGTCATGATCACTTTATTCAGACTGGATCTTGTGCAGCGGAGTTAAGAAAGTGGCTGTCAGAGAGCAAGGAGAGAAATTGCATTCTAGATTTAGCAATTTGGCCTTGTAGTTCTGTATGCTGAAAAAACACGAGAACGCTTTCCTAGGGAAAGAAGCAAGTAATGCACACTCACACATTCAGCTCTTAGCAAGAGTGCATTTCCTGAGCAATCTGGGTACTCTGGTGGTGGAATCCAACAGTGGAATGCAGGAGGGAGGGTCTCTTTCCCAGGGAAATAAGAGGCAGATCAGAAATGAGTCCTTGGATCGCAGAAAGAAGTCTGGAAGGGTTCCTCCCTAAAGCCTTCACAGGGTGTATCTCATGGTTACACAGAGTGTGCTTTAGTCTGGCTAGATTCCCGTCTATAGGAGAACAGCAATAAAGAAACTACTCTGAGCAATTAACCATGGTTCCTTGTTCCTTGTGCCTGAGAACTCTGGAGCAATATTTCAGTAATCACTTTAAAATTACATCAAAAGAAAGGCACAATTCTTTGGCCATTAAGAGTGAGTTCAGTGGGTCAAAATGTCTGATTGCCTCCCCTTACCTTGTCTTTGATGCATAGTGTGATATGATTGCAGGCCAGGTCTAATTGCTTCCATAGCATGACCACATCACCGTGTTTCTCACGTGATTGGTTGGGATCCTTTTTTTGAGAAAGGGAAGGAAAGGAGAGAAAGTCATTGAAGCATCATTTTGACAGGGTGAAAAACTAGTCAAAGAGAGCAATTTCCTCATGTGCCTGTTCTTATTCCTATTAAATTCTTTTCAGAATTAGGTATTCATATATACCTTTATCTTTAAATGTAGGCATCATAAATTCCAAAAACAGATTAATTGGAAAAAAGTGCCACACCTTATTAATACAAAGAAAGTGAATTTTTTGTGTTTGACAATCCATAGCATAATGTACTTTTCCCTCAGAACTTTGTCAGCACTTTCTCTAAGTCAGAATTCTCCAACCTTTCCACCTTTGTAAACAGGTGGGGGGAGGGGATGGTTCCACGCAGCCACTCATGCAAATGGAGCCCACCCACCCATGCTTGCTCGCTGTTCATGCAAGTGGAGATGAAGGCGCTCACCTGCCACTTCCACGGCCCAGTTCCAAAGGGCTCAAGGCCCAGGGCTAAAATTTTAACAAGCTGTCTCCCTATGTCTTCTTGAAAGAACCAATATTTCTGAAAGTTCAAGTATTTTGACCAGAGAGTAAAACAAGCACTTTTCCTATTATCTGACGATGACCAATATTCTTGTTGGCTGCTGGGAGCAACATGTCTAAACAAACTTTTCTTTATTGTTCTGTTTAGCAACAAAGATTCAATGACCGCTTCAGATACGTTAAGCTTGTCATAGTTGTGGACCGCAGCATGGTAAGTACTGGGATATCTTTCCATTTTCTTTCTGCATTGAGCACAGCATTTTGTTTCTGCCTTTTTTGATGTGGGCATTTTTGAAGAGATTAATAAACATCTTAACTAGCTTTATCTTAAAATGTGCTTTATCATAAACTTTGATATTTTTTGTTATTGGACCCAACTAATATTTACAAAGTTAAGAGCCATTCGTAAATATACTCTAATTTGCACATTTGTTATTCCTGGATACCATCTAAATTTATTTTTATCCCACACTGGTTAAACAGTTCTGTAGGTTTCTTGGAAACATTCCCGCACTCTCTGTTTGTCCAAGCTGACAACACAGGAAGAAAAAGAGATACTGTATAGTGAGGAATGTTTATCTCACACCTCTCTGAACGTGGAAATATAGCATCCAATTTAGGAAAGCATTTCAGTAGGCTGACCAAAATTTTCTCCAACCAGGAAAAAAGCCCTTGTATGCTGCTGAAAAGTTAAAAACCTTAATATATTAATGGGACAAATGTAGATTAAAAAATCAGCACAAAAGAATTCTTTGGACTGCTTGGATAAAAATTATTATTACATCAACAAATTCAGTGATCCTTTCACTGATATGTTCTTTCTCTCCCTCCTTCTTTCCCTTCTTCCTATAATTATCATCTCATCTTAACATTTTTATCTTTTCTGTAGGTCACAAGATACAACGGTGATTCAACTGCTATAAAAACAAGAATATATCAAATTGTCAACACTGTAAATGAGGTAAGAGGACATGGGAAATATTATTTCACTTGTTGATTTTAAACTTCTTTCAGCAGCAGCCCAGATTTTCACCCTGTTAACACAACATACTTAACCAGGTAAAGAGAGAGAGTAGATGGATTTCTACAAGAATGCTATGATTTGTGGCTTTGAGTGTGGCAAAACTAGGTCATTTGGCCAGCTGGTAATCCAGCATGTGAAGCCATCCCAGAAAATGGGTTAATTCAGTAACTAGGTTAATAAGCCTCTTATGGGAATAAAGTCACTGTGTTGGGAGGATGCAAGTCCAAAAGTGTTGCAAGAATTCAATCAGAACTATGCCTGTAGCTGGATTCTTCCAGGCTGTGGTTAATGGTTCTGAATTGGGAGATTAGAAAGAGATGGACAGAGGCAGCCTATTCCAAGCTCAGTTGATTAGGAAACGGATCCCAGAGAAGAAATCTGCTTACAAAAGCCAATATCAATTCGTTTTTAAACTTGAAATGTTTCTCAATGTTTACTTGTGTTTGAGTTTCTGATTGATGCCATGTCCACCTGACAGATGTACTTACCTTTGAATATTCGTGTACCCCTGGTTGGCGTAGAAATTTGGGACAACAGAGATTTGATTAACGTGACATCATCAGGAGATGATACTTTGGACTCATTTGGAAAATGGAGAGGGTCAGATTTGCTGAGTCGCAAAAGACATGATAATGCTCAGTTACTCACGTACGTCTCATTGTGGGGAAAGGGAGTGGGGGTGGCTGGGAGTGGAGAGTTATGGGGAGGTTAGTGCGTGCACAAAGCACTTTTTTTGTAGATAGAGCTGGTTCTGAGAGGTCCTTGAATGATTGCAGGTGAAAAACTCAGCTTGATTTCATTTCACCTGCATTTAAAATTGAAACTTATATGATTATCCTGCTTTAATTTTGCTCTACTTACACATGCATTTTTAAGTCAATTCAATAATGTTTTGGTTCCCATTCTGCACCAACTAAATGAACACTTGCATTATACAACAGATAAACCAAGAATAAGGTAAAATAAAATATCCAATCTATATATAGTGCTCAGCAACATACGTGTGTGTGTTTGTGTTTGTGTGTGTATGTTTCCCTGCCAGTCATATCCGACTCTAGGGGTTTGTGCTCAGCTCTGTTTCACAGCTGGAGATCGAGCATTGTCCAAAGATGCTTCCGTGATCATGTGGCCAGCATGATCAAATGCCAAAAGCACACAGAATGATATTACCTTCCCCAAAATGGTACATATTTATCTACTTATGTTCGTGTGCTTTTGAACTGCTAGTTTGACAGGAGCTGGAGCAAGTAACGGAAGCTCACTGCATCAGGCAGATCTTAGGTCTCAAGCTGTCCACCTTCCAGCCAACAAGCCCACTGACTTAAGTGTTCATTTCCACAACCCATCAGCCTATATATTGTCGTACAATTTCATGATTGAATAATTGACATGTTTATTCTCTTATATCTATAAGATATTGCACAAATAACAATTATGTTGTGAGCAATCCTACAGGATGCTTGCATAACAAGTAGGTCTTATGAAATAGGGGCTAGATGGAAGGCAGATCTAAGTGCAAGGGAAAATATTAAAACATACAAAACAATCCATTTTATTTTTCCCACAGATGTTGATTTGGCTTGCCACCCAATCACTTTTCCCAAAACCATCTAGTCTTTTTTAACCACACAGCTAAATTGATAGACAAAATCTATTAAATAAATATGTTTTTTGATGGGTTTGCATAGTTAATGGAATTAATTTATCCCAAATGGCCTGGATTCAGACAACATGCTAACCCAGGGGTCGGCAACCAGAAAAAGCAAAAGAGCCACTCCGATCTGGTTCAATCACACACACACACAAGTGGGAGCCGCAAAATGTGTGTGCGCATGCGTCCATGGACGTGCAAAAAACTAAATGTTTTGCGCATGCGCAAAACGGGAAGCACCTGCGCAGCAATGGGTCTCCCTAGTGACGGGTTGTGACACCACTTTCAGCCAGGGCGCCGCTGGAGCCACCCCCGCTGCCCATTCGAAAAGGTGCATGCACAGCTCTCCAAACCTTCCCACTCTCCGAACGGGTGGCGGCGCCACCTGTTTGCAGACCTGCCACCGCCTGTTTGGGCAGCGGTAGGTCTCCAAACTCGGAGAGGTGCACGCGCAGCTCTCTAAACCTCCTCTGACAGTTTGGAGATCTGCCGGCTTCCTCAAACATGGACAAAGCCGGCAGCCCTGGAAACGGGGCGGAGGAGGTTTGGAGAACTGCACGTGCAGCTCTCCAAACCTCCTCTGCACGTTTGGAGATCTACCAGCTTCCTCAAACATGGATGAAGCTGGCAGCCCTGGAAACGGGGCGGAGGAGGTTTGGAGAGCTGCGCGTGCAGCATTCCAAACCTACTCTGCCAGTTTGGAGATCTGCTGGCTTTGTCCATGTTTGAGGAAGCCGGCAGCCCTGGAAACGGGGCAGAGTAGGTTTGGAGAGCTGTGCGCGCAGCTCTCCAAACCTCCTCTGCCAATTTGGAGATCTGCCGGCTTCGTCCATGTTTGAGGAAGCCGGCAGCCCTGGAAACGGGGCAGAGGAGGTTTGGAGAGCTGCGCATGCACCTCTCCAAACCTCCTCTGCCAGTTTGGAGATCTGCCGGCTTCCTCAAACATGGATGAAGCCGGTAGCCCTGGTTTGGAAAGCTGCTGCGGCCAGTTTGCAGACCTGCCTCCTTCACAGGAAGGCGGCAGCTCTGCAAACAGGCCGCAGCAGCTTTCCAAATGGGTGGCTCCACCGCCCGTTCGGAGAGGTGCGCGCGCATTACTGCCCATTTGGAGAGGTGCGTGCGCACCAGGTGACTGGGAGCCACAGGAGACAGCTTAAAGAGCCTCATGCGGCTCCGGAGCCACGGGTTGCCGACCTGTGTGCTAACCCCTCTCCCCAACCTCATTCATGCTAACACCAGCCAAACTCACCAGATAGTGAAAATGCATCCTGAATATTTTTAACAGACCTGCTTAGTTAAATGGCTTCTGAGAGTAGAGCCTAAAATGAATTTTAACATTCTGAAAACTGGTAGTAATTGAGGACAGGTTGAGGGATTTGCAGAAAGCCATAGTTACATATGTCCTAAGACTACATAACGTGCTTCTATCTTCTATCAATTTTATCCCTCTCCCCTTCTTTCTTACAGGGCCATTGATTTTGATGGACCAACTATAGGAAAGGCTCCCGTTTCCAGCATGTGCGACACAAATCGTTCTGTAGGAATTGTTGAGGTTAGTAGAAAAATAAAAGGATACCTGTTATCTATTTGTACGCAAATGAAAACGTACATACAGGCAAAACCTCTTTACAAATAAAGCCTCTTCTTGTTTTTGATCCACATCATTTCCATCCATATTTATTTCTGGATTTCACATCTCCAGGTCCTGCCTCAACTTATGGTATTTTGGCACAATGCATTCTTGAACAATCTATTTGTATGCAAAGAGCTATATGTCAAAGACGACAATATATTATATGTTTCTGGATCAGGAAGAGTCAAACTGTGCTCTGATTGGCAAATGAGCAGGTCAAATCATGTTACAACACTTCCAAATAATACTTCTGAACAATATTCTTAGCAATCTTAATGACAAACATGAATCACCTCACATTCATTCCAAGAAATTTAGTGTCTAGATTGCATATCACTGAATTCTAGTACATTGAAAAAATGAAAGAATACTAAATCTACTTAAAAAGGAAAAACTCCAGTATTTTAAGAAAACCATATTAGTTAAAGTGATGCTATGCATTTATTGAGAAACAGTAAACTTAGCTTTTTGTTCACCTAGAACAGGGCTTTTCAACCGGTGGTATGCGTACCACTGGTGGTACGGGAGCCTCTGGCTGGTGGTACCGAGCCCAGCCTAGCTACTTATAGTGGGGGAGGGAACAAGTCAAAACAGAGTCACACAGACCTGGAGATCAGCTGGAGCTGCAAAGCTTGCCAGCATCCCCAGGATCTGTGGCCACATGCTAATTGCAGCTTCCGGTACACCCGGAAGAGAAAAGGAGGAGGTCGGAGAGAAGAAAAGGTATAAAAGGGGCAGACCGGCCTGTTTTCAAGGAACAGCGAGCGGAGCAGCCAGTGAGGAAGAGTGAGAGAGCAAGTGGAGCGTTTGGGGGGAGAAGGACTAGCAAGCCAATGGCTCCTGCCCAGCTCGCTTGGGGAAAACATACTGCTTGCTTAGTGAAGCCCCAGGATCAGTGCCAGGTAGCTCGCTGATCCTGGGGCTTCACTGAGCAAGCAACCTCTTTACTGCAAGCAAGTGAGCCGGGCTGGATCAGCGTTTCTGAGCGTGACTTCTGAGCGCGACTCAGCTTGATCCCGGGCTCCTGCCCGGCTCACTTGCTTGTGGAAAAGAGGCTGCTTGCTAAGTGAGCCAGGCGAGATCAGCTGAGCCGCGCTCAGAAGTATGAATCAGTTGCCAAGCATCCGAATGTAAATCACATGACCCTGGGGATGCTGCAACAGTCGTAAGTGTGAAAAATGGTCATAGGTCACTTTTTCAGTGCCATTCTAACTTCAAACAGTCACTAAGCGAATAGTTGTAAGTCGAGGACTACTTGTACTTTATCATATATATTTTTGGTCAAGTTTTTGACACCTTCCTAGGCGACTGGTGGTACTCGGATATTGCCTTATCCTAAAAGTGGTACAATGGGTGAAAAGGTTGAAAAACCCTGACATAGAAACAATGGATAGACATGGTAATAAACAAAACTTATACAACAAAACTCATAAAGTTTTGTTTCTTAATAAGCAGAGTTGGGATCCTGGTAGTAGGAGGTATTAATAAGCCTGCTTGCTCAAGAAGGTTATTTTATTCAGAAAGAGCAGCTCATTCTTAAGTCTGTTTAGGATGGCTACCTTCAATATCTGAAAATACTAGCTTGTAGCAAAAGACACTGAATAGTTTTTGGACTGAAATTGCCTGTAAGTTTTAGTAACTGAATAAATGCAGACAGGAAATGATTGCATAACTTTTGATCTTCTCCTGTGCTGTAGCTTTTAGGCTTTAAAGTTTCCTTCCAGATGTATTTGTGTATGTTCTGGAGTCTTGGTGAGCACACATACTTTCAGAAGAACTAGAGGAATCCTGAGATGGTATCCTCAACTTAAAATTGGTCACTTGGTCACCAGTTTTAGCCACTTAGTGCTAATAATAATTGGATTCACTTTCAGTTTCTTGGTGGAATAACAATAAACAAAGTATTCTCTTTTCTTCAGGATCATAGCCCAATAGATCATGCGGTTGCAGCTACAATGGCCCACGAGATGGGTCATAACCTGGGCATGCAACATGATGAAAATCAGTGTAACTGTGGTGCTAACTCATGCATTATGGCTCCCCAGATAAGGTAAGCATTGAGGAAAAGTTCTAATGCCTTTCCAATCAAGTTATTTTTACATGGTTGCAATTAATTGTTAAATTAAATATACTGAGAACTTACAAAAATGAAATGATCAGGGAGTTACAAACAGAGTTTGGGTCATTTCTGTGACATTTACCACGTCTAGTTAAATGTGCTGTATTTAAAAAGGTAGAAATGTTCTCAGCAATTGAATAACCATCCTTCAGTAGCTTCCTCCAAAACCCCAGAGTTTGAAGAAACAGCATAGGAAGCAAAGCCAAGGCAAACAAATATTAATATCTCTGATGGATAAAAAGGAAATCAAGTAAGACGTTAAAGTCTTTCCTAAAGTGGGAAGCAGAATGGGAAAAAATATTATTCTGAATCTGGCAACACCAGGAAGAAAAAGATAAATTAGCATCCTTGGGGTTTGCCTGCCTCACCCTTTCATCAAGGTAGAATATGTGACATCTCTGCCATATATTGCAGTCTTCTGAAATCAACAGGTAGCAACGTATAGGAAGTCATTGGCTTACAACCGTTTGTTTAGCAACATTCAAAGTTACAATAGCACTGAGAACAGTGACTTATGACCAGTCCTCGCAATTACAGCTATTGAAGCCTCCCTTCAGTCACAGAATCAAAATTTGGGCATTTGGTGACACCCTCGTGTATTTATGACACTTGAAGCATCCTGCATTCATGGGATCCTCAGTTGTGACTTTCCCAGCTGTCTTCCCATATGCAATGCCAGTGGAGCAAGCTGAGTCCCTTAATGACTGTGTGATTCACTTAACAAAGTGGCAAAACTGGTTGTAAAACTGAGCACGACTCACTTAACAACTGGTTTCCTGAGCAATGAAAATTCTGGTCCCAGTTGTGACAGCAAGTCAAGGACTACCAATATTTTCTTCCGGGTGGAAGTTTAGGTCTTACTTCATCAAGAAGGAAAAAGAAAAGGAAAAAGGAAACAAAATCTTCTCAGAAATTGTTTTTTGCAAAACTCCCCATAACTTTTGTCTAAGAGTTTTGTGTAGGCTCAGTGAGCATCCCAGCTATGGATCAATTTCTGGTTTCTTCTGCTAAAGCCCAAGGACTTCATTGCCTCCTATTTCATGCAATGGCAAGGAAGTCAGGAAGTATGGAGAATGTCACGTAGCCTTTCCTGTCCTTCCTGAAGGATTTCTGGGCACCATGATTACTCTTTAATACTTCTAGACACTTTGTGGTGTTTTGTACAGAAGACTTTGCTTTAGAAAACAATTTTGCTCAATTAACCCCACCAAAGGGGTCTGCTGCAACTTTGACTTTCGAAGAAGACCATATAGTCTGTTTAATGACCACCATCCAATTCTCTTTGTGTTCTTGTTTCCACCTCCTAACTTGAGGGACAATAATTATATTCCTAATGATTTGAATTAACATTAGGAAGGTGCTTTGCTGGGTTTAGGATGCTGTGTTTGCATCTATTTAAGTATTCAGCTGTTATAAAAGGTCCTATCCCTCCAAAAGAAGAAAATTAAAACTGGATCAAAATTCCACAGTTTTCCCTTCAATTATATTATTTTCCTTCCACAGAGAGGGTGACTAAAAATGAAAATAAAAGGCACCCCACTCAGACACAAGACACAGCTCGATCAACTAATATCACATGGAGTTCTCATTGCAAATGTATTTTGTTAAAAAAGAAAGGAAAGTTAGTGGAATTAAAACTGAGAGAGCATAATATGGGAGTAAGATGAAGGGGTACAAAGGGTTGTCTTAGCTATTTTGGTAGTTTTAGAGGGAAAATACACACTATATTTCTTCCTTAGCCATCCCTTTTCCATCTCATATGTTTTTGCAATGAATTCTGTTCCTAGTTCAAATATGAATGATGTCATGGTCTTATTTTGGTTCATCTCTACAGCGATCCACCTCCCATATATTTCAGCAATTGTAGTCGGGACTATTATCAGAAGTTTCTTACTAATTTTAGACCAGATTGCACTCTCATCAGACCCTCGAGAACAGATATTGTTTCACCTCCAGTTTGTGGAAATGGACTTTTGGAGAAGGGAGAAGCATGCGACTGTGGCTCTCATGAGGTAAATCTTTTCTTTAATTAACAAGAACATGCAGAATTTTCTCAAAAATGGGAACCCTTGAAAAATCATGTGGCTTTCTAAGTGGTTTGAGCCATCCAAGAGGTTAGTTTGTAAATGGTATAGATTTGTGTCCTTTATGGCCACATTATCAGTCGCACAATTTTCTTGAGCTGCTTTCTCCCATAAGTGATGATCTTCAATCTATGCTCTGATTCCAATAATATTTTTATAAGAAAAGTAATTTAGTGTTCTTTTTATATTGTTAAAGAGACCTGTAATGGTCTGAGAATGTCCTTAAAAGACAAAAGAAGGAGGAAACATCCAGTCTGTCAGGACCCACCCCAATTCACATCTTAGGAAAGAAGAACTCTTGGAGACAGGATTGTCCAAGCAGGAACTTTTACTAAAACATGATTGTCAGTGGAAAATCTAGACAGGATCTGGAAACTGTGTTGCAGATTGATACTTTTAAAGTGTCCCCGAGTAAAAACCCCACCCCTCAATCCATTTGGTCAATCCCAGATCAATTAAGGTTCAGGTGTCAAAACCTTCCATGGGAAAAGGGATCTTCCATGCCTTTACGACATTTACTTCCTCCCCTTCAGATTCCAATCGGAGATACAAACCAGAATCTCTCTCTCTCCCCCCTTTCTTTGTTCTTCTCAGTTCAAAGGTTCTTTCCCTGGTCTTTGATGACGGCCTCCAGGCAGGCTGAATAAACAACCTTGCATCTAAAGGATAGGGATGGCCAATTAACATCTTCTCTCCTCCTCCTTGGGAATGGCAGAATCCAGTGAGGGGTGTGATTTGGGGGTATACAGATAGGGCTTTAGGAATGGGATATAAATGGATTCTGACACAGTCAATGGTCATATAAGAAGTAGATTAGGCTGCAGAAGCAATGGGGCATGGCAAAAATCTCAAGAGGGACACCTCCCACCCATTCTCTTGGTCCGTAAAGATGAGGTGGTAGAAATGGACTTTCAGTATTGAAAGATTCTGCTACTGTAACCTTAAAATCAAGGTAGTGTTCATACTCATGGTTGTTGTTTCTTCTCTGGACTACCTCAAAGGCTGGCATGATTAGAAAATCCCTCATGAATAAGAAAGGAAAAGGGCTGTAGGTTATGTGGGCTTCACAATTAGGAGATGAGGATATTTTTATTTGTTTTATTCTTTTCACATAGGAAATATCAGATAAGGCTCTTTCACAGAGATATGCCATTATCTGTTTGCAATAACAAACAGTTTCTTCATTTGCTAGCATGAACCCATAAGAGGGAACACATTGCAGAAATGTCTTTTTCATTGGCAGCTTCCCTCTTTAAAATAGACCAATAAAAAAAAGATCAGTCAGAAAATTCTATGACATCATTTGATATGTTTTGGTTTTCAGAATTGTCGAGATCCATGCTGTGATGCTGCATCGTGTAAACTACACTCATGGGTACAGTGTGAATCTGGAGAGTGTTGCGACCAATGCAGAGTAAGGCTTGTTTATTTTTAACAGCAGGAGAGATTTTACCCTGCTCCATTCTAGCCATATAGAAACGTAATATCTCTTGGCTGTGTACTATGATCAAAACATTTTAACCTTATTTCTATCCCTTCTTCCAGTTTATTTGAATCTTATGAAGATATCCTTAGGGAGGATAATTTAATAACATTTCAGTCTTGCCTCAATATCAAATGCACTCTTTCAGCATGTTAAATCATGTCTGTGAAAATAATATATTTTATCTTTGACTGAGATTGCATGGAAACTAAGTTTAAATAAGGGTGAGCAATGTTTGAGATTGGTGCCCTAACTCAGCTTTGTGACTTTCTGGAAGGTTGTAAGAGGTCCCTACTAATGCTGTGACATTTTTCTGTCTGAGCCTTTTAGGATGGAAATTGGTGCAGGAGAGTTCTGGAAGTAAAGTTGCCTTTTTTCCATTAAGTTCTCTACCTACTCTGTAAAGCTCTAAATTCAGGTGTTTTGGTGGTGCATTCTGGAGGTTCTGCAGGACCATGAAAAGAGAGGTGCAAGTTCCTCATTCCTTCTTTCTATGTGGGATCCCAGTTGACTCTGTAATGAACTTTTTGAGCAGAGCGGCCCAAAACATTTGTTATTTCCATATTTCCATCACAAGCCTAGATTCACGGCAAGAGAAGGGAGCCACGTGTTTTTCAGCATGTGACAGAAAATTCTATGAATGCTTCTTTCCATGTAAAGAAATAAAAATATATCAGGAGAAGTTCAGCAATTCATTTTTTGTTGCTTTTTCATGGCAGCCCAATTGATTTTCACTTTATGGTCAGCCAACATGTAGAACTTGTGTTTCAGGAATTGAGCCATTTATTGCAATCATTTCCCCATAGCAAATAAGACAGACTGGGACTTCTAGGCACCACACACAGTTGTTACAGGGCAGGGATGCCTTGCTTGGTGATCCTCAAGACAGATGAAGGGGAGGTTTTGAAATGTGTTGTGAATCATGGTTTGACTCTTTGATCTCTGCTGCTGAAGAGTGATAGCTGGGAGTCTTTTTGATTCTCACCCACAGTTTAAGAGTGCAGGAACAGAATGCCGGGCAACAAGAAGTGAGTGTGACCTGCCTGAATACTGCACTGGCCAATCTACTGAGTGTCCCACAGATGACTTCCATAGGAATGGAAAACCATGCCTAAACAACTTTGGTTACTGCTACAATGGGAATTGCCCCATCATGTATCACCAATGTTATGCTCTCTTTGGGCCAAGTAAGTCAACTTTAGCATTTCAGAATAGTGGTGTTATAAAAGATTAAGACAGTCATTGCCATTAATGAAAGATATTTTTACCCTTTGTATCCATAGTAAATCATCATTACATTTCTGTTCTGTAACAGAGCTAGAATGGGAAAGCCATATAACATTTCCAATCTCTTCTTTAAAAAATCTCCCATGTTGGAGCACACACAACTTCTGAAGGTCTTGTCCAGGTGGAATAATGTTTCAAGAAGAAGTTCTTTCTTGGAAGGCTTTAGAACCCAGCCCTCCAGATCTTTGGGTTTAAAGCTCCAGTCATCCCTAGAGAACTCGGCCAAAGGTCAAAGATGATGGCAGTTGCAGACCAGAAATCTGGAAAGACGGACTTTGGGAGAAGGATGCTTTTGTGGGTTGTGGATACATTCCCAAATTGGACAAAGATCTGAGAGAATCTCAATGAGAGATAATGTAAATTGATTATGGGACTGTGTGCTAAGAATATTCAAACGCCGAGATTGAAAGTTTCTTTGCATTTGGCATAATAATTGAAGAGACAGATGTTGAGGGATGTGATTCTTGTCACTGATCACTCCTGACTTTCAGACGATTCACAGAATTTTCAGAATGGTTTTATGTTGAAAAAGGCAACTGAAAATAAGTTCCCTTTTCCATATAAAGTAGATAGTTTTCAGCAAAGAGGGAGATTTACCTTGGCCATAGATCAGTGGAGCAGTGAGGATTTGCATGTAGAAAGCCCAAACACAGGTTTCCGGTCAGTCATTAAAAGAGTCAGAATTAACAGAGTAGCTGAGTTGGAAGGAGCGTTGCACATCTTCTAGCAGCTCAACCCCCTGCTCAAGGAGGAAACTGTATACCATTTCCAATCTCTTCTTTAAAACTTCCAGTGTTGGAGCACCCACAACTTCTGAAGGCAAGCCATTCCATTGATTAATTGTTCTGTAAGGAAATTTCTCCTTGATTTTAGGTTGGTTCTCTCCTTGATTAGTTTCCATTCACTGGTCATGTTCTCCCTTCAGGTGTTTGGCAAATAACTTGACCCCTCATCGTTGTGGCGGTTCCTCAAATATTGGAACTCTGCTATCATATCACCTCTAGTCTTTCTTTTTTATTAAATTAGACATTTCCGATTTTTGCCACTATTCTTCATAAGTTTTAACCTCCAATCCCCTAATCATATTTGCTGTTTTTGTCTGTGTTCTTTCTAGAATTTCAACATCCTTTTTATATTGTGGCAAACAAAACTGGAATGATATATTCCAAGTGTGGTGTTACCAAAGCGTTATAAAGTGCTAATAACACTTCACATGATCTTCTCTTTATCTCTTCTGCCTCTGTTAGGTCCCTGCCATTTTGGTCCTTTATCATGCCCATTTTTGCATTAAATGTTCCCTTCATCTCTCCAATTTTCTTGAAAAGATCTCCGGTCCTCCCTATTCTATTGTTTTCTTCTATTTCTTTGCACTGTTCATTTAAGAAGGCATTTGTATCTCTTCTAGCTATTCTCTGGAATTCTTCATTCAATTGGGCATATCTTTCTTTTTCTCCCTTGCCTTTCGCTTCCCTCCTTTCCTCAGCTATTTGCAAAGCTTCATCAGACAGCCATTTTGCTTGCTTGCATTACTTTTTCTTTGGGATGGTTTTGGTTGCTACCTGTTGTACAATGTTGCGAACCTCTGTCCATAGTTCTTCAGGCACTGTGTCTATCAGATCTAATTCCTTAAATCTATTTGTCACATCTAGTGTATATTCAACAGGGATATGATTTAATTCATACCTGAGTGGCCTAGTGCTTTTCCCTACTTTCTTCAATTTAAGCCTAAACTTTGCAATGAGAAGCTCATGGTCTGAGCCACAGTAAGTTCCTGGTCTTGTTTTTACTGACTGTATAGAGCTTCTCCATCTTTGGCTGCAGAGCATATAGTCACTCTGATTTCTGTGTTGACCGTCTGGTGATGTCCATGTGTAGAGCCGTCTCTTGGGTTGTTGGAAAAGAGTGTTTGCTATGACCATCGTATTCTCTTGACAAAATTCTATCAGCCTGTGCCCTGCTTCATTTTGTACTCCAAGGCCAAACTTGCCTGTTATTCCAGTTATCTTTTGGCTTCCTACTTTAGCATTCCAATCCCCCATGATGATAAGAACATCATTTTTGGGTGTTAGTTCTATAAGGTGCTGTAGGGCTTCATAGAACCGGTCAATTTCATCCTCTTCAGCACTGGTGGTTGGGGCATAAACTTGGACTACTGTGATATTGAATGGTTTGCCTGGGATTCAAACTGAGATCATTCTGTCATTTTGAGGATTGTATCCCAGTATTGCTTTTCCTACTCTTTTATTGACTATGAAGGCTACTCCATTTCTTCTGAGGGATTCTTGCCCGCAGTAGTATACCTGATGGTCATCTGAATTAAATTCACCTATTCTTCTCCATTTTAATTTGCTGATACTTAAGATGTCGATGTTCAATCTTGTCATCTCTTTTTTGACCACGTCCAGCTTTCCTTGATTCATGGATCTTACATTCCAGGTTTCTATGGAGAAAAAGTCTTTACAGCATCAGACTTTCCTTTCACCAAAAGACACTTCCACAGCTGAGCATCCTTTTGGCTTTAGCCCAGTCGCTTCATTCTTTCTGGCGCTACTAGTACTAGCCCTCTGCTCTTCCCCAGTAGCATATTGGACGCCTTCCGACCTGAGGGGCTCATCTTCCAGCGTCATATCATTTTGCCTTTTGGTACTGTCCATAGGGTTTTCGTGGCAAAGATACTGGAAAGGGTTGCCATTTCCTTCTCCAGTGGATCACGTTTTGTCAGAACTCTCTGCTATGACCTCTCTGTCTTGGGTGGACCTGCACAGCATAGCTCATAGCTTCATTGAATTATGCAAGCCCCTTCACCACGACAAGGCAGTAATCCATGAAGGGGTTTATTTTGTTAGATAGGGTCAACTGTTGAAGTCTCTCGAGATCCTCCTGGATCCTAAGCCTATCTTCTGGAGGGATGGCTATTCCTGCCACCTTGGTGTTGTCTGTAAATTTGATGAGTTGCCCTTCTATCTCCTTGTTTATATTGTTTATGAGGGGTCAGATGGCATGTGATCATGATTTGGAATCCGAATTACAAATCACAATATTGTTTCACTTGCATGATCAATCTATCAATTGGATTAATAAATAAATGGAGACTTGCTGGATTATTTCCATTGCTTTGAAAATGGAAACTTAGTTTAAACAAAGAAATCTTTATTTTGGTCACTTAAATAGCATAAAATGATTTAACATTCCAAATAATGGAAATAGCTCAATCTTTTGCAAGTAATCCAGCTGTATTCAGAAAGGCTTATGCCCAGGAATTGAGAGGCCTCAAACCAAGAATGACACAGGATGGTTCTTCCAAGCTGAGTTCTTTCTTTTTTCACTGCTGTAGAAAAAATCTTGCTGGACTAAGGACTCTACTACCTGCACCTACAACACTCTCTATGGATAATTAGTGAGGAGCTGTCTTCACCCTCTTTCTCTCACATGTAACATTGGGGCTGAACTGCTTCTTATTCATCTGGACTGCACCCCCTCCCACCCGGAGATCCACCTCCTCACTGCATTCTAGCACAGGAATGTATCTACAATAGTGTTAAACTTGGAAAATGGAGGATCAGCACCCAGAGGAATGAAGCTGCACTCAGATTCCCCTCCAGCCATTGATTTACTGTGGGGTCTTATGCAACTTGCATAAAGAACCTTGGTGGAGCAGTGGGCTGATGCCTCCTTAAGTAACACCAGCTGCCTGCAATTAGTGCAGGTTTGCATCCCACCAGGCTCAAGGTTGACTCAGCCTTCCATCCTTCTGAGGTGGGTAAAATGAGGACCCAGATTGTTGGGGGCAATAAGCTGACTTTGTAATAATGCCGCTTGGGGGGGTGCCCAAAGCCCTAATAAGCAGGCATATACATTGAATGAAGGCTATTGCTAAGCACATTGATTTGTGCTTAGATTGTAAGCCGCCCTGAGTCTTCAGAGAAGGGCGGGATATAAATGGGATTAAAAATAAAAAATAAAAAATAAAGTGCCTTCAGCTTTTGTGTCCACAAAATGCAATGAACAAGTTTAGTGTAGCACTGTGTCAGATAGAGGATGATTCAAGCCTACTGAGGATTAGATAAATAATGGATTACAAAACAATAGATAAGGAAATAATATTTCCTCTGAGATTTCTTAAGCCAGTGGTTCCCAACATTTTCTATACCCTGCACCCCTAGAACCCTTTTGATATATTCTCACACCCCTTACAAAAGTTCAAAATAATGGCAAGGAATTATGCTTATAACTATAATTTTGAAAAGCCAAGTTTTTGCATGCCCTGGAATATCATCTTGCACCCCCAGGGGTTGCCAACACTGCTGGTTGGGAACCCCAGTCTGAAGCCATTCTTTACCCTGCTGGCATGATACACACTCAGGTTCCTCACTCCCTCTTGCAGATGTAGATGTGGCTCAAGATGGATGTTTTGAGGCGAACAAGGATGGCACAGGTGATTTCTACTGCAGAAAGGAAAATGATGTACTGATACCATGTGCACCAGAGTAAGCAATCTAAATTATTTCCTGCTATGATGATGATATAAAATAAGGATAATATAAGAAATATTTTTATGTCCACATCTGTTGCAACTTGATTCTATCACCTGGCTAAAACAACAGAAATGTGAGTTAATTTCTGAATGGCTAATTTTCCTTTTTTTTTAAAAAAAAAAAAACACTTTTTATTAATTTTCCAGTATTATAATTATATCTTTGAAAAGCAATGTGGTGTCTGAGTTACAATAATTCCATTACATACAAATATAATTAATACAAATCTCCAACTATTGCAGCCAATATTTCCTCTCTATTTTCTCTTAATACATATTGTCTCTTGTTTAAATTAGTAATTATTCTATCTATCAGCTACTTAATAATTTTATATGTCTTATTTATTTTGACATTCCATCTTTTGGACCATCAATAACCTTACAAATTTTCCCAGCATTAATTTTGCGTTGATATTTAAATTAAACATTTAATATTTTTCATTTCCAAATTTTTAAATGACCCCAAATCCCTTTGTCACAATTCCCCCATCTAGTATTGCGGATACATATGTTATCTATCTCACTTCTATATCAACAGATTATTAATACAATATGATATTCTTGTATTCATTATAATTGCCAAATATTATAGATTCACTAGCCAAAATTTCTACCATTTCAGCATTCTTCCTTATGTCCACTTTCTCATACATAAGCTTATAATTTTTGTTATCACTACATCAAAACATGTTAATTACATTACATCTATCTGTCTGTCTATCTATCTATCTATCTATCTATCTATCTATCTATCTATCTATCTATCTATCTATCTAACCTTTATCTTATCTTTATACGCAACTCAATATATCAATTTAACTGTTGATATTTATGCGTCTAAGTTTTAATTAACCAATGTTTTTCTTTAGCTTCACATCATAACAATATCTCGTATTCAAAATATGGGACTTGTCTACTTAAGTATATTCTATTTCAAACCTCCTAAATATATCCCCACACCATTCTTCTTCAGTCTTATTCTGGCTTTTTTCCTTTGCCAAATCATCTTCCATGTCCTTTCTGCAGGGTCCTGAACGAATTCTTGTATTGTTGTATATATTATGCCATACTGAGATGACCATCCAGTCACCATTTTTGAAAGGCTGAGAGGTCTGGCAGGACTACCAGATCATCTCTTTATTTTCTCCTCTTGACGTAGTTGTCCTGAACTGTTTATCTTTCCTTCCATCTGTTTCTCTTCTTGATCTTCAAATTCCTTCTGATTTATATAGCAGGTTATTTCCTCCATCCAAATTATCAGATTTTTCCCCCCTGAATTTTCTATTGTTTGTACTTGTTAGGCAGTTAGGTCTTCTGTGATAATATTTAATTGTTCAGTTTTTTCTGTTGTATTCTGTATAGATAGGTTTTTAGTTATAGTCAAAGTTTGAGTTTTCATATCTAAGACGCTTTCTGATTTCCCCCCGAAAGCTCTTATTTCATCACCAGCTGTAAGAATAGTTTGCTACGTTTGGTAAGCTATTTTTAATGTAGCAGAAATTTGTTTTTGCATTTCTTCCATAGAAAAGGTCTGTTCCCGATCTTCCATAGTGATGAGTTGAATTGAAAGCTTTTACAGTTTTTTACCCCAGTAAATAAAAAACAGAGCTAAAACTCTCACAGCTGGTGTTCAAGGTCACATAAATCTTTTCTCATTTTCTGAACTGTCAGCCAAGTCTCTTTTCTTTAAGAATAATAAATTACAATTTCAGGTTTAGCCAGAAGATTTCACTCTGCAGTTTAAGGAATTCCTTTAAATCTCAAAGTTATTTCCAGTTCTTTTTTTGTTAAAAAAACTGGAACTCACACACATCATACAAACCACCTTGCCAGCCCTACAAGGTACCATCCAAAAAACGTGCCAGAACTCCATTCTGGGCATTCTATGACAAAAAGAGCCCTGGTTATTTCAATCCTTTTGGTTTTTTTCTTCTATTTTAAAAGGAAAAACCCAGACTTTCAAATAAAAATAGAAGGTAAAAAGTAGATAATCAAAGATCTTTTAATCCACAAGCGTTAGGAAATAAAGTTCTAATTGGGATCCAATTATTTTTTCAATGTTTTCAAAAAAGCTCCCCTATATATTCAATCACAGCTGTTTCTAGAGGGAGGGCTAAATTCCCCCTTCCCTCTCCTCAGGGGGGAAAGTACTTTAGCAGCTTGAATAGGTACAAAAAATCAATTAGGATTTAAGAGAGGTAGATCTCATCCAGTCCTATCCACACTGCTTTGAAGTTGCCAGATGGTGAGTGTGACTACGGCTGTCTGCAGCCTAGGGACGAGCCATATTTCTATGGCCAGTTCTTTCATCCATCGATTTGGAGAGATCGCCAGCTTCAATGGGAGAATTGCTGCTCTCCCATGATCCAGCCAAAGCCCCTCCTGACTGGTCACCTGTTTGGGGCAAGTTTCGGCCCTTTTCAGGGCCCCCCAGTGATCCGAAACTGAACAGGGGGGAGAGAGCAAGTCTACCAGCCAGCCATGGCAGCTGTGTGGCAAACCGGAAGTCTTTGAATGGCTAATTTTCCTTTTTTACAAGTCCACCATACATGATAATACGCTGCATCATCACAACCACATCTCCAACATTTTGGCTGACAATTTGGATACATACATGCTATTTTTTTGGGATCTGAATGCCATCTATAAAACATTTTGTAAAAATTCTCCCTTAGATTTTGTGCCTGTGTGAATTTAACATTCCTAACCCATATTTTCTCCCAAGTATCCTTTATTATTGGTTCTTGAAAGTTCTGGGCCCATTTTATCATATAATCCTTAACCAATTCCGCTTCTGAGTCAATTTCTATCAATGCATTATATATCCTTTTTATATGTGCTTGACTTTGATCTCTAATTTGCTTTACCAAATTCCCATCTGATATTGAAATACCAATTTTCTGATCTTTCCATCTAGCCTGTAACTGCCCATACTGAAACCAAGTTTGTACTATTTTTTCTTCATTTAGAGTATTAAAAGACTTCAATTGCCATTCATTCTTTTCCAATCTAAGAATTTCTTTATATGTTATCAGATCATGTTTAAATCCCACATTTATGTTTTCTATTGCATGTTTAGGTATTGCCCAAATATGAATTTTATAATTCAGCTTGTATCGATATTTTTTTCCAAACTCTCAACAAGGCAAACCTTAATATATGTGTTTTAAAAACTTTGTCCACTTTTTTATCATACAATAAATAAGCATGCCACCCATATAACAAATCACACCCTTCAATATTCAATAAACTCCTTTGTGTTAAATTAAACCAATCACTAATTGACGATAATGCTGCCGCCTCATAATATAATTTAAGATTGGGCACTTTGAGACCACCTCTTTCACGTACATCTTGCATTATCTTAAATTTAACTCTCGGTCTCTTCCCTGTCCAAATAAATTTATTAATACCTCTCTGCCATTCCTCCAAATTTGAATCTTTTTTAAGTATAGGTATCATTTGAAATAAAAATAAAAATTTAGGTAAAACATTCATTTTCACAGCTGCAATTCTTCCCAATAATGACAGTTGTAATTTTCTCCAGCTATCAAGCTTTTTTTGTATTTTGGACCATAAAAATTCATAATTATTCTTATATAGTTTAGTATTTGAAGCTGAAAGATGTACCCCCAAATATTTAACCTTTTTAACTATTTCAAATCCCGTTATTTTTTCTAAGGCTATCTTTTGTTCTATGGTCATACTTTTAGACAATATCTTAGTTTTTTGTCTGTTTACCTTAAATCCAGAAACCTGTCCATATTGTAAAATTATTTCCATTAAGTCCAAAACTGATTGAATTGGTTGACTTAACGTAATAACCAAGTTGTCTGCAAACGCCCTCAATCTATAATCTTGATCTCTAATTTTAATTACCTGTATTTTCTTTGAGTCACGTATTTTAATCAATAATATTTCTAATGTTAAAACAAACAACAGTGGTGATAGTGGACATCCCAGTCTTGTACCCTTTTCAATTTTACAAACTTCTGATAAGCTACCATTAATTATTATTTGTGCTGTTTGTTTTTGATATATAGCCCTAATAGGTTGTAAAAATTTATCCCCAAACTGCATCTTCTCTAACACCTTTGTGCATATTCATAATAAAAAATTCTTTCATCTGCTTTTTACATTCTTCCACATTTTCTACATATCTAAATAAATTTTCATTTAATCTCCATGATCTTCTATCACCATTACCCTTATCCAATTCCATCCAAACTGGACTATGGTCCGATAAGGTTCTTGGACATATCTTGATCTTCTTAATCCTAAAAAAAATCATTAGTAATAAATATAAAATCAATCCTTGAAAAAGATTGATGTCTGTCAGAAAAAAAGTAAAATCCTTTTCATCCACGTTTCTTTCTCTCCAAATATCTCTCAATTCCAAATCATCTTTCAAATCAAAAAAAGATCCAGGCAATCTAGCATGATTAGGAGTATTTTTAAAAAATCCTTTCTTATCCTTCTGCGTGTCCATCACACCATTCCAGTCTCCCATTAAAATACAAGATTTGTAATCCCATTAAATTATTTTGTTATGTAGCAATTTAGAAAATTCTTCTTTTTTTTTATTTAAAAAGTTTTACAATACATTTTAACTTTAATCCCCCCTCCCCCACCCCTATCTAACCCTCCCTATCCTTCTCCCCCATTCCCTCCCCCCCGACTTCCCAGAGCTAAATACAGGGTATAAAAAAGAAAAACAAACATAAGCATCCATATGCTATCACAATAAACTATTAATTCTATCACCCTCTAGCTCATATAAAATGATTACAAACAATATTACTATTACAGATAAGAAAAAAAAGAAAGAAAACAGAAAAGGAACTTTACTCAAATACTAAATAAAATTTCTTAATCCCAATCCTTATTCATATTAACTTCAAAAAAGAAAAAAAAAATTCATCTACTATTTACATTCTCCCACATTTCTCTAAATTCTAAACAAATTCTCAATTACGCGCCAAAAGCGCCTATCTCTATTAACCTTATTAATCTCCAACCAAACTTAACTATGATCAAAAATAGTTCTTGCATATATCACACCAAATGTCTCACAGTTCCAGATCATCCATCTATACGTCTAGGACACCATTCCAATCTCCAATGAAAATAAAATAAAAAATTTAAAAAATTTATAATCCAATTAAGTAACCTTTATATGTAGTAAGTTAAGAAAAATCAACTTGTTATTGATTAGGAGCTTGCGTACCCAATCTTAAATTCAATAAATACTTTTAGTCCATAATCCTAATATACGTTTCTTGCAAACAAATAACATCAGTCTTAAATTGTTTTAAATATTGAAAAACTTTCTTTCTCCTCTATGATGAATTTAATCCATTGACATTCTAAATTAGAGATTTAGTCACCAATCTTGACGCTCCAAAGCTTTTGGAGCACGTCTGATATGACCCCTATATCTTCTTTTGACCGCGCCCTTCCCACAGCTTCACTATAAGTATGCTTTGGAGGTTCCATAACTTTCTGCTTGTCTTGCTCTTGCTCTCGTTTCGCTCGTCTTAGGGCGGCACGCGTCATCCTCTGCTCTCCAACAGCAACCGATGAGGCTGTAACTTGATCCTCTCCAGCACCGTTCTCCTCTGTCTGTCTATCTGCAACATCTTGAGGCTTTTCCTCGCCATGTCCTTTTGCAGCTTCCAGAAGTGATAGGGGGGTTGCTTTTAACACATTGCTATAAAAATCACGTGCCTGGGCCACAGTAGCCAAACGATGTCTTTTACCTTCGTGCATCACCACCAGTCCAACTGGAATCTCCCATCTAAACTTAACATCACATTTCTTAAGTTCCTGTACAAGAAATGCAAAATCTTTCCTTCTCCTTAAAATCTTTGGAGGAATCTCTTTTAAAACCAAAACTTCTTGCTCAGCAACTACCAATTTAGTATCATAAGCAGCTTGAATGACTTCATCTCTAATTACTCTCTTTGTAAAATAGACCACCACATCTCTGGGTAACTTCCTCTGTCGTGCAATCCATGAATTTACACGAAAAATTTTATCCATACTTCCCTCAATTTCAGATGCTGGCTGGCCCAATACTGGTTCCAAAGCCTCAGAGATCAGCTGCTTTAAATCTTCTTTAGAATTCTCCTTTAAACCCCTAATTCTAATTGCATACTGCATCTGTTGGTACTGAACAAGGCTCAATTCTCCGTCCATTTTGTCCCTTATATTTTCATTCTCTAATTCATTCTCTAATACCTTTGCTTCTAATATAGAGTTCTTTTGACTGAGATCCTCCACTTTTTCACCCAGCTGTTGCACACATTCAGCTACACTTTCAATCATAGACAACATGTCTACCCTCATTGCTCTAAACTTCTCTTCCATTTTCTTCTCCAATTTCTCCTCCAGCTTTTTCAACTTTTCATCCATCATATCAGACATTAACCGTGAATGCTTTTCAAGGGCATCTTGTAAATCCTTAAGCGTCAGTGCCGGAGGAAATGCAGGAGGAAGCAAAGCTTGCAACGAGGTCTGTTGCACCGGGGAAGACCCCGCACTCCAAAGAGCTTTAGAAGTCTTGGCCGCCATCTTTCCCCACTTTCACTTATTGCGCACTTTCACTTTAAAGCTATAAAATCCATTGAGCTAGAGAGTAAAGCTAAAAGTCCACATCACCTTGACCTCCTGTACCGCTCTGCCTGCATCTTGATACTCAAAAGTATTTCCTTTTGGCAGGGGTGGTTGCTAACGCCTGGCTCTGCTCCAAAAATCACGGAGCAGAGACGCTGCGCAGCTCGGAGCAACCCAGGCTTCGGGGGGGCTCAATCCTTCAGCCGCCCAAACTCTCAGCTCAGGCGGCCACGGAGAGCTCAACCCCTACCTGGGGCCTCACCCCCTCCTCTTCTCCCAAGGAGGGGGCTTCAAATCCATCTAAACAGCTGATCGGCGCTGTTTACGATGGAAAAAACACAGCTGCGGAGCGGGCAGCCCGGAGACGGCTGTCTTCGGCATCGCGTCGCCACCGGAAGTCCAATTCTTCTTGTTATTGATTAGGAGCATATATTCCAATTAAAAGTATTTTCTTCCCTTCAATCAAACGTTCAATAATAATATATCTTCCTTGTATATCTGCTTCTTTTAATTTGGCTATCAAACCCTTCTTCACATATATTACTACACCATTTTTCTTCTCTGGAGTGGATGCAATAAATTGTGTACCCAGTCTCAAATGTATCAGATATTTCTGATCAGATACCCGAATATGTGTCTCTTGCAGGCATACAACGTCATTTTTAAAATGTTTCAAATACTGAAATAGTTTCTTCCTCTTTTGTGGTGAATTCAAACCATTAACATTCCAAGTCAGGAATTTTGTCGCCATCTTTTGCGACTTGAAGCCTCAGGAGCACCTCCTGAAGATCTTCAGAGATCTGTCTCTTCAGCCTCGCTCCTCCCACTGCTTCACTTGATTCTTGAGTTGTAATCATCAAACGTTGATCCTGTTGCCGTTGTTGTTATTGTGGCTTACGTCTAGATGCAGCCCGTGTTATTCTTTGAGTTGAAGTTTCTTCTACTAAAGCCAAGGGTTGCACAATTTCCAAAGATTGCTGTTTTTCTTGTGACTGTTGCTCTCCTTCCTCCTTTCCTTCTTTATCTTCTGTATATGGCGGTGAACCTGCTTTCAGTACATTAGTATAAAAATCTCGTGCCTTCAAAACTGTATTAAGATGGCATCTTATTCCAGCATAGTTCACCACAATCCCCATTGGTATTTCCCATCTGAACTGAAGCTGTTGTTTTTTCAATTCATCTGCCAAAAAAGCAAATTCTTTTCTTTTTCTCAAAACTTTTGGGGGAATCTCTTTCAGAATCAACACCTCTTGACCAGCAATTGTAAATCTCTTATTATAAAAAAATGTGGATAATCTCATTTCTTATCCTCCTCTTCGTAAAGTACACCACCACATCTCTTGGCAATTTCCTCTGCCTGGAAATCCAAGAGTTAACTCTGAAGACTTTTTCTATCTTGTCAAAGAATTCTTTGGGTTGAAACCCCAAATTAGATGCCAAAGCATCCACCAGCATCTCTTGCAAATTCTCCTGAGAATTCTCTTTCAAATCTCTGATCCTCAGGGCAAACTCCATATCTCTGTACTGTATCATCAGAACCTCTTCATCCATTTTATCCATTTTAAATTCAGCTTCACCCATTTTGACCTCCATCATCAAATTATTTTGTTTCACTTCTTCCACCCATTCATTCAGAGTCTCAATACATCCTGCCAGCCCCTGAAGTGCTAACAGAATGTTCTCCCGCATTTCCTTGTTCTTATCCTCAATAAGCTCAGCCACCTGTTCAGTTATTTTTTCAGTTATTTTTTCAGACTGAGTGGCTAAGGCCACTTTTAAAGCATCTTGCAAGGCCTTTAACATTACAGGTGGAGAAGCTGTGGGGGATGATGTCAAAGACTGCAATCCAGATTGCTGAACAGGCGATGTCCCTGCACTTTTAGTAACAGGCATTCTAGGAGGATTAGAAGCCATTTTATAGCCAGTTAACTCTCCATTCACACTTTCACTTTTCTTCTCCTTTAACAGCTAAAACCAAATCTTGTAAGTTCAGGCAGAGCAAATTTAAAGTCCAATTCCTCCTTAATCTCCCAGCAAACACTTTCACTATAAAAAGAGTAGAGAGAGGGAAAAAAAGCCCCTTCACTTCTTATAAAAAAGAAAAAAAAGTTCTT